>NW_006160137.1:134125-159684 GCF_000334495.1 Tupaia belangeri chinensis
GTGTGTGTGTGTGTGTGTGTGTGTGTGTGTGTGTGTGTTCCCAAAATCCTAAGAGGAGACTGGAGGAGAGAGAATTGCAGCATGGCCATCCCCCCTGGGGGGTGATTTCTTGCTTTCTGTCTCTCTGTCTCTCTGGTGAGCACAGACACCCTATTAAAAAAAAACCTCTCTTCATAAAATACTTGTGAAACATGTGTATGATGAAAAAAATGAAACTATGCATGGATTTAAAAATGTTATTGTACCACATAATCTCATACTTTAATTTTTCCACAAACTTTTTGAAATACCCTCAAATACTCTTAAGAATGTCTTAGTTTGTTTGCCTAGAGAACAGAGCCTGAGGCAAGGATTAAGTGCTGATGTTTTATTTAGGAGTGGAAAACCTAGGGTGATAAGAATACAGAAAAAGAAAAGTAAGACAAGAAATCATAAAAAAAATAATTGTCAAGAGATGCATAACTTTGCTGCATAGACCACTCCACTCAGCCGCTGCAAACACTCAGCCAGGTGGCGTATTCCAGAACAGTGTGTACAAGAAACTATGCTACCATAGGAGGGAGGGAAACAGGATTTAGCTTCCTCCCAACTCCTGTGTCCCATTGGTCTGGTTGCCCCGTGGGAAGATTCTGTCCGTGGTGCTAGGTTGAATGATCTAATCCCTTTGATGACTTCTACAATGCTGGATTCTTTGTCCTAAAGTGCATTTATTTACTCTGTTTTGATATGGAAGGAGGAGACAGGAATTCCATATGTGTGACCAATGGGACTAGTTGTACCGTGTCAGCCAGGAACAGTGCCAGTGAGTACCTGGCCCTAGGTGGTAGAACTTAACCATGGGCAGATCTAGAGAGAGTCAGTCCACCACTGAGGTAAAGCAAGAAATATGCATCGGGGATGGTGTTATTGAGAAAGCCGAAGGCAGGTGTCAACCAACTATGGCCCACGAATCCAATTTTTCCTGCCATGTTTTTGTATAGCCCATGAGCAAAGAATGGTTTTATATTTTGAAAGGGTTGAAAAAAGTTCAAAGATGAATATTTTTTATGATACATACATATAAAATTTCAGTAAATCAGTGTCCATTAATAAAGCTTCATTGGAATACAGCCATGCTCATATATGTATGTCATGGCTATGGCCGCTCTCACGCTGCAGAATTGAGTAGCTGCAGAAAAGACCATGTGGCCTGCAAAGCATAAAACACTTAGAAAAAAATTCAACAGTTTCTGGTCTAAGGAAGCCCAATACATTTATTTGAACTAAGAACCAAACTGAAAACTCTTGGGACCAGCAGATGGTGTAATGCTTGTGCCACTGGATTCCCACAGTCGACTGCGGTTCACATCCTGGACCCAGTGGCTTAAAATTAATGCTGGGCATGTGTGTGTGTGTGTGTGTGTGTGTGTGTGTGCATGCCCAAAATCCTGATAGGAGAGTGGAACAGGAGGGATTGCAGTGTGACCATCTCCCTGGTGGGTGATTTCTTAGTTTCTGTTTCTGTATATCTTTCTGTCTCTTCAGCAAGTGTATATGCCCTATCCCAAAAATCTGTCTTGGGATCCAACAGTTAGCGTAATGGCTATGTTGGTGGACTCCCATGTAGTTGACCGCGGTTCGCGTCCCGGACCCGGTGGCTTAAAATTCACACCGGGCGCGTGTGCGTGTGTGCCCAAGATCCTGAGAGGAGAAGGGATTGCGGCGTGACCATCCCCTGTGGGGGGTGATTTCTCGCTTCCTGTCTCTATGTCTCTCTCTGTCTGTCTGGCAAGTGCACGCGCCCTATAGCAAAAATCTCTCCAAAAAAAAGAGAGAGAGAGAGAGAAAGAATGAAACATTCTCAGAAAAATGCCATCGGGTTAGAATCACTTAAAAATTATGTTAAAAGCTACAATTTACATATACTACTTATGCCCTGATAATTGTGAGTGTGATTGCACTTTCATGTTTATCCCTCTAAAGAACCTTTCTTGGTTAATGTTCCGTGATCTACATATGAAATCACCTACAAAAATAAAAAGTAACTTATATAGCTTTCACCCCAATAAGAATATTAGAACTCCATTCCCAGATGAAAATAACCATAGAGAATTTTCCTTATATGTAACAGAGCAAGAGAGCTAGTATTGATTGGCATAGTAACTATCTAATTCAAGTCACATGTTTTGAATTTTTTTTTTTTTTTGCTATAGGGCATGTGCACTCGCCAGACAGACACAGAGAGACAAAGAGATAGAAAGTGAGAAATCATCCCCCAGAGGGAATGGCACGCTGCAACCCCTTCTCCTCCATTCTCCTCTCGGGATCCTGGGCATGCACGCACATGTGCCTGGTGTGAGTTTAAGCCACCGGGTCCAGGACTCGAACCACAGTCGACTATGTGGGAGTCCAGCGACATAGCCATTACGCTAACTGCTGGTCCCCATGTTTTGAATTTTAAAAACCTACTTGGGAGAAGCCATGCCTACACACAGAAAAGCCACATCCCTAACAGGTACACCATTTCCTGTGGTTATCACTGGAGGTGAGGTAAAGGTCCACGTTGTGCCAGCTCTGGGCTACATGGAGAAGATACAGCCATGTTGATAATAAGCCTGATTTTGCTGATGGTTAGAACAAGGAAGCAGCCTTTGTAATTGACTATATTAAGAACACTGTGCAAAGAAAGATTTTGAACTTATAGAGGAGATATATATAGGTATTAACTAAGTTCTGTTTAATTATTCACTTGAAAAACATCTGCGGAGATCCTATTATATTTTAGCACTAGGTGAGATGCTAAGCGCACTTACAGAAACAGGACAGAGTTCCTGCTTTGGCACTTAGATATTACCAACCAATACTCCAGTCCCCACTGCCTGGATGCTGTAAACTATGCGTCCCGTCCCAGAATAGCTCTCTCTGGGGACCCAGGCTCCCAGGAGAACAGCATCTAACTGTTCTTGGCTCCACTTCCCAAGGAGAGCCTGACCTTCCAAGGCAACCAGGGAGCATGAGCTGCTGCAGTCATAGCCTCTCCCAGGGCTGTGCCTCCCAGCCAAGCCTGTGCAGAATCTGTGTTTCCAGGAGAGGGCTCCCCTCAGGCTCCACAGCTCCGGATGCCGCTGCTGCTGCAGAGCTGCTGTGACAGAGGCTGCATGTGGTCTCAGCAGCAGGCCTACTCTAGGAGAGCAAAGTGTTCTTATACTTTCAAAAGTGGGTTTTCCTTGGGAGTCCTAATGAACCTGTAGATGTGAAGGTAGATCTTCATTGGCTTATTTGCTTTATGGACAGCAGCGTTTTCCTATCTAATAGGCCTGAGACAGATTACTATCCACTTGACTAGGCATAGGAAGGGATCTCTTTGAAATAGTCATTTAAGGCACTAGCAGTTGGCATAATGGCTATGTCGCTGGACTCCCATGTAGTTGACTGCCGTTCGAATCCTGGACCCAGAGGCTTAAACTCACTCCAGGCGTGTGTGCATGTGTGCTCAAGATCCCAAGAGGAGAATGGAGGAAAAGAAGGGATTGCAGCGTGGCTTATCACCCTGGGGGGTGATTTCTCACTTTCTGTCTCTATCTCTCTCTGTCTCTCTGTCGAGTGCATGTGCCCTATAGCAAAAACCTCTCAAAAAAAAAAAAAAAAAGAAAGAAAGAAGAAAGAAAAAAAAGAAAGGGCCACTTGACAACACTCTGTACATAATGAAATATCCTCAACATAACATACTAAGGAACAGGTTTTTAAATTAGTTACACATGAGTCAGGTTGTGTGGTGTAGTAGAATACACACGAAATGTTCTTTGATTACTTTCCACCATCCTTGGCCATTCTTCAAGTGAAACATGAGCCTTTATTTACACAGCTTTGCCCTAAAAGCGCATGAAAGGTAAACTAGAATAAGAATTCTGTACTTTCATTTCCTTCAAAACACTGTAAGCCTTTTTTCTTATGGAAGTTTTGAAAAGATCTGGTGGTAAGGAAAGCACTTCATGATAACTGAATTAAGAAGTACAAAAGCTGTTTCTGTGTAGAAGTAGAACATTTCTTTCTAAGAAACAAGGTCTCTGTCATCACCTGTTCACTATTTAGGGATAAGTTTTGTCCACTCTGGGTTTTTTAGTGCCTCTATTTCTAAAAGGACAGGACAGGGCAAGGCTGCCTGTCTGTGAATTTCTGAGAGCTAGAGTACCCAGTATGCAGCAGACACTCAACTCTGCTACATTTATTATTTCGACCTGAACGTAATCCCACTCTTTCTGTAATTGGGCCTTTATTTGTATCCAGAATAATTCAGGCTACACTAGATTATTCTTTTAGTTGATTACTGTGCTTGGAAGGCTAGAATCAACTTTTTCACTTCTCTGACTTATCCCTCTACGGTTTACACCAGTCCCAGTTCACCAAACCTCTCCATCCCAGATGTGGAACCTCAGACAGAGCCACGAAGTTTTGAGGAAAACATCCCCTGATGGTTTCTTTTAAATAATTATTTGATTTAACTTTATTTAGTTAGTTATTTAAATTTTTTTTTTTGAGAGGTTTTTTTTTTTTTTTTTCACTATAGGGCGCGTGCGCTCGCCAGACAGACAGAGAGAGACATAGAGACAGAAAGCGAGAAATCACCCCCCAGGGGGGATGGTCACGCCGCAATCCCTTCTCCTCCATTCTCCTCCCGGGATCTTGGGCACGCACGCACACGCGCCTGGCGTGAGTTTTAAGCTACCGGGTCCGGGACGCGAACCGCGGTCGACTACGTGGGAGTCCAGCGACATAGCCATTACGCTAACTGCTGGTTCCCAGTTATTTAAATTTGAGAAGAGATAAATACAGAGAGAAAGCGAGAGAAAGTGAGAATGCAAGACACCAGGAATGGGATTTGATAGTATAGTATGCCATGTGGGAATCTAGCGGCCTTAATCACCAGGCCACCTGCTGGACCCTATAATTTACATTTAATCATTATTCATCTTTATAGTATACAACATGGTTTTCCCTCACTCCGCTCATTCAGCCCAGTCCTTCGTACAGTGCTCAGACTGTTCAGCACCACACAGTGGCCCTGATGAGGGAGTCAGCAAGGCAGGTGCCATGGTGGTTCAGGTCTGTCTCCATCTCTCACTCGGTGAAGCTGGCTTGCTCTCTGAGCTTGGCTGTCTCAGCAGATGAGGGCTACAGAACTCTGAGGCAGCCATCCAGGCCTCTCATTATGTGTGCTGGGCTCAGGGACAATCCTTTCATCCTACCAACAATCCTTGCAACAAGAAACACTGGTTCTTCTTTTATTTAATTAAAGAATTGTTTTCTCATGAGTATTCTGCCTCATTTATGCATACCTATTGTTCAAAATGTAATTGCATATTCAGTACTGTTCAATGGTTGAGGGACCACTTGGGATTGTACTGCTCACTTTTCATTTTTAAAATGTTTTTTTAAAAATGTGTATGATTAGTTTTAAGACTTTCCAGGAGGCATGGGTATGTGTTATTTTTAATAGTTGTTAAGATTCATGGAGAAGGCTATGTCAAGCCCACTATAACACAGACAGGTTGGCTCAAATGCCTTGAAATTTAACAAGATACTCAGGCAGGTGCCTCACAACCAGGTTGAGACTATATATCTCCAAGGTGCCCACAGCCTTCAGACGTTGACCCAGAGAGAAGCAGATCCATTTTGAACAAATGAAACACTGAATCATAATTTAAAGCATTTCGTATTATGTAATATTAACCAGATACTTTTTTCTGTTTTCAATTTCATTATATTGTTTAGATACACAGACACATTTTAGAGTAATTTTTGCTGGTTTGAGGGAAATTGTGCAGACATTTTCTGGTGACTAGCTCATTCCACTGGGCTTTGCTGTGGCATTAAGAAGAGGAACTAGGAAATGTGGGCAAAGGTGAATTTAAATGAAAATTGTGCTGTCAGAGCTCGAGGGTGAGCACCAGCCAGTCTTCTTATCACTCCAACATGATTTCAACATTGTCCATTTGAGCTCCCTACTTCCCTAATCCTTCAACTGAAAGGAAATATTTACTCATTCTTCCCTTCACACAGCCAGGCTGTCCCACACCCTTGCCCTTGCCGATGTTATTTTTTTCTGCCTCAGCTCAGTTCCCAAAGCAACGGTAGTGACAAAAACACCCAGTAAGCTAAGACCTGCTTATAATTGCAACACTACATTTAAGACATGAAGTAGGAATGTTGGCCACACCCTAGTAAGATCATCATTTTCTCTTCTCAGAGAGCCACAACATTCAAATGCTCATTTACTCTTTCAGCCAGTTGTCAGCAAATATTTCTGGTGTACCTATTACATGCTATGCAGTATTCTAGGCACCAGAGACAGTAAACAAAAACTAAAACCCCTTCACTATATAGGACCCTAAAGAGACCTCTTATTGATTGTTTCACTCTGTGAAATATATCTGGTTTTCCATTATAACATTAAAAAACATATAACCCCAAATTACTTAGTTAACACCTAGAAGCCTTTGCCATTGCTCTTCCATTCATTAATTCTTTTTAAAGAAGAAGACTATTCTTAGAACATTATCCAAAATTCTAGTTCAATAGTTAACAATGCTTCCCATTGTTTGTAAGATAGTTGGTAACATTATTTTTAGTTTTAAAAACATTTTGATCTTTTTTAAAAAAAGGCTTTAGAATTTTTTTTGACTATTCAATTTTTAAATATAATTTTATTTGTTTTGAATATAACACACATACAAAAAGGTATACAAAACATTATTGTGTCATTCAGTGAGTTACACAATGAGTTTCTCAACACAAACACCCCTGTTACCACCACCCAGATCTAGAAAGATAGTAATACCCAGATGTCCAACAGTACCGCTTATATCTTTTATCCATCAAAACACCCCAAAATTTATCATGATCTAACTTTTAAATTTTTTTATTGCCTTTATTAGCTATATTAAATTGTTCAGGTTGCAAATCAATTACTTTTTACATGATAAACTTGGTAACTTTTGACGGACATGAGTTGTGCTAGCAGCAATGTTTACAAAGTTAGACAAATAAAATCCCATAAATTTAGCCTTCCCCATGTAGTAGGGAGATTGTCTAGGACAGCAGTATGGCACGTGCTGCCTTACCAGTGGCTCCTTTCCTTTCAGCATGGCCTGTATCCGTGGTTCTCAGCTACAGATCATTCTGTCCTCTCTGTTCCCAGAACATATTTGCCAAGGACCTATCCTAGTTTCTCAAACAGTTGTTAAGTTTTATTTGCTTTTGAACTTTATGTAAATGGAGTTTAAACATCTGTCTTCTTTCATGTCTGACTTCTTTTTTCCCACTCAATAGGTTTGTGAGATTTGTCCATATTGTATTGTAGGACTAGTAGCATGTCATTGTATGGATATACCACAATCGTTTTCTCTGTTCTGCTGTTAATGAAATGTTCTGTTTTCCCTAACACATTGTATAGATTTCTCCTTCAAATTCAATATCTACATGATGACCAGTTTTCAATTACTTTTTTTCGGATCCTAATTTCTTGATTGTTAGTGTATGTGTCTTTTTTTAACTGCCCTAAATAAGCTACTTTATCAACCATTTTCCCTAGATGCAGTAAGATCTCATAACATCATCACAGGCTTCTCAGAAGTCTCTTCACAAGCCACAGTAGCTACTTCAGATTAACTTGAAATATGCTTCTATGGAAAAGGGGAATCCCATCCATGGTTTCCAGATATCACTTACGCTTGTTCTCACTTTCATTAATCTCCTACTCTTGTTGAGTAGCTAATCACTAGTCTTATCACATACTATCTTTTCAGAAAATTACCATCTATAGACCAGCATTTGGTGGATGGCGTTTTACCAGATCAGCACTCAAAAGAGGCAAAAATGACAACCTCCACAGGCTAATGATCAAACACAGGACGGTCATTAACCATCTGCTTACAAAGGACCACCAAAAGTGGATTTGTGATCTCTGTTGATAAAGAAGTGATCTCATCATGTCTTTATAATAAAGCCTCTAAGGAGGAATTCTTCTCAGAGCTTTATTCCAAAATCAACCATAGGTTTCCTCAGTACTAGATTTGTTTTTATTTTAAAGAGCTGAAAACTATTAAAATACAGTTTCAGAATGCTCTAAGGCAGATTTGTGACCCATGCAGATGAAAGCTAGGGGTTTATTGTTTTAATCTCCTTTAATCTCAAATCTTGTTTAGTGATTCTTTATTTTATCTATATTTGACCTATTTTTAGCCTTTAATATTGTGTGACATTGTCACCAGAAATAATATCTGGAACAAAACAGAGTATAAAGAGACTGAAGTGTTAGTTGTTATCCACTTACCATTTTGTGTATTGAATGTCTTTATGATTCAGAAACACAATCATTTTGATCAGGCATAGTGGTTAAGGTGCTGAACTCTCACATGGCTGACCATGGTTTGAGTCCCAAACCTGATGGCTTGAAATTCATGCCCGGCGGGTATGCATGCATGCCCAAAATCCCAAGAGGAGAATGGAAGCAAGGGGATTGTGATGTGGCCATTACCCAAAGGGGTGCTTTTTCACTTTCTCTCTGTGTCTCTCTGGTGAGTCCATGTGCCCTGTAGCAAAAAACTCTAAACACGTACACACATACACACACAGAGAGAGAAGTCAACTGCAATTTTTAGGAATACGCAAGCAGGCCTGTAAGAAGACTAAGGTGGAGAGTAACAGAGGCCTCCAAATATCACTTACACCTCCCACCAAAAGCCAGCACCAACTTTCTAGCCATGTGAGTGAACTATGCTGGAAACAGATCCTCCAAAACTAGTTGGACCTTTCTATGACTGTAGCACCAACAACTGCTGGTTGCAGTCTAAATAAAAAACAAAACAAAACAAAAACAAACTCTGAACTAGAACCATCCAGTCAAGTTATTTCTGAATTACTAACCCATAGAAACAGAGGTGTAAATAATTTATTATTGCTATTTTAAGTCACCATATTTTGAATTAATCCTTTAAACACAACATTGGATAGGTAACACAATGAGGAGTTATTTTATGCCAGTAGATTTGGCAACTTAAATTAAAATGTACAAGCTCCCCAAAAGATATAAATAATCACAACTAACAAGAAATGGAATATCAAAATAGCTTGATGGCTCTTAAATTCATTTTGTGATTGAAATGCTTGTACAAAGAAATTACAGTTTTTGATGACTTATATCAATGATGAATTCTATCAAAATTTAAGAGAAAATCATGCTAGGAACAGCAGTTGGCATAATGGCTATGTCGCTGGACTCCCATGTAGTTGACTACAGCTCAAGTCCCGGACCCAGTGGCTTAAATTCATGCCAGGCACGTGTACGTGCATGCCCAAGATCCCGAGAGGAAAATGGAGGAGAAGGGATTGCAGCATGGCCATCCCCCCTGAGGGGTGATTTCTCACTTTCTGTCTCTCTGTCTTTCTGGCAAGCACATGTGTCCTATAGCAGAAACCTCTCACACAAAAAAAAATAAATTAAAAAAAAAAGGAGAGAGAGAAAAGTCATATTATAACAATCCTCACAAAATCTAGAAAACAGAGAGGGACAGCATTTGCCAAGGCTGACAATACTCAGATACTGCTGTGGTTTTCATGCCCGGCAGGTATGCATGCATGCCCAAAATCCCAAGAGGAGAATGGAAGCAAGGGGATTGTGATGTGGCCATTACCCAAAGGGGTGCTTTTTCACTTTCTCTCTGTGTCTCTCTGGTGAGTCCATGTGCCCTGTAGCAAAAAACTCTAAACACGTACACACATACACACACAGAGAGAGAAGTCAACTGCAATTTTTAGGAATACGCAAGCAGGCCTGTAAGAAGACTAAGGTGGAGAGTAACAGAGGCCTCCAAATATCACTTACACCTCCCACCAAAAGCCAGCACCAACTTTCCAGCCATGTGAGTGAACTATGCTGGAAACAGATCCTCCAAAACTAGTTGGACCTTTCTATGACTGTAGCACCAACAACTGCTGGTTGCAGTCTAAATAAAAAACAAAACAAAACAAAAACAAACTCTGAACTAGAACCATCCAGTCAAGTTATTTCTGAATTACTAACCCATAGAAACAGAGGTGTAAATAATTTATTATTGCTATTTTAAGTCACCATATTTTGAATTAATCCTTTAAACACAACATTGGATAGGTAACACAATGAGGAGTTATTTTATGCCAGTAGATTTGGCAACTTAAATTAAAATGTACAAGCTCCCCAAAAGATATAAATAATCACAACTAACAAGAAATGGAATATCAAAATAGCTTGATGGCTCTTAAATTCATTTTGTGATTGAAATGCTTGTACAAAGAAATTACAGTTTTTGATGACTTATATCAATGATGAATTCTATCAAAATTTAAGAGAAAATCATGCTGGGAACAGCAGTTGGCATAATGGCTATGTCGCTGGACTCCCATGTAGTTGGCTACAGGTCAAGTCCCGGACCCAGTGGCTTAAATTCATGCCAGGCACGTGTACGTGCATGCCCAAGATCCCGAGAGGAAAATGGAGGAGAAGGGATTGCAGCATGGCCATCCCCCCTGAGGGGTGATTTCTCACTTTCTGTCTCTCTGTCTTTCTGGCAAGCACATGTGTCCTATAGCAGAAACCTCTCACACAAAAAAAAATAAATTAAAAAAAAAAAGGAGAGAGAGAAAAGTCATATTATAACAATCCTCACAAAATCTAGAAAACAGAGAGGGACAGCATTTGCCAAGGCTGACAATACTCAGATACTGCTGTGGTTGGAATAAAATGTCCCCTTCAATGCTTCAATGCCAATGTTCAGATTTAAGCCCTAGTGCAATACCATTAAGAGGAGTGGCCTTTGGGAGATGATCGTGTCATAAGGACTTAATTCATGATTAATTTCATGAATGGAATTAGCACCCCTATAAAAGTTGTTGAGGTTGAAGGCAGCACACTCTTACCCTTCATTTACACCACATGGGGACATAGCAACAAACCATTGTCTACGAAGCAGAGAGTAACTTTCATGGGACACCAGTCCTGGCACTTTTTGGGTTTTGAGAGAGGTTTTCACTATTAGGCTATGTGCACTTGCTGGAGGGAAAGCAAGAGACAGAGACAGAAAGTGAGAATTCACCCTTCGACGAGGGATGGTCGTGCTGCAATCTCTTCTCCTCCATTCTCATGGGACTTTGGGCACCCACACACATGCGCCCAGGTCCTGCACTAGAACCACAGTCGACTACAGCACTTTGACAGCTATGCCACCTGCTGGTCCCCAGTGCTGGCACTTTGATTGTGAACTTCTCAGCCTCCAGAACTATGAGAGAGAAATTTATGTTCTTTATAAATTACCTAGTTTCAAGGTTGCTTTTTTTGTTTTGGAGGATTTTTTTTTTCCAGAAGAACATATGGACCAAGAAATTTCCTTAAATATCCAAAAAGAACTTTTTCAAAATATCTGCAGCCTACATCCTTCATGAGCATAAAGTTAAATATCCTTAAGACAGATTAACAAATATAATCAACCTATAAATCAAATACTGGCAATTAGATGTTGAAAAAATATGTATCAGTGAATTCGAAGTTGCACTAAGAAAGACTATCAAAAATGAAATGAAGGGAGGAAAGACAACTTATAATAGCCTCTCAAAGGAAGGATTTATAGACATATTTACCAAAATATATGTGCAAAATATGTACACTGAAAACTTTAAAACATTTCTGAGAGAAACTAAAGGATTAATTAAATAAAATTCATGCCAATTTCATGGATTTTGGGAGACATAATGTCAAAATTTAGTTCTCCAAGAATTGGTTTATAAATTCAATGCAATCCAAATCAAATATCAGTGGGCTTTTCAAGTAAAACTTCAAAAACTTGACAAACTGGTTATAAAAGTTGTTGAAAATGCAACTGTCCTAGAACAATTAAAACAATCTTGAAGAAGCTACCAGAGGAAGTCTTTGTGAGGACCCAAAACACCTGAACCAAAAAAGAAAATATGATAATTGACCATTTGGGCTTCATACAAATTAAAACTTTTGGTCTTTAGAAGATATCATTAAGAAAATTAAACTACAAACTTTAGGCTGGGGAAATATATTCACATATTTATGTCTGATACATATTTGACCAAGATATTTTTCCAAAATATATAAAGTCATCTTACTTTTTAATTAATTAATTAATTTCCTGAGAGAGAGGGAAAAAAAAGAAAAATCAAAAACAGGGATAGACAGACCATCACCATCGACAAGATCCTCACAACATGATCCACCTTCAGCTCAGCTAGCCGGATCACAGGCATGTGTTACAGACACATTCCCAGCATACGCAGCAAGGACTTGAGACACAACCTCAGCCTTCCCATGTGGGCCCAGCATTGCAGTGTTGCATTACTGCTGCACAACTGTCTGGCTTTCAAAACATTATATATTTTAAAAGACTTTATTTTCATAGCAGTTTTAGATTTATAGAAAAATCAAGAGGAAAAGATTTTCCATATACTTCTTTTCCCCACCCATGCATAGTTATCCCCATTATTAACATACCTCACTGAAGTGATACGTTTATTACAACTGATAAATTTCCTTGGTACAGCCCAACAATGCAAACTCTATAGCTTAGGTTAGAGTTCATTCTTGGAATTATGCATTTTATGGGCTTCAACAAATCAATAATGATGTGTATTCATCATTTTACAAGTTTAGAATATTTTCACAATCAGGAGCCAGCAGGTGGCATGGTGGTTGAGGGCCCTGGACTTCCACATGGCAAGACTGCGGTTTGAGTCCCGGACCTGGCAGCTTGCTTTCTCACTTTCTCTCTCTCTCTCTTGCTCTGTCCCTCTCTGGCAAAATTTAAATAAATAAATGAGTAAGTAAGGTTAAATAAAATAATTGTTAAAAAATATTTTCACAAACCTAAAAATGCTGTGCTCTACCTATTCATCCTCCTTTTTCTAAATCCCTGAAAACCATTGAATTTTTGACTGTTTCTATAGTTTTCCATCTTGCAGAATGCCATATATTAGGTCATCAGGAAAGTCATAATGTATTTTTCTGTGTTTTTCTATACAAAAATGAGTCATGATTTTCCAGACAACCCAAGAGTTAGAATAATCAGATGGTATGTAAACTTTCAGATAAACTTTGTTTTCATAGAGTATGCCTGTAAGTTTCCTCTATGTCTTCTTATGGCTTAGTAGTCTCTCTCTACTTTTTAATCACTGAATTGTATTCAGTTATCTGGATGTACCATTGTTTATTTACCCATTCACTTACTGAAGGATATATTAGAGGCTTCAAAGTTTGAACAATTATGAATAAAGCTGCTTTGAACATTCGTGGGCAGATTTTCATGTGGGCATATATTTTTATGTCCTTTGAGTAACTATCAAGGAGCATGATTGCTAGATTGTATGGTAAGAGCATGTTTAGTTTTGTGAGAAACTGTCAAACTTCCTTCCACTGTGGCTATCCTGTTTTGCATTCCCACCAGGACTGAATGAAGTTCCTGTTGCTTCACATTATCACCCATGTTTGGTGGTGTCTCTATTCCTTATTTTGGCCATTCCAATAGGTGTGTAAGGGTATCGTATTTTAATTTGCATTTCTCTGCTGACATATGATATGAAGCATATTTTCATAAGCTCAGTTGATGATGTGTCTGTTAAGATTGCTAGCCCATTTTTTAATTTGGTTGCTTATTGAAGCATTTTAAGTGTTATTTGTTCCATTTGGATAACAGTTCTTTATCAGATATGTATTTTGCAAATATTTTCTCCCACTCTGGCTTGTATTTTCATTTTCTTGATACTGTCTTTCATAGAACAGATGTTTTAAATTTTAATGAAATTCAATTCATTAATTATTTCTTTCAAGGACTGTGTCTTTGTTTTGTATCTAAAACATCATCGTCATATCCAAGGTCATAAAGATTTACTCCTATGTAGGAGTTTCATTGTTTTGCAATTTAAAATCAAGTCTATGATTTATTTTAAGTTTTTTTTTTTTTTTCTAAAGGGCATATAGCCTATTTCTACATTCTTCTGTGTTTTTGTTTTTTGGTATGTGAATGTTGTTCCAGCACTACTTGTTGAAAACTCTTTTTTCCACTAGGAGATTTCAAGAAGTTCATTGGAAAAAAAAAAAAAAAAAAACCCAAGGGGTGGGGGTGGGGGGAAACACAGAATTAAAAGTGTAAGTTTCTTTGGTTACAAAAATATTGAAAGTCTATATAGCTATTTCTGTAAACTTTTTGAAAATCCTTCACAACATCGTTCTCCTTTCTCAAAGATCAGTTTACTATATTTATATGGGGAGGGGTTATTTCTGGGTTTTCTATTTTTTTCCTGCTCTATTTGTCTATTTTTTTCACCTATACACACTGTCTTATTACCAGTTTTATAACAAACCTTGACAATGAGTAGTGTCAGTGGTCCTACTTTCTTCTTCGATGCTGTATTGGCAATTCTAAGTCCTTTGCCTCTCCATATAATCCTTAGAATCAGTTTTTCTATAGCCAAAAAATAACCTGCTGTTTTTTTTTTTTTTTTTTTTTTTTTTTTTTTTTTTTAATTATGATTACATTAAATTCATAGATCAAGTTGGGAAGAACTGATTTCTTGACAATGTTGAGTCTTTCTCTCTCTCTCTCTTTTTTTTTCTTCTTTCTTTTTTTTTTAATTTAAAGAATTTTTTTATCTGGGACCAGCAGTTGGCTTAATGGCTATGTCAACTGCGATTCCAGTCCTGGACCCGGTAGCTTAAATTCACGCCGGGTGTGTGTGCGTGCATGCCCAAGATCCTGAGAGGAGAATGGAGGAGAAGGGGTTGTGGCATGGCCATCCCCCCTGGGGGGTAATTTCTCGCTTTCGGTCTCTCTGTCTCTCTCTGTCTTTCTGGCAAGCGCATGCGCCCTATAGCAAAAACCTCTCCAAAAAAAAGGAATTATTTTACCTAACTGTATTTATTTATTTATTTTAATTTGACCAGAATGGGACAGAGAGAGAGAGAGAGAAAGTGAGAAAGCAAGCCGCCAGGTTCAGGACCTGAACTGTGGTCAGCCATGTGGGAGTTCCATGTCCTTAACTACTCTGCTTCCTGCCAGCCTTGACATTGTTGAGTCTTTCTATTCATTCATATCGGCTATTTATTTGGTTACTACTTATTTCATCATAATGTTTTCATATTCCTCATATTGATTTCATACTTTTTTTTTTTTTTACTGTTTTGCATGTTAATGTGCTTTCAATTTCAAATTTTATTTGTTTATTGCTGGTGTACAAATTTCTTTAATGTATACAAGCCTACTCGCATTGTCTGTTTTTTTTTTTTTTTTGGTGTTCATTTTAGTAGAAAGTGTCTTTCAAGCAATTGATCTGTCTTAGCTAAATTTCAAATTTTGGGGCACAAAGTTACTTATAGGTTCTTTCATTAGTTTTTTTCATGCCCATGGGATCTATAGTGATCTCTTCCTTTTTCATTTTTAATATTAATAATTTCTGTCCTCTCTCTTTTGGTCTTAGTTAGCCTAACTAAAGGCTTATGATTTTACTGATCTTTACAAAGAACCACTTCTTCGTGGTTCTCTACTGGTTTCAATTTTTGTTTTTGTTACTTTTTTTCTTGCAGTTTTATTAATGTCTGCTCTAATTCTGATTTCTTTTCTTCTACCTATTTTGCAATTAATTTTGTTCTTTTTTTCTAGTTTTTTTAAGTGGAAACTTAAATGGTTAATTTTAGATCTTTCCTCTTTTTAAAGTTTAATTTGTCTATTTATTGAGAGACATAGTGAGACTCCAGACACAATTTTGTCATACCATGATCAACCCCCACCCTCTCAGCCTTCCAGTAAGCCCAGATCATGAGTGTACCTGCACTCTCCAAGTTTCCAGGACCTGTGGTTCAGTGTCTGACATTAATTTGGTACAATTCTCAGACATATATTCAAATAATTCTTCCGTTCTTTCTCTCTTCTCCTTTTGCATTCTCATTGCAAGTGTGTTACACCTCTTCATAGTCCTTGGGTATTCTGTTCTGATTTTTTTGAGTTTGTTCACGTTGCTTTTTCAGTCTTGAAAGTTTCTGTTGATATATTATCAAGCTCATATATTTATTCTTAAGCTGTGTCCAGTCTACTAATATACTTATCAAAGACATGCTTTCTCTCAGTTACAGTTTTTTGATATCCAGCATTCCTTTATTATATTCTTCTTAGGATGTCAGTCTCTACTCATTCTCACATGTTGTCTCCTTTTTCGTTATATCCCTTAACATATTCATTAAAATTGTTCAACTTTGTAATCCGATCATTGCAATATCTCTGCTGTGTCTCATATGGATACTTGCTCTGTCTGTTCAAATTGTGTTTTGTGCCTTTTAATAATTATTCTTAGTATGCAAACATGATGTATTGGGTAAATTTGTTAAAAGAAAACGCTATAACTAGGTCTTCACGGGTCAGCTCCCTGGACTGCAGAATGGTCACACATTTTGAGTCTTGAATTCAGTGGCTTGAGGAACACACCTGAAATATCTGTATGTGTGCCCCAAACCCCAAAAGAATGTAGAGATGGAGGAGAAGGGATTGTGACCATACCATTCCCCATGGTGGTGGTGGTAGGGGGGGTGCTTTCTTTTTTCTCCTTTTCTCCATGGTGAACACATGCACCCTATAGCAAAAATGTCAAATAAAAACAGAAACAAAACAAAACAAAACAAAAAGCCATTAGTAAAGTGATAGTAAGATGTGAGGGGAGACAAAGCGTTCTATAGTCCTAGGTCTGTGTTTTAGTGAGTGTGTACTTCTGGACTGTGAACTTTACAAGTACTTTTCAAGTTTCTTTCTTTTCCCATACTCTTTCAGTAAGATAGGTTGTTTATATAGACTGTAGTTACGTTTTTTTCCTTCTCTCAGATCAGTTAGGTTTTCATAATACACCAATGGGTTAGTCCTAGGTTAACTTGTTTCTCCCAAAGGTAAGTCTTGTTAAAAACAGAGGGCTCTGGCATATTTTTAAGTGGTTCTTTTTCTCCTCCCCCTGCCAAAAGCAGAAAAAGAACTTTTCTCTGATATTTATTTTGAGAATCTGTTTGAGCTCCTAGAGGTAACAAAAGTGTGGGAGCCCCACTACAACTGGGTGTCCTAGAGTTTTTAGCTCTCAGAGTTGTCCACAGTGAGATTCTAGCAATTCACTGGGACCAGCAGGTGGTATGGTGGTTAAGGTGCTAGACTCCCACATGGCCAATCATGGTTCAAGTCCTGGATCCAGAGGCTTGCTTTCTCATTATACTGTATCTCTCTCTATCGCTTTCTCTATCGCTGTCTCTCTCTGGTCAATTATTAATTAATTAATTAAATAGTTTTAAAAAATGATTCATTACAGTTCAGGTTTTCCTACCCCAGCACTAGTTTCCATACCAGTATCTACTCTTAAGTCTCTGCTTTGGTAAACTGTGACTCCTATATTCACCTGCCTGTCTCTTCAGTCTTGGGACAATCGTTTGACTGGTCCCTATCACTTCTGTGGATCTGAGAAGAGTGATTGATTTTTTAGTCTCTTCAGCTTTTTACTTGATCTTAGGTTGAAATGGCAACTTTCAAGCTTCTTAGGTGAAGAACTAGAAACTGAATATAAAAATAAGGGTTTTGGGGGGAGTTGTTTTTTTGCTTTTTTTGTTGTTTTTATTAACAATCCAACAAAAACTGGGTAAAATACTTGAAAGAAAATGATTTAAGATAAATAAGAAACATGTTAGAGAATTGCTGCTCAAAAAGCTTTTTAGCCTAAACAGTTAGTCAAGTAACAAATTCTGAAAAGTAATACAAAGGTTTTGTTGCCTTTTTATGTTTTACTGAAACATAGCATCGAAGTCAAAAGTTGGGTATCCCTTGGAGCTAGAGTCTCCCTGTATTAGTCAGAGTTCAGTCAGTACAATGGAACCTATGTTGTATTCTCAATGGATAAAACCTGATACTGAGAATATTAGCTGGCTCCTAACTGTAGAACTAGAGGACCAAAGGAATAGACAGTGGTAGTAGAGCTAGTTGGAACTGAATCTATGACTGAGTGTTCCTGGAGAAGCTGAAACCACTGCCCCAAGGAAGCACAGAGAGGAGAAATTCTCTGGTTCCTTCTTCCTTCTTCTATCCTCCCCTCTCTCTCTCACATGCCTCCTACTAGCTGCTCATAAAAAAAAGATGGCGGGGAACCTGGGCGGTGAGAAGGCAGCATGAACCCTCCAAGATACAGGGCAAAGAACAGAAAGGCCAGGGACAAGTCTGAGGTCAAACAACCAGCACAATCCCAACCCAAGATACTTCTTTAATTCCAGTTGGGGACAAATGAAGGAAAAAGGGGGTTTGCGATTTTAGTTGCTCAATCTTTGTTTTATCTTGACCTTCTTGAGCAAGGTGAATAGAAACAAATCATTTTATTTCAAAACATCTCCCAGGGGTGTTTTGTAAAAATAATGAAAAGATGCCAAGAACTTATCCCAGAGCCAGTGCCAGACGAACACCGAGTAGTTCCTGTGCTTCAAAACTTACCTTGGAAGGTCATTCCATTTGGAGTAGAAGGTGAAGTAAATCGCAAGTGAGAAGAGGACAAATATTTTAACATCCGAAAATTCCTCTTTGTAAAAATTAAATAACACAGGGAGACAGATAGAACCACAGCCAAGGCATTCATCTTTTCGAGAACACTGAAGTATCACTAAGCAAATAATAAGCCAGAAAAAGCAAACATTCATTTTCCTGCCATTCTGGGGTGTGATTCTAATTCCTTCAATTCAGCATATTTATGAACTGCCTTGCCTTCTTTCCTGCATTCTCCCAATTTTTTTTTTTTGTTTGTCCTTGCAGGATGCTGTCCTTTCACACATGTTGTTCTTGCTTAATAAAGTAATAGCCGACACAGTCTGCCCTCTCTACAGAGTAATTATGTTAGCCTGTTGTTATTGATTTTGTTGCTAAGGTCTGTTAATGCTCCACTGTGGGCTTGGTGGGAAGGGGGAGAGGCATGTTCTTATAATTTTCCCATAAACCAGATGTTTTCTTTAACTCTTACATCTTTAAAATATTTTCTCTTGAGGGAAAAAAAAAAAAGAATTAGAACAAGTTTAGGATGCCAGTTCTATTTTCTCAGCATACCATGAATACACACCCAAATAACTGAGTGTAGAGAATTCATGCCTGTGGGCACTTGTGGATTTGCTACTCATTTGATAAGCTACACATATAATTCAAGTAAAGCCTGTTTCTTAAGCACACTGTAGTCTTCTGATTTCCCAGCGATTTTGCTTCAATTACCATTGAAAACAGCAAAACATTACCATGGAAAACATGACCATTCAACTATCACCCCACATTTGGAGAGCTATAACAATTTTATTATCTCGCAGATTATATGTGTTAAAATCTGTGTAAGAATCAGCTGGGGCTGTCATGCGGGCTCAGTTGGGGTCACTACTCGGAATATACACACATAGCCTGTTCTGCATGGAAGTTTCAGGGTAATTGAACTTCCATATAATTGGTTCCTCCTACAGGGAATGTGCCAAGAGAGTAACTGAGAGAATGTTGAGAACCCTTTTATGACCTAGCTCCATAAGTCGTAACCTCACTTCTACCATTCTCTCCTACAGGAGTTTTCAACCAGGGATAATTCATGCCTCTCCCTGGCCTTCCCAAACCCCACCAAACATTTGGGCCTATCTGAATATACTTTTGGTTTGCACAGTTTGGGGTAGGGGGAGCTACTGATATCTAGTGTGTCAAGCCCAGGGATAGTTCTAAATATTCTACCACGCACAGGAAGCCACCCACAATACAGACTTTCATGGCCCCAGATGTCATTATTGCTGAGGCTGGGAAACCAGGCTCCTACCTCAGACATGCATAGCCTGAGCTAGTCAGAGCCTACCAATTTAAGAGAAGAGAACATGGATCCTAATTCTTGACAGGAGAGTCAAAAATTTGGTGGACACTCAACTGCCACAAAGTCATGAATTTACTTTTTTTTTTTTTTTCTAATTCACAGTTAAGGTCTGTTATTAATTGCATTCCTAGGCAATTTTTACATTTTTTTTAAATTGAGAAAGAGAGCGAGAGAAGAAAGCTGTAATGGCTTCAGGCGATGTCAGGGATATCTAAATGGGTTTTCACAGCCTGAAAGCACACTCCACCCTAACCTGCAAGTAGAACTCTGAGAATGTAAATGCCTAGGTCAAGTCACACGCTGAACAGGAAGGCCAGACCCAGGCATCAGTTCTATAATTTGAAGTGCCCACATCAGTAATTGGTCTTGATAATCAGTTCTATAATTTGAAGTCGCCGTATCAGTAATTGGTCTTGATGCTCAGATCCCTACCTCTCTCATTCATCCTAATATTACCCAGCTTTAGGTTAATGCTGTTTTTAAAAGTGAGTGTGGTTATATCTAAAAGTAATTTTCACATTGACCTGCCTAAAATCTAAGAGCACTTTTTTTTTTATTATTTTTTTAATTGCCGGAGAGTGTGTGCTCACCAGAGGCAAAAAGAAAGATAGGAGAGAGGGAGACGGAGAAAGTACCCCCTAATGGGGCATGATCACACCATAGCCTCCTCTCCATTTTTCCATCCTGTTGTGATTTGGGCACACATGACATAGACTCCATGTTTTTCCGGGACTTGGAACAATGGCTAGCCATGTGGGATCTGGCCCCCTTAATAGCTAGCAGTGGGGCTGGCCCCAGAGCACATAGCCAAGCCTTAGAGTCAGAGCATAAAATTGCCTCATTGGGATGACAAGGAAGTTGGTCTGAGCCTAGAGAAGCTGTCTGCATACTGTTCTCCCCAGTATGGAACTATGGGAAGGCTTTCTCCCTGTGCCTTCTTGCTAGAAATATCTGGATCCACAAGGCTACAGCCTCTGTCCAGAAGGTCCTTAGAACCAGGACATCATTTAGATCAGTAAGTGGAGGCAATGGGTTGCCACCAAGCAAGCCAACCATCTTTATGTAATAGAAAACAGACTTTTAATATGACTAACAGACCAACAACTTCTTAAAAAGTTGCTTTAGGGCTACCAAGTGGCATGGAGGTTAAGGCCCTGGATTCCACGTGGTCGACTGCAGTTTGAGTCCCAGACCAGCAGCTTGAAAATCAAGTTGAGAGCAAGTACATTAGTGACCAAAATTTGGAGGGGAAATTAGAGGAAAAGGGATTGCAGTATGACCATCCTCCCACGGGGCAATTTTCTCACATTATCTCTCTCTCTGTCTCTGTTTCTCTGCAGTAAGCACTTGTGTCCTATAGCAAGAACAGACAAAAACAACAAAAAGTGGTTTTCATGTGCTATTTTTTAAATTTTATTACTTTTTATATTACATTTAATAACATTACAGTGTGCAAAATGGTTTTTCCGAACATGAACACAGTGCATGTTAATCAAGTCAAAGACATTACCATTTCCTTTACCCTCTTGTAAAAATCTGTGCTCCATCTCCTTGTTCTCTTTTCTACTATCTTCTGAGAAAGCAATAAAAATCTGTGCTCCATCTCCTTACCTGTTCTCTTTTCTACTATCTTCTGAGAAAGCATCTGATTTATTTTTATTTCACTTTTTCAGCTGATAAAAGAGAGAAATAATCTGGTTGCATTTCCATATCCATCAGGTATTTTTTGGAGTGTTTCTATATTCTAGGCACTGTGTTGAGTATTGAAGAGTATAATAGTGAAATAGTGAATAAGACAGAACTCAACTTTAATAGACAGCTCCTGGGCAGTCTACTCTCACATAGCCTGGTCTAAAAGCCCTTCTGAATAGGTGAAAATGTGTAAGTATGTGAGTAAAAATGAGGAAGTACCTGCCTGTGCTTGGAGAGCTCAGAGCCTTCTAAGACTCAATGATACTTAAATCAAGAGTAAGAGTTAGGGCTGGACAGTGCTAACAAGATGCTTTGTAAGGTCAGTCCACCTGGGAAGGTTCTGGGTTTATGTGTGGAGATCTCCTTGAATATGCAGGGGATGCAAACTCATGATCCTGATCTGGGGTTGACTGAAACTAAAGGTAGTTTGTGGTGGGAAGATGTAATTGGGGATGCCTGTATCCTCTGTCTCTCTCTTTGTCTCCATCTTTCGATACCCCTTTCTTTGTGTCTCTTTTGCTCATGAAAGAAATGAGTAAATAAACTTATAAATAAATAAATAAACAAATAAATAAATACATTTAAAAAAGAGAGAATAGGAATAAGATGGAAACAACTGGAGTGAAGTGAGGAAGAGAAGTATTTTTCCAAGCCAAGAAAACAGAGTAGATAAAATCACCAATTTAGGTTCATTCATGTTGTTTTTTTTTGTTTGTTTGTTTTATAGCATTGTCTACCTCCTTGTGTACAGATTTAAAATGGTAGAGATGAATTCTTAAATTTTTGTACAAAAGTAGGCAAGAAATTTGGAGTGAGTTGTTGGATACTAGATCCATAAATTTGTATGCTGGTGGGTAGATAAAGTCCCCAATTTAGGTTCATTCATGTTTTTTTTGTTTGTTTGTTTTATAGCATTGTCTACCTCCTTGTGTACAGATTTAAAATGGTAGAGATGAATTCTTAAATTTTTGTACAAAAGTAGGCAAGAAATTTGGAGTGAGTTGTTGGATATTAGATCCATAAATTTGTATGCTGGTGGCTATGTGTTACTTCAATATTATGCTATCTTTGTTTGTCTTGTGCTATTTATAGAACCCACAGAAAATTCATTTTAGTTGATGGTGTTTTTTATTTACAAACAACCTGACACTCACCTATGCTCTTAAGATGTGCCTTTAACCAAGCTGCCTGAAGCAGATCTCATGTCCTAGACCATCTTAGCTTTCTATCATTACTAACAGCTTAATCTACACGTGCAGAGAATAACCACAGAAGTGTTTACATTTTCACCTCTGAATAACTAACTGCAAAAACATTAGTCATCTGAAAAATGGCAAATTTGCTGATCTTCACTTTTTAAATTTTTTTTGAGAGGTTTTTGCTATAGGACGCATGTGCTCACCAGAAAGAGATAAAAAGCGAGAGAAATCACCGCCTAGGGGGATGGCCACATTGCAATCCTTTCTCCTTCATTCTCCTCTTGAGAGCTTGAGCACACATGCGCATGCGCTCTGCTTGAGTTTAAGCCACCGGATCCGGGACTGAACTGCAATCAACTACATGGGAGTCCAGCCACATAGCCATTACGCCAACTGCTGGTCCCACAATCTTCACTTTTCAAACACTGTCTTATTGAATTGGGTTTTTGTTTTCCTATACGCTTCAATCACTTCATACAGAAAAATGGATTTCCTAATCTTTTACCATACTTAATAAAAAGCACCAAAGTGCCTCCTCCTCCTTTGTGTTTCAACTTGCTGTGGGGCATGTCTGATCATTGTGGGGGCACAGGGAGGAGTTAAAAAGCACCCCCAGAGGATATGACCATGCCACAATCCCTTCCCCACCATTCTTCTCTCAGGATTTCGGAAATGGACTCACATGTACCCAATGTGATTTTCACACCACGAGATCTGAGACTTGAACCATGTAGTCAGAGATGTGGGCACCAGCCACTTTAACTACCTCAGCTCTGACTGGCCCCAAGTGCCTCATTTCTAATTCCTCATATATATGGCAGCCCTCTGGACTGCGGGATAGTGATGCACCAAGGACCATTAGAGAAAAAAAAAAAAAAGAATGCTTAAAATGAGGCTCCATGGCCTAGTGGTTAAGGAAGCCAGATCCCACATGGCCAACCACAGTTTGAATCCTAGCCCCAGTGGCTAGGATTATTTGTGTGTGTGTCCCGAATCCTGACAGATGGAAAAACAGAGGAGAAGGGTTTGTGGAGTGCTCTCTGTCTCTTTGGTGAGCCCACTCACACTCTGTCAATCAATCAATCAATCAATCAATCATAAATTTAAAAATATGGAAGAAAAATATGGTTTGTTCGTAAAAATAATAATCAGGGTTTTCTTTTCTTGAGAGAGATTTTTTGCTATGGGGTATGTGCACTCTGCAGAGAGACAGGGAAATAGAAAGTGAGAAATAAACACACCTCTCCACCCCCCCGAGGGGATGGTCATTCCACAATCCCTTCTCCTCCTGGGATTTTGGGCATGCATGCATACGTGCCCAGCATGAAGTTTAACCCACCAGGTCCAGGACTCTAACCATGTTTGGCTACGTAAAATCCAGCGACCTCTCCAAAAAAAAAGAGAGAGAGAAAACTAAATGCAAATTGATTACTAGTCTGTAGGCAAATAGATGCTATTATATAGTTTCATTATTATTGGTATTATTATCATTATTGGTAGTACTGTATAGACAGTAAGTCACAATAGAGAGCTTTAATTTTTATATTTTATTTATTTATTTGTGTGAAATAAATAAATAAAGGCAAGAAAACAGATTCTCTTCAGGAGAGTCCAGAAGAAATGCAGCACTGCCGATAACCTTGATTTTAGCCCTCTAAGACTCATTTTGAACTTCTGTCCTCCAGCGCTGCCAGATAAGAAATTTGTGCAGTGTGAAGCCATTCAGCCTACAATAATATGTTACAGCAGCAACAGGCTACTTATACCATCAGTGAGCCTTAAATTGAGAAGCGCATGGTATGATGTGTTATCGTACATGAAAAGGATGCTACTCTAGTTGCAAACCTTTGAAGGAATCATTGTTTTCAGGATAATGTTAATTGAGGTGCCCTAGAGAGAAATGGGGTAAGCACAGCACCATGTAAGCAAAACAGAGTGAGAGTTATTAATAAACAACAGCCAAAAAAGCAAGAGTAGACAAAAGAGACGTTTATGATAAGCATTACTGGATAGGAATTCTGACAGTCCTCATTCCAAAATTGAGAAATAGGTGTTAAGTAACCTGCCCGTGATTACACAACTGAAATCCCAGATCCTCATTTGTACCCAGCAAGGATGACTTCAGGGTCTGGACTTTAACTCTCCGTTATATAGTCCCTCTGTGGCTGTAATATGATATGGTCATAATTTTGATGGGAAGTTCTTTTGACATACTAGAATTGTGTTAGGACTATAGACAGGACAAGGGTACTTTAGCCAGGATGGCAAATCCATAGGAGAGGTGAGAAGAGCTAGGCAAGAGCAGGAGTGATCTCGGCCTTCAGAATGCCATCGGTGCATCAGAGATAGCCAGCAGTCAGAGGGGAGTGAGAGTGATTACTTGTCGGGGTCAAAACAGTGAGAGGAAGGTCAGGACATCGTGGAGGGTCAGAGAGCAGGGGCACACTAGAGGAAAAGACTAAAGCCTGAAGCATCCTATGCCTCAGAGAGGATAATGAAGGCAGCCTCTCTGACGATATCTAAGGGGTCTATAGAACTAGCACACAAGAGACTTTCTACAGTGAACCTTAAGAGCACAGGCACGCCAACAGATATGCATTCATGTGTGTACCAAGAAAAAGAATAATTACAGAAACACTATGATATTCCCGTGCTGGAGACAGTAGAATGACTAAATAAACTGTAGCATATTTATGGGGCCAGCCAGTGGCATGTTGGTTAAGGAGGCTGGATCCCACATGGCCCATGGCC
>NW_006160137.1:159927-170004 GCF_000334495.1 Tupaia belangeri chinensis
GAAATCATCCCCCAGGGGGGATGGTCACGCCGCAATCCCTTCCCCTCCATTCTCCTCTCAGGATCTTGGGCACACACGCACACGCGCCCGGCATGAGTTTTAAGCCACCGGGTCCGGGACACGAACCGCGGTCGACTACGTGGGAATCCAGCGACATAGCCATTACACTAACTGCTGGTTCCCAATGCATGTTGTCTTTGAAAAAAGTGAAACCATTTATAAGTATTACAAATAAATGAAATCGGTGAATTACGTTTGGAGAAAGAAGATCTATTTCCTCAAAAATTATTTTCTAATTCTTTCATTTCTTTCTGAAAGAAGGGAATAAGTCATGCCTGGCAGGCTTCAACCTTCCAATTTGCAGAGGCAGGATAGGGCTTCGATCGTCTCTAAAAATCGCATTTCCTTTAAAATGAGATCTGTGTTTACACATTTTTAAGCCTTTAGTTACTTCAGTTACAACTTTGCATTCGTTAGGCTATTTGATCAATGAGTATGAAAAGTAGGATATATGTTAATATCATTCTCCAGATGTTCGGTATTCATCAAGCTGCATGGGACTGTGTTGAATGCAAACTCATTTTGAACCCTACTAGCCAGTAACATATTGCTTTCTCTCCTTTTGGTTTTGCTTCTCAGTCTTTTCGCTGTTTCATCAACGTTTCATAAGTACTTTTGTAAAGACCTGCCATATTACACCATCCTCTTTCCCAGAACGGTGACTCAGTTCTTGACACAAAACTAAGAATCTTAATTATATTCCCCTCAAATTGTTTGCTACATGTATTGGCCTAGACTTGAATATAAACTTATTTATTAAGAGCATGGCTTTATGTTTTACTCTAGACAGTCTAGTTTCACAGGCAGAGGATATCAGGCACTTGATCTTAAAAAAAAATTAAAGACACACAAAAAATTTGAAGATGTAGATCATAAAAGGATTTGTTATTTGGTTACTGTCTGCACCTGGGGAAAATAGGTCAATGTATTCACCGACTCTAAGTTATTACTGTATTGGGAGGTAAGGGGGAAATGTACATATATACATAAACACAGATATGGGATATTAGCTCCATCTTCAGTTGGCTTACAGTTTATAAGTTTGAAGAAATAAAGTGTAAAACTAAGGGTCTGTACATCTTGCTTAGATTTTATTTAGAATAGTCCATGTTAAATAGGATTTTTTGAGAGTTGTTTTTTTTTGTTTGTTTGTTTGTTTGTTTTTGCTATAGGGTGCATGTGCTCACCAGAGAGACAGAAAGGGAGAAATCACCCCCCAGGGTGGATGGCCACATTGCAATCCCTTCTCCTCCATTCTCCTCTCGGGATCTTGGGCATGCATGCACACACACCTGGTGTGAGTTTAAGCCACCGGGTCCCGGGACTCCAACTGCAGTCGACTATGGGCGTCCAGCGACATCGCCATTATGCCAACTGCTGGTTCCAATGGAATTATTTTTAACTTTTCCTTTCTTTCTGAGAGAAGGGAGTAAGTCATGCCTGGCATGTTTCAACCCTACCAAATTGCAGAGGACTTTGGTCATCTCTAAAAATCACACATCTCTAAACATTAACATGCTCTTACATAGCTTTGGAAGCTAAATACTAAATAAAGCAGGTAAACCACTGTTAGATTATTCCAGAGGATGTGTTAATACTTTTTTAATGTAGTCTAGCTTGGTACATGTCAGTTCAACAAGAGAGTAGAATAGGAATATTTCTGCTTGTAGGAAAATGGGAAAAATATTTCTTTTATTAATAGTGGTATATCATAATTACAGAATAAAAGCATATTCTAAACAGCTCCCAATACAGAATTTTAGTGTTTTTCCGATGGTTATTACACACACATACAGTGTGCCAATTGCTATGCATAGCCCCTTAGGGGGATTATCATGGTAAATAAGCTTCCCTACTCTTAATGGACTCTGTCATCCAAATGGGGAACACACATGTAAGTAAAATACATGAGTGAATCCCCAGTGGTGTAAGGGATAGCTCAGTGCTACGCTGCCCAATCTATGCAATCCAAATTAGGTCTTCTCCTTGTGGCAGGTCTGCTTTCAAATGCTGTCTCAGTAGCACATGACATGGGGAAATGCTGCAAACATTAATCATTATAAAACGTACACGCCAACTACATGTCAGACTCTCAAGATGAGCAATAGTGGTGTGGTGGTTAAGGCCTCTGGATCTCACACAGCAAATACATTATTCAAGGCCTGGATCTGATTGCTTGAAAAACACGCTGTGTTCATGTCCATGTAAAACTTCAAAAGGAGGAGAGAATGGAGGAGAAGGGACTACAGTGTGACATTCTCTATGGGGGATGTTTTCTCACTTTCCCTCTTCTCTCTCTCTCTCTGTGTCTCTCTGGTAAGCACACACATCCTCTAGAAATTAAAAAATTAAAAAATTAAACTTACGTTTCTAGATCCTTCCATCCTTGACTTTTACTCTAAATGTGATTGCTTTCTCCCAATATTAGGTCTTTACCTTGATTTGAGGAGTCATGCAATTGGCAATTCTCATCTTTCCCTCGTGTTTCTGCTAATGTTTCTTTATAATTTTTTTTCTTACTGATTATAAGTATTTCTCATGTATTCTGGCTCCTAATGTTATTTTTTTGAAAATATCATAGCCCTGTGTGTCATCTGTCTGTCAGCTTTCTGTATAGTATCCTTTGATGTAGTCAATTTTTATTTTATTTTCGATGTTATGATTTGTGATGGGAGAATGGGAAATAGAGCCTGTTTAAAAAAATATTTTTCTCACACACTGCCACAAAGACCTTGATCAAGTAAGTCTTCCTTCTTTGTTCCTATTTTCCAAATTGACTAGGTCTCAATTCTTTCATACACATTTAAAAATAAATTTGTCATTCTCTTTAAACAGTTTTTCTGGGATTTTTTGAATTTGCAGACTAATTTTGGGAGAATCGGGGTTGGCTCAATGGTGCAGTAGTAATACACTGTTCAGCAGAAGTTGTATCCCAAGTGGTAACTGTGATTCGAATCCCCAGCCCCATTTCCCCAAAACATACCAGCATGCCTGAGCTCCCAAGTGTACAATGGTCAGAAGGCAAAAGGACTGAAGAAAGAAGATAGTCGTATGACAAGACTCTGTGAACAGTGCCTCTCTCTCTCTTTTCTTGTACATACAGATGTACTCTATCATGAAATTTTTAAAAATTGAGCAGAAGTAACTACTTACAGTGTTAAGTCATTCCAAGTATAAACAATGCATAGCTCTCTATTTAATTCTTTATCAATGTCATATAGTAAATCTTAACATTTTTCTCCCTGGGCCAGCAGATGGCACGGAGATTAAAGTGACTGGATCCCACATGGCCAACTGCATGGTTCAAATCCTAGACTGTGTAACTTGGACAACATGGCAGTTACCTATGTATGCCATCTCTCCTGAGCAGTGCCTTTTTTTTTTAAGATTTATTTATTTTTATTTGTTATTATTATTTTTTCAGTTTGATCAGAGAGAGACAATAAGAGAGAGAAAAGGGAAGTGAGAAAGCAAGCCACTAGATCAGGACCCAAACCATGGTCAGTCATGCGGGAGTCCAGTGCCCCAACCACCATGCCACCTGCTGGCCCCAAGTGTTTTCTTACTTTCCCTCTCCTTTTTGTCTCTGTCTCCAGCAAGGGTAGATGCTCTACAGTAAAATTAAAAAGAAAAAATTTCCTCCCTACAATTCTTATATTTTAAGTTGGTTTCCATATATTATATAGGTAGTATTTGTATAAGGGTGACTGAATAGCTCTATTTCTTTTTTTTAATGATTTATTTAATCTTCTTTGTGATTTCCATTTTTAAATTTGACCAGAAAGAGACGGGGGGAGTGGGGAGGGAAAATGAGAAAGCAAATCACCTGATCTGGGACTTGAACCATAGTTGGCTACTTGAGAGTCTACCACCTTAACCACTAGCTAGCTCCTGGCCTCAGACTAACCCTATTTCTTAAAGACTGATAACATCTTGTGGGCCTCCACTTCTCCTGTCCTTGCTGTTGCCACCAAGGATAACCATCGGTATCTGTAGAGCCTTGACGTTGTTACAGAAGCCCATCAGAACTTAGACATCATTCCAAGGAATAGGCAAGAAGTAGGAATTGATTGAGATAAAGTTTTCATCAACTGGTCAGGAGAATTTATAATACAGTTCTGTTTTGTTAGGAATAATGAAGCATTTCTTGCACACCTATGTTTGTGAAGTAAAAGTTATACCCACTACAGATTCCTATCACCTCCCACCCCACCCCACCCCCCAAAAAAAAGAGAAAGAAAGAAAAGCTTGTCAGAGATGTGTCAGGGTGGTCCTCTGGAACATGTCTACTCACTGTTATGACTCCTGGCAAATTATTCAAAGTCTTTTTACCTCTGTCTCCATAATTGTAGGTGGGAATGTGGACTATTCACAGTACCCAGAAACTAATTGGTATTCAGTATTTATCAGTTCCCTAATGCTAACGCCAGAGAGAAAAGGTGAGGAAATAGATGCAGAAATGTAGAAGAAAACAAAGAGCTTAGGGAAGGTATTTGTTGGAAGACTATTAGTGCTGTTACTACTAATTATGAGGCTGGGTGTGCAGTTTCCAGACAGAGACTGCAATCAGCAAAATTTTCAGTTTGGTGCTCACTACAATTAGCAAGGCCGGGCCTGTTGATTAGCCACCATTCCAAATTCTTGTCAGCCTTTTTTATCCTCATTTACAACCTCTCAGCACTAACAGTATAAAACTAGGCCTTTCTTATCTCCTCCTCCGAAGAATATCCACAAGTATTTGTTTATCTGAAGGGAAGGACACCTCAGAGTTCTCTTCTAATGGTGTTAGGTATTTCCTGTAATATCCTATCACTAATTAGCCCAAATGAAAACAAGAATTGGTTTTGCGTGCTTGCTCTTCGAGTTCTGAGAGTCTGAAGAGAAACACTGGGAAATCAATCTTTTTTCCATCTAACTAATTACACGATATCATATAATTCAATAATGTACCTGTAACGACATGACATATTTTTTCCCCTAAGACTATATGACAATGTGGAAGTGGAAGTGTGGTAGGCTGTTCTGAAATTGCTTAGTCGTGTCTGAGGGTTTTGCCTTTTCTTACCCGTAAAAGGAAGATGAAGGTAAGTTGCCTCTGGTTGCATGGAACACGTATTATACGTCTTCTAGAAGAGACTCCATTTCAAACATTGGATCCCTTTGTTCTCATCTGTAGATTCATTCCTTTCAGATCAAACAATACAAAAAAAAAAAAAAAAAAAAGATCTCAGGGTCTTTTCAGGATTATCGCTGATCAAAGTTTCTATCATTGTGTTACAGACAAGAAAATGAAGTGTCTGGGAAGAGAAAATGGAGTAAATGTTTTGGGAGTACAGGCGAAGGTTAGAAGGCAAATAATTTCAGAAGGAAAGATGATCTCTGAAAGGAAAGCTAGGATGATACCAAGGCAACTGCAGTTTCCTCGCAGCTTTACTTTCCTGGCTGCTTTGTAGCAGACATGACCAGAGAAATCCTTATTGACTTCAAGATCAGAACAAGGCGATCCTCTCGGTTTCATTATTTTCTTGTAAATAAAAAACTTACTGCCTTGGAAGTCACTTTAGATATAAAAGGGAGTATTTAGTGCTCTCAAAAATCAGTGCTAAGTTCAAACTGCAAGACGAAGTATAATCATCACTCATTCATTCATTTGTTCTAACAAAGTCTATAGACAGCTATCATGCATCGGGTGCAGAGTTGATGATTAAGACGGCTTAGATCTGTTCCGTTCAGTCTCTGCTCTCAAGGACCTCAGCGTCTAGAAACAGAAACAAGCATTTTTGAAAGTACAATAGAAATATAAATGAATATCAAAGCTCAGAGGAAGTGAGTAATTCTTCCAGGGAAATAATAAAGAAGGGATTCCTAGATAAGAGAATGTTAGAGCTGAATTCTGGAGAACAAAAGTCCTTCTTTAGAAATGAGACATTGACATTTCAGCAGAGATGACGCTATATCTGAATACATTTAATTTGCGCTCTCTCTCTTTTTCTGTTTAATTGCCAGAGTGAGTGTATGCTCACCAAAGAGAAAGGAGAAAAAAGGAGGGCTGGAAAGAGAAAACATCCTTCTCTGGAGCTTGTTCACACTGTAATGTTTTTTTTTTTTTCCCTCTATTTCTCCATCTTGCTGGGATTTGGGGCATATATGTACCTGATGGATTTTTCCAGTGGCCAATCCTTGGTTGGCCATGTGGGATCCAGCTACCAATGCACAGTGCTGAGCCGCTGAACACAGGGCTGGCTCTCTGTAGATACATTTAGAATACAGTGTTGAGCTATATTAGACTTAATATTTGTAGAGAATATTGTGTAAGTGAGGGTAAGGGGCAGTGCAGGAAGGATATAAGAAATGTAAGGCAGGTGGGGCCAGCCGTGGTCACACATGGTCGACCACGGTTCAAATCCCAGACCTAGTGGCTTGCTTTCTCACTTTCCCTCTCTCTTTATCTCTGACTCTGTTCCTCTCAGGTCAACTATAAATAAATAAATAAATTCAAAATAATAAAAAAAAAAGTTTAAAAGAAATGTAAGGTACATTAGATCATAATTAGATAGGGATAGCTCTTAAAGCATTTGAATTATACCTAAATGCCCAATGAAGAGAAAGTGAAACAGTTGAAGCAGAGGAAAACATGAATGATTTGCCAGCAGGACTGAGAGTAGATCACAAGGCAGAGAGAGTGAATTACAGATCCAGGGAGATGTTTCTGAGTATATAGAAAAAGTACAGATGAAAAGTAAAGAGAGTCCTATTCAAGATGGTAGAAGTGAGATAGAAAACAGCATAACTTAAAAGATAGTCAAACATTCCATAGAATCCAGTGCTGGCTGACATGAAGTTGAGAGACTTCAAGTCCACTGGCCCATGTAACAGAACATTTTGGTGTCATCAATTGAGAAACATAATAGAAATGGGAGCATGTCCAATCCTCCAGGACAGAGACATCCAGATACCTATAAAGGGCATAACTGGGGCCAAGATATGGACGACACTAAATTCCATCACTCACTTATTTTATGCCTGCCTCATAGTAGTCACTAAGCTAGACTTAGTGGACCAAATTGAAAGTAATCCTGGGAACCAGCAGTTAGTGTAATGGCTATGTCGCTGGACTCACACGTAGTCGACCGCAACTCGCGTCCCAGACCTGGTGGCTTAAAACTCACACCAGGCGCGTGTGCGTGCATGCCCAAGATCCCGAGAGAAGAATAGAGGAGAAGGGATTGCGGAGTGACCAACCCCCTGGGGTGATTTCTCGCTTTCTGTCTCTATGTCTCTTTCTGTCTGTCTGGCGAGTGCATGTGCCCTATAGCGAAAACCTCTCCCCCCAAAAAAGAAAACAATCCTGTCCCCCAAAGTGATAAAGTTTAGGTAATGTACGTAGCACAGAACACTCATCCCTGCTAGGGGAAATGTTAAGGTATAATAAAAGCAGAGAGAAGGGTTCTCATGAGACACTTGGTCATAAGTTCCTGGAGGGTGAAGGAGAAATAGCATAGGCTATTTAGAAGAAAAGAATAAAAGAAAAAGAAGTAAGTTGAGACCTGGAGTTAGTAGACATTGACCAGAAAAAGAAGAGATGAACTTTCCAAGGGGGGCAGAGGACCACACTGCAGTAAAATGCAATAATATTTTGCTGGGAGGCCACTCTCATGGGAAGGTTCTGGGTTCTCAGGTGGTGACCTCTCTGAGGCAAGTGCACTCATGGTCAGGGACTAGCTGAGACTGCTAACAGATCCAGCCTCAACATTCCATTGGGGTTGATGCTTCTCTCTCTGTGTCCTTCTCACTCATGGAAGAAATTAATCAACTTAAGAAAAAGAAAATTTAGTAAGCAGTGAAAGCTTCTTGTGCACCCAACAGGAGGCAAGAGTGAGTATGACATTCCTGAGGAACTGGGAGATGTTTTGTTGCTGGAGTGTTAAAGTCTAAGAAAAGAATGGCAAGAGTTGAGATGGAGGAAGTTGGGTAGGACTGCCGTATGAACTGTTTTATAGAGTTGAAACTTCATCCAACGTGCAAGAGAAAGCCATGTAAGGATTTTTAGCAGGGCAGTGATACGATCAGATTTGTATTTTAAAAACTCACTGCAGCGACTGTGTGGAGAATGAGATGTTAATTAAAATAGGGAGCCTGGATGTGCTTACCTAGGGCAAAGACCACCATTCGATTCAACTTGCTAATGTGCTCTGGCCTGCAGAGTGCTTTTTAAATTCATTTAATTCTGAGTTCATTGTAACATTTAATGACTGGAAGCTCTCACATACAATCTGGGGTATAGGCTTTCTTTTGGAAATGAAATGATCTAACAGAGCTGGGTCCACATTTCTGAACTGTCAACAATAGGCTGGGGCTGGACTGTCTAAAAGTGGTCCTTTTATACAGTGTGGATACCCTTCTGTTGTTTCTACTTTACCTGGAGAGAACATGTACACTGAGGATGAGGAGCCGTTGTGCATACCTATCTGAAACCACATTCCATATCCATTCTCTACTCATGGGCTTTCTTTTAGTACTTCTCCCTTTCTTCATCAGATCTTCTTCCTTTACTGGATCATCCCACCAAAATAAAACCCAGTTATCCATCTTAAATAGAATTTCTCTTGGAATCAGCAGTTGGTGTAATGGCTATGTTGCTGGAGTCCCATGTAGTCCATCGCAGTTCGAGTCCCGGATCTGGTGGCTTAAACTCACGCCAGGTGCATGTGTGTGCATGCCCAAGATCCTGAGAGGAGAATGGAGGAGAAGGGATTGCATCATGGCCATCCCCCCTGGGGGGGGTGATTTCTCGCTTTCTATCTCTCTGTCTCTCTTTGTCTTTCTGGCGAGCACATGTGCCCTATAGCAAAAACCTCTCAAAAAAAATTTTTTTTAATAGTTTAGTCATTACCTTTTATTGGAAATGTTATATTTTTCCTCCCTTGATTTCCACAATGCTGCACTTTTGAATCTTCTCTCTCAAGGCTAAAGAATCCCAGATGTGTCTTTGTATCTCTTTTCTTTCTACTCACTCCCTATCCTCCAGTCATGTAATCCAGCCTCATGTTTTTAAAAATAAGCTATGAGATGGGGCTGGCAGGTGGCATGGTGGTTAAGGTGCTGGACTCCCACTGGTTGACCACCATTCAAGTCCTGGACCTGGCAACTTGCTTTCTCACTTTCCCTCTCTCTCACTCTCTGTCTGTCTCTCTCTGGTCAAATTAAAATAATAAAATAACAATTAACAAAATAAAATTAATCATTCTTACCATAAAAAAAATTGTAAGTTAAAAATCTTCCAAGGTTCTAGCTCCAGCCTCTACATTTGCTGTGAAATCCACATTCATATAAGCGCCCGCCTCTATTGACTTGAATGTTTAAAACAAAACTCTGATTGTCATCCCTGTTCCATTCAGCATGCTCTTCTCACTGTGTTGCTGACTGCTCTAAATCTGACAGGGCTTTCCCCAAATATTTACCAATTCCAAAGAACACATCCAGAGATCCAGTGGGAGAAGATGTGAGTTTACTTACATTAGGATGGAAAACCCTGCTAATGGCTTGGAAGAGAATGGTCCATGCTATCATGAGCGTAGGCTCCAGTTTTATTCAACAGGAACCAAGTATTCATAAATCAATTAAAGATCAACGTGGACTCTGTCACTGTGACAGGGATCTGGTTTGTATATACATTGGTTGAAGGTTACAGTGAAATGTTAGCTGACCGATTCATCAGCAGAGTATGTTTAGGGTTTAGTGCCCCTAACCTTATGATGTTAAATGGGAGGGGTATTCATGCTTCTGGAATAGTCTCGGCCATAGGCCAGCTTCATGAGGTGAAGGGAATGGTCACAAGATGCTCAGGAATCTCAGCTGGACCGTCAACTGGGCCTCAGGGAAACAGGATGAAGAGGGAGGAGAGGACAGCTCAATGCATGGAGCCTATGCTCACTATCTTAGTCAATTACAACCCATTGTGCCAGTTGTTTGTGTCAAAGACTTCTGAAATAGCCTTACTTATCTCTTCTCTTTCCC
>NW_006160137.1:170171-186813 GCF_000334495.1 Tupaia belangeri chinensis
TTCCCTCCACCACATATAAAATATTTTGGCAAATCCTATTAGCTCTACCTTTGACATTTACCCAGAATCTAGTATCTTCTCACCCATCCACTGCTTCCATTCTGGCCAGATCCTCTTTGATCTCCTGATTGGAGTATTTGCAATATTCCAGTGACCCTACGCTAATGACCCTGTTTCCCATCTTCCTCACTCTCCAGGGTTTACACAGAAAGCAACCAGTGCTTTAAAGCAAGAACATTCCTGTAGCATTTTCTCACAATAAACTTGAGGTCTTGCATTATCGGCGAGAATTATTACAGGAGTGAGGTGCATCTTTATTGGTGTGTCATCATGCTGATATTTTATTTCTGGAGATCCTAGTTTTGATAACTTGTTTAAGGCGGTGCCTACAGATTGTTTTCTCTGTGAAGAAACTTATATATGCAAATTCTGTCAACACGTACAAATGTTCTATGTTTTCTAAAGCTTTAACTCACTAATTTTTATAAACCATGGTGGATCTTGGCTGCAAAACAAAAATGATAAAGTGCTTACCTAGTGGTAAGCATTTTACCTTACCTGATTGTTCAGTTTTATTCATTTTTGTTACATTAACTAACTGGAATTCTGTAAGGAACAACTGATACCCTCTCCCTCATTTACTATGTATTTATTTATTCATTAATTGAATCAATCATCCAGGGGTCCTTTCTCAAAAATATCGAGCAAAAAATATTGAGGAATTGTCTCAGATTGAAAGGATCCTGAAAAAGAAAGTAGATATCAGTCGGAACGTTGGTGACATTCACATAAGGTCTGCAGTAGCTAACAGCATTGCACCAGTGCTGATTTCCTGGGTTTGATCATCCTACTGTTATATAGATATTAACATTAGAGGAAACAGGATAAAGTGTGTACAGGGATTTTTTTAAACTATTTTTGCAATTGTTCTGTGAATTTACATTTTAAATTATTTATTTAAATAAGATATTATCGTTTGTTATAGAAAGAGGAACTGAATCCAAATCCTGCTACTTTTACTGTCACCAGGAGTTAGCAAGTAGCTTTCTCAGTATGTACCTGTTTAACATCTGTGACCTAGGCTCAGACCGCTCGATAGCTCAAGAATCTGATTATCCTCCCCAAAAAGACTATTCGCACAGTTGCCCTGTGAAAAGAGGGCAAAAGAAGAGTGGGGTCCCTCCCTTAGAACTAATCTAGCTGCTTCTGGGCCCAAGCACACGCCTTCACACACCAGCTAGGACCTGGGAAGCCAAACACTAATGATCTGCCATGGATGCATCTTGAGGCCTTTACGCATTACCCTTGACTTTTATTTTTCTGATATCTCTTATCCTCCTGGCTCTTCTTTCAAAGCAGTGCTGACCATTTTTCTTTATCTCCACTGCTGCTGTACTGGTTTGAGTCACAATCATCTCTAACCTGGAATATAATCAATTTCTGTATTAGTTATCTAGCTGCAGAACAAATTTTCCCCAAATCTAGTGTTTTAAAACAATGACAATTACTATTTCAAAGCTTCTGTAGATCAGGATTCCAAGCATGGCTTCACAGGCTCCTCTACTTTTGAGTCTCACAGGCTTCAATTAAGCCTTCAGTTGGGACTGTATATCATGGCTCATCTAAGTTCACTTGTAAGAATTTTGGCAAGATTCAGTTCCTTGCAGGATTGAGGACCTCAGCTCCTCATCTGCTACTGCCTGGAGGTTACCCTCAGCTCCTCATCACATGGGCCTCTCCACAGTAGAGCTTACAATAGGCCCGCTTGCTTCATCAGAGCAAGCATGTGAGGCGAACCAGAGAGACTATGTGAATAAAGTCAAAGCCACAAACTTTAATAACCTCAACTGGGAATTGACATGGATTATTTTTCCATAGTTTATTCAGTCTATCCAACCCACACTGGAAGAGGACTTCTACAAAGCAAGAACCACTGGGGGTCTTCCTAGAAGTCTGTTTACCACAGCTTCTATCTGGTTAACCTGCTGCTGTATTTGGTCTCTGGCAGTCCATTTTTAACCCTTCAACCAGAGTGATTCTTTGTAAGTCAGACACTGTTACTCTTTCTAAAAACTCTTGGATGACTCCTTTTTCACCCTGAGTACATGCCAAGGTCCTTACAATGACTTGTAGAGGTTTACATAACCCAGACTCATTATATCTTTGAGCTAGTATCCTTCTATTCCCACCTGCTCACCCTGCTTCAGCTCCACTGGCCTACTGGCTGTTCTTCAAACATGCTAGCCACGCTGCTGTCTCAGACCCTTTGCACTGGTTCTTCCCTCTGTCAGGAAAGTTCTTTCTCCAGATTTCTCCGTTGCTAATGTTAACCTCCTTTAAGATTTTACTCAGGTATTACTTCCTTAATGCATTCTATCCTGAAAAACCCAACCTGTTGCCAGAATTTCCGATCTAATTTTTATACAACTTTTCCCATAACATTTCCAATACACTAATTTATTTATTATGTAACATTATCACATCTATGTCTCTCTCTATGTGGCGAGCACACGCGCCCATAGCAAAAACAAAAAAAACAGTTGCAACAATTTTTTTTTTTTTTTGGAGAGATTTTTTTTTTTGCTATAGGGCGCGTGCGCTCACCAGACAGATAGAGAGAGACAGAGAGATAGAAAGCGAGAAATCACCACCCCCAGGGGGGGATGGCCACACCGCAATCCCTTCTCCTCCATTCTCCACTCGGGATCTTGGGCACGCACACACATGCGCCCAGCGTGAGTTTAAGCCACTGGGTCCGGGACTCAAACTGCAGTTGAGTACATGGGAGTCCAGCTACATAGCCATTACGCTAACTGCTGGTCCCAACAGTGCAACAATTTTGATAAACTTCTTTGGCCATATTTCTAAGTGATTTCTCTCTTCACTTTCTCTCCTATTTCTCTGCTAGGTAAAATATATCTTTAAAATACAGGCAATCTTCTTAACCCAACAATGAGGTAAGGGGAAATGCTAGTTGGTAAAGCACCTTCACTGAGAATCTTCTACTATACTTTTTAATTTTGAAAATATTTAAAATATAATTAGAATGGATTTTAAAATCAATCATTTAAATGAAAGACTACTAAGAAAAAGGAAGTTGTGTTATGGTGGGTTGGAGTGGGTCATAAAAATGGCAAGGGTCAGCTCAAATCCTATTTTAAGAAACAGCGGGAGAGAGATCAAGACCTAGACAATTGGCTTCTATCCTATCTTTCATTTTTTAATCTAATTTTTTTTCTTATTTTTTACAATCAACTCTATGTCTTTACAACAATGAAAATGAATTTTCCCAGCATGAATACCCTGTATGTTAATCTGGTCAAAGAAATTATCATCTTTAATGTACAGATTAATTGCAATGATGACAGCAAGGACTAATTCTCAGCAAGAATCAGCAGTGGGTAACAGGGCCAGGTGGTGGCATAGTCGTAACATGACTGCCCCACATGGGAAGGACCCTGGGTTCACATCCTGGGACATTGTTGAGCATGCCAGATGCACGTACATGCCCATGATCTGGGCCAGCTGAGTCTGGGGATAGATCATGGCTTGAAGATTCTGTTACAGAGGACTCTCTCACTCTCTTTCTGTCTTTCTCTCTCTCTCATGTAAGAAATAAATAAACAAACCTAAAAATAAGATGGGTGATAAATCTACACAGAAATTTCTTATGGGAAGCAAGATAGTTCCATGATCTTAAAGTGTCTCTCCATGATGACTTATGAGTTGCAAGAGAAAAAATGAATTCTAACTGGACAGTATGTTGACCAAGTGACCACAGATAGACATCACGGGCCTCCACACGGATGCTCCGAGAAGACACAACCATACTTATGCAGTACTTCTATGGACTAAGGTAAAGTCCAAGGACTATTAGGATAAAACTGTCAAAGACTCTTGGAACTTTGGATAATCACATGAGATGAGCTCAGAACTCTTAGAACTCGAAACAAGCTTCTGCTTTTCCCCCCTAAGTTTAAAAACACCTAAAACCCAACATACACATTTTAAACATTCTGAACTCTTGATTCAGAAAGACTATCTAAGAGCATATTTAGAAAGATTAAAAAAAAAAAAGAATTAGACTCACATAGGAACAGGCAACATGCTCTTAGAGCTATTTTATTGTTATAAATGCTTTCATTATTAAACAAGAAAAATAACACAGAAGAGTACAGAATTTAATTCAAGAAGTTATATGAAGAACAATAAACAAACCTAATAAAACAGAAGGAATTAATAAAGTTAAAAGCAGAAAATAAATAAGGAAATAGACTGTATAAAGAACAAATTCTTGAGCAAAACAATATATTTTTTCTGGCAAATCAAATCTCAAAACTAGATTAGAGAACATAAATTTATAAAATAGGTTTAAAAATATTGTATAAACAGCTAAATGAATATTGCTTTCAAAGTATAGGAAAATAGTATATATTATCCGTTCTTACAGAAAATACAACAGAATTATACACAGATAAAATATGAAATAAATAGTAATGGAAGAAATAAAAAGTTACCAAAGAGCTTTATTAAAAATATCTAGGCTCAGATATGGTTTTATAGACTAGGTATTTCAAAGTATTAAGGCACAGAGAGGGAGAAAGTCAGGGAAAACAAACAAACAAAACATTTAATAGATACAAAAATGAAAAGTTATCTGTTGATGGTAACATATATGGTAATGTCTGTGATTTGACTGATGTGCACTTTATTCATTCTGGGAAGAACCATGTTGTACATTGTAAAGATACATGGTGATTAAATGTACTTTTTTTAAAAAAATGCATTAAGAAATAGAAAATTCTCATATTATGTAAACCTTTCCTGTCACTGAAAATGATGGAAAATGTCACATGTAATGAGCCTAATCCTGTGGCTGAAACCTAATAGGAAGGATGAAAACATAACACTGTTAGATGAAGTAAAATAAAGAATAAAAGCAAATTTCACATCAGACTTCACAATGCATTTATATAATATGTGAACTTTTCTGTATGAATGTTATACTTAAAAAATGAAAATACAAAGATATAAATATCACCAAAATAACTTCTAAGTTCTTAAATTATTGTTGGTTGAATTCAAGTCTATAAAAAGAAATGATGTATCAAGAGCGAGTAGTATATAGTCTAAAAGTTTCTTACTAGGAAATGTAATATTTATCTCACAAAATGAATGATCATATGATCAATTAAAAAACAACACAATGGGGACCAGCAGTTAGCATAATGGCTATGTCACTGGACTCCCATGTAGTCGACTACGGTTTGAGTCCCAGACCCGGTGGCTTAAACTCATGCCAGATGTATGTATATGCGTGCCCAAGATCCCAAGAGGAGAAGGGAGGAGAAGGGATTGAGGCGTGGCCATCCCCCCTGGAGGGTGATTTCTCACTTTCTGTCTCTCTGTCTCTCTTTGTCTTTCTGGTGAGCACACACGCCCTATAGCAAACGCCTCTCAAAAAAACAAAACAAAACAAAACAAAAAAACCACAATGAATATCAATGCAGTACACACACTACCTAGGGCTATAAACAGAAGAAACCTTAGGCCAGGAGGTGGCAGAGGTTAAGGAGATTGGATCCCACAGGGCTGATCTCATGGGTCAAGTCCTGAACCTGGAGGCTTGAGAAACACTGTAGGCACATGTGCATGCATACCCAAAATCCCTAAAGAAGGGAGGCATGAAGGAGAAAGGATTGTGGTGTGTAAAAAAGAACAACTTCTTAGACCCTATGATTGGTGGAAATTTTTCTTTCAATGTGAGAACCCTAGAAGAGAGTGAACTTGCAACCTTGTTCACTGAGTTTCAGTGCCACTGGGAACTGGAAGAGACACTGCAAAATACCAGGGGTCTTATGAGTGTCAGAGAACACTCTGCATCTTTCAGGTCCCACCAAAGCAAAAGTGAGGTAGCAGTCCTTTTCTATTCCTAAGAAAAGGCCATGGAAGGTCTGTGTGAATCCCAGTTCGGTGCATGATGCCTGACTACTGAGAAGAGAAACCCACATGGACCTGGAGACTAAAGGTCTGGTGGCACCAGGGCCACGTCAGTGGGGTTAAAATTAATGACCACAGTCTAGTGCAGGGCCACTGGATAATTCAAATTACTCACATGGAGGAATCTGGAGGAGGAATCTTCCTAAAACTGAACCTGTTCTATCGGCAACGAAGACCAACAAAGAATTGATAATTAAATCCAGTCACTACTACCACACATGTATATACACTTGGGCACGTACATACACACACATTTCCACATAATGATGTGCAGAAGTCTTCTCTTCCCTGGAAAAAGAAGGGGAGGGTAGAATATTATTTAATTATACTTCTGGATTTACTGAAAATTCACTGGATGGAACTGAGAGAAACTTGCAATTGGAGAGATGTGATTGTCTGCTACTGGGCAAGCTTGAGGCTAAAAGTCAGAAATTAAATTGGGTTAAGAAATAAATTCTATTTTTACATGCCTGGGTCTGCAACTGAGAAACTCACATCTATTACACCTTAATCAAATCAAGTCTGTCCTTCCTTAGCAACCCTAAGTAGCTTCTCAGTTGTACTCAGAATGAAATCCAAACTTTTTCATGACCCTCAAAACCCTGTTTGAATTTCTCCCTGCCTGTACCCCTTAGTTTACCTCTTACCATTCTTTTCTCCATCTATAATACAATAGTCCAGCAACAGAGACCTTTCTTCTCCTTGAATGAAGCAAGATCTTTCTTGCTTCAAGTCATTTTCTTTGCTAGGTCTTATGTTTAGGCTGCTTTTTCTTTACTTGGCATGCGATTTTCTAGTTCTTGTTTTTATTTTTCTTTAACTCCTTTTTTAATTCTAGTGTCACATCTTCAGAAATGACTTCTCTTACTTTCTTGTGTAAAATCGAGTAATGATGTATTATATCCATATTTTTTTTCTTCATGCTATTTTGTAGGTTAAATTCTGTGTTTATTTTGTCTCCTTGTTCACTGTTTGTTATTTTCTTCCTCCTCCCATCAAATGTAAACTTGCTGAGGACAAGATAATTGCTTTTTATCACTGTGAATTGTATTTCCTAGTATGATGCCTAGAACGCAGGATATAGTCAACAAAACTTTTTTGATTGGTGCCTTGTTTGGTTACTTAAAATCATATTATAAAAATGAGTAGACAAAAGGAAATGTTTATGGCATATAAGTTAAAAAATTCCAAATAAATTACCATGATGTTGCAAATAAATGTATGTATGGACCTATAATTGAAAACAAATCACAGAAAGCCCTAGAAATAAATGTATAAAAAATTAACAGTGATTAATTTGGAGTAATGAAATGACAGATTCTAGATGGTCCCTAATTTACAATGTTTCAGTTTAGTATTTTTCAACTTTACATTGCTGCCAAAGTCAAATGCCCTCAAGTATGCATATACCTATCTGATTTTTTACTTTCAGTATAGTATTAAAAAATTATATGAGATAGTCCACATTTGATTATAATCTATGCTTTGCGTTAGCTGAGTTTGCACAACTGGAGGATAATGTAAGTGTTCTGAGGACATTTAAGGTAGGCTAGGCTAAGCTGTGATGCTTAGTGGGTTAGGTGGATGAAACACATTTCTGACTTACAATATTTTAATTTTCAAGATGTTTATAGGGACATAATCCCACCATAAATCAAGAAGCATCTGTCTTTATTTCCTTGTATATACTTAATTTTCCAAAATTTCTGATCCTATACATGACCCTTTGTACATACATAAAAATTTATTAAAACTGTAAAATATCTCAAATATAGTAATTATCTGATAAAATTTTTTTTCAGGATCTTTTTTTTCTTTTTCTTTTCCTCCATCTTTAACTCTTTGTAAGAAAAAGGTAATTGTCATGGAAACAGCAGATGCATCTACTTATAAATGAGCAAGTGATTTGGGGCAAGTCACTCCACTCTTCTGATCTTCTACTAATGGAAATAGTGTAATGGGAATAATTAAAACCATCTTACCTGAGATGGTATAAAAAGGACTTTGTCCTGTGCCTGCTATTCAACAGAAGTGGGAGAGCAAAAGTTGGATGGCTTCCTTCCCATTCTCCACTTTTTCCTTCTCATCTTACGTATTGCTCTTTTTTTCTTTCCTTTCCCCTATTTGTTCTGTATCCTATCAATTATGGATTATATCAGAGGAGCCTTCTGGAAATTTAAGTCTGATTCAGTTTTTTGAAAAAGCTTTTTTGGGACCAGCAGATGGTATAATGGTTACATTGCTGGAGTCCCACATGGCCAACTGCAGTTTGAGTCCCAAACCTGGCGACTTGAAACTCAGGCCAGGTGCGTATGCATGCATGCCCAAGATGCTGAGAGGAGAGTGGAAGAGAAGGGATGATGACATGGCCATCCCCCAGGCAGGAGGGTGATTTCTCGTTTTCTCTCTCTTTCAGCAAGCACACACACCCTAAAGTCTTTCTAGAAAAATGAAGGCTTTTCTGCTCAATAAAATATTGACTAGGATTGACAGGCTCAGAGGAACCAAAAGTCTTCAACATGGGACTAGGCAGTGGTGCAGTAGTAACACTACTGCTTAACCCACTTGGAAGATGTTCATGGATTCATGTGTTCACATCCCCAGACTTTCCTGAGTATACAGGGCATGCAAGTGCCCATGATCCAGGCTGGCTGAGGCTGGGAGTAAATCAGTGTGAAGACCTTGGTGAAGGAGTCTCCCTCTTACTCAGAAATTAAAAAAAAAAAAAAAAATTAAAGTTCTTCAGCATCTTCTCCAAGTTCTATTTCTAAACTCCACAACCATTTTTCCATCTTTCACTATCTCCTTTTAAACTCTTGGCACTAGGAAAAAGAAAAAGAAAAGAAAAGAAAAGAAAAAAAAAAAAGAAGAAAAGAAAGACCTTTAGGCTAGAGTTTGAAAAGCTTAGGGAAAAAAATATCATATAAATAATATTCCACATTGCCTTTCCCTAGCCAAAGAAGAGGTCTCAAATTTCGAGATGCAAAATATGTTTGGCATATACAGAGGAGGGGGGCTGTGTAAAATCTAATTCTGAACGAGGAAGAAAGTTTGAGTTTATTTTCTAACGTACTCTGGAGAGATTTTTTTTCACTGTTGAAATGTTACTAGTTGGTTGGCTTCTCTCTGCAGCACCAGGCATTTCCATTTCGTGCAGGAAAAACAAAATGAGGCAACCAAGCTAAAATTAAATGAAAACAGGTGGGATGGAGGGATACATTTACCACCTCAATAAGAGTATTTTCCTCTCGTGGTTTTATAGGCTTTGGGGGTATTGAAAAATATCTATAAATTGAATCAACACTCATTAAACTCATCGGGAGAAAGTTAGTTAGGAAAACAGCTTAGATGCAAAACAAGCCCTTTGTTTTTATTGGACTTTACTACAGGGAGCACTCTAAGCTTTTAAACATTAAGGCAGGAAGAAGCTAACTATAGAAATGACTCTCAGATGGGCTCGGACTTTGGGGAGCATCTGCTTCTCAAGAAAGAAGACTGAGGTTAAGCAGGTACTGTCTTCATTTCAAAAAGTAATAGCCCTACTGATTTCTCTCATCATTACGGTCAATATTTCTTCCCATCACTAGCCACAGGGTCCCTGCCTGGTTTTTCTGACTGGTTCTCCCCTGCCTGATTCCCCTTATGTGTCATAACTCTTCTCAGATGACTTTTGGAAGTATTTCACTCTCTGTAGCACAATGATGATAAGTGTACCACTGGGTGTTCAGAAGCAACAGATTATTATATAATCATCACTACATGCACCAGAAGAAGCCTGTCTCTAGGAAACAGCACTTAAAATACTCACTTAAAACGCCAGGATTAAAAAAAAATCACTCCTCTATGTTCATTTCCAACTGTTTTCAATTCATTCAACATGTAAACATATCTCAGGCTTCAGGAACTATGCCGATACCACACTTAGCAACAAAAGGAAAGGGGGACCAGCAGATGGCATAGCAGTTGTGCTGCTGGACTCCCACATAGTTGACTGTGGTTTGAGTCCTGAACCCAACAGCTTAAAACTCACACCAGGTGCATGTGTGTGTGAGCCCAAGATCCCTAGAGGAAAAAAGAGAAGGGATTGCAGCATGGTCATTTCTCTGGGGGTGATTTTTTGCTTTCTATCTCTTTGTCTCTCTCTCTGTCCAGTGAACACACATGCCCTATAGCAAAAATCTCTCTAAAAAAAAAAAAAAGGAAGGGAGGGAAACAGGTAGCAGAAATTACCATGACATTTATATCTTGTGACATATTTTCTGTTGGTAAAACTGGGCAACAGAAGGAAATTTTTACAAGCTAGTAACTCAGAATTTGCACCTATAGATATGTGTAATTCTAAAACCCATGACTTTTCCACTCTCCTGAAGTTTGAGATGGCTTGGAGGTAATATATAGCTGGCTAGAATAGTAACAATTCTATTCACCAGAAGCCATCTTGGAAAGAGCAAGCACTGTATTAATCTGGAAAACATTCTTTGAAAGAACACATCCACCCTCACCTTGTTTCTGATGGTTCTCTTGGTCCCTGATAAGACAGCAAGGGTATAACAGGCAAGAAAATGAATGTGTGTTGCTTCTAGGAGGGAGAGGGGAAGAGAGTGAGCAGAAAATCTTTCAAGACTTCTTTAGACTCCCCAAGACACGTGAATGGGGCATCTGTGAAAATGATTGAAAAACATGAGCTTCAAAACATGAGCTTCTAGTCTCAGTCAGCCTGAAGGTAAGGCTGTCTTAGTTCAAGCAGATCCAGGACTTGAATGGGGCAGATTAGATGTTGCTGGAATATGGTTAGTGCTACGTTTGATTGATCCTTGTTGCCTAATTTTCCTGACACTCCTATTTGGAAAGAAATCCCCACCTTTTCCATAGAAACCTGGCTATTCAGACTTCAGCTCTGTGACAGGAGAATCTGAAAAACAACTGAAGAGGCTAAATTTCATTCTGCATGTTAGACAAATTGTCTTTTTAGGTTTCGATATGTTCAAGTGTGACTATGGTCAGATTGTAGCAGAAAGCCAATACCACCAAATAAACTTTCTCACACAAGGAATGCTCAGGATCTCCTAATGGGAATAATTTTGGGTGTAATTTCAGAGACTGAGGCATGTCTGTGTTACTTTCTAGAATTGCTTCTCATTCAATGATCTGATAAGAAAACTTAGGCAGAAATTAATGTTGATGCTCCTTTTGAAAAATATTTTTCACAGTGAGTCCCAAACTTGGCCCAAAATATACTCTAAAGAGTAAACCCCAGTCCAATCCAACTTAAAAACTTTTCCTGCAACCATGGTCACTCAGTTTGCCCTATTCAGTACATGGTCAGTTCTTCCATAAGGCATGTGCATTATATTGAAACAGACAGCTTCAGGCAATGCCAGGAACATCTGTTGAATGATCAATCTTTGCACAGTAGCAAAAGGAAAATGCATCAATTCTGTTTTTATTCAGAAATCCCTGGCAGTATTGCAACATCTTTTTTTTTTTTCTTTTTAATGTCATGCCTTTGTTTGACGCAGTTTTCCAGATGAAATAATGAAGACACAAGCAAGCCAAAACAGTTCGCCAAGTTGAAAATTTAGAGTTGTTCTAATTGTACCTAATCTGTACTGGTTAGGGGATCAAAATGAAAAATGCTTAATGTGAAACCATTCATCAAAGGGACATCAGGCTGACTATTCCACAGAATTAAATGTACCAGTATGATTTCCTTTTCTAAGTAAGCAATGTCCTACTCAATTCATTACTTCATATGTGATCCATTTAAGTAAACTATTTCCAGGTCTTGTACGCTCTTCGAAGAGGAACAACAAGTTCTTTAATAACAGGATTTTATGCTTGAATTTTCATGTCTTTGGAGGAAGAAAAACCTGTGTTCTGGAGTGACTGTTAGAACTATCAGTGTTTCCTGATGTCAAAAGAGAACATGCTATCCAGTTTTGTCCTGTAGATTCAGCAAGATACTCTGAAAAGTCATTGATAACTAAATAAGCACTCTACCACTTCCTTTTTAAAACCCAGGGCCTGCCTATCTAAGTTGAATACAAATGACATTACATCGTTTGTAAAATTTAGTTGCAGTCTTATATAATGAGAGATTGGATATGCCAGAGATAAATTTAGGTATTATGGACTAATTTGACTCCCCCCCCCAAAAAAATCATATTTTGAAACCCTGATCTCCAATGTGAGTATTTGGAGATAGGGCATTTAAGGATATAATTAATATTAAATAAGGTCATGGGAGGGGGCCCTCATCTAGCATAACTGGTATCCTTATAAAGAGAGAGAGACACTTTGGATGTGCGTACACAGAGAAAGGACATGTGAGGACACAGCCATAGGCAGCCATATGTAAGTCAGGGAGAGAGGCTTTAGGAGAAGCCAGACCTGCTGACACCTCGATCTTGGACTTCCAGCCTCCAGAACTGTGAGAAAATAAATTTCCATTGTTTCAGTTACTTAGTTTGTGATATTTTATAAAGCTAATAGAGTGAGACTTTCAAATAAGAACAGTTCACTGTGTTCTAGTATTACCGTCAAATTTACTATTTAGAATTCAGTTAGCCTTTTGTTCTCTAATTTATTTACCCCCTTGACCAATACAGACCCTTTACTAATGCTGGATTCAGAACTAGAGATGATTTTTAAATGCCCCTACCCTCACAGAGCTTGTTTTTTCATTGTGGGACAGTGAATAAATAATGAAACAAACACATGAACCATGTACTTTCAAATAACAGTAACTGCTGAGTAGGGGATTAAACAGACTGAGATGATAGAGAACCTGATGGAGGGTCTGCTCTATGGAGGGTGATCCGGAAGGCCTTTGTAAGCAGGTGGTATTTAAGTTGGCACTTAGAAAATGAGAAGTTAACTATGAAGAGCTGGGAGGAAAGTTTATAAAGAAAGGAAACAGCCCCACAAAGCCCTAGTGATGAGAATGGGCTTGGTTAGTTGAGACTGAGAAATAGCCAGTGTGACTACAATATAATGAATAAAGCAAAGAGTCATATGACGTGTGTTTAAAGAAGAGATAAGCCCTGGGGTATTACACAGAGTGTTGTTCAATGTCTAAAGGGGCTCCATTTTCCACTTTATATAGCTCATTTCAGCTGTGCTCCCATTTTACCTTACTCCTTCTTTAATATTATCTTCTTTGGGCTTCTGCTAGTCTATACATGTCTTGGTTTTCTCTTATACCCCTAACTGCTCTGTTTTAATCTTCTATTTCTTACTTTTCTACTAGTGCTATAAATATCAGAGATTTATACTCATGCAGGTTACTGATATTACAGTGGTACATAAAATCCACCATTGCAAGTTTAATAGGCACTGGCAGATTACAATAAAGAGATAAGTAATAACTTAATCCCCAGATCTCTACCTATTCCACACCCACTTTTCTCCTTCTCATCATGCTTAAACCCAAGACCTAGAAAATGCCTCCCTTTGTGTTACCCCATTTCCATAATCTATCAACTTAATCTACCTACTCATCCTCCAGAACACCTCAAATCCACCCAAGTCTCTTTACCAAGTCTCTCATCATTCCTGACCATGACAAGGGCAATAGCCTCTTAATTATCTTTGAATTTCCGCCTTTGTCCTCCCTGCCACCTGTGCTCCATCCACTGTCCAGTGATTTTATAAAAGCACGGGTCAGATTATTTCATTGCATCAAACATCTCCCATTGACTGAGACAGATGAGCTATGACTTTGCCTACTCATGCAAATTCGTTTCACACCACCCTCCTGCCTGTTCACTGGGCCCTTTTCCTGCAACATACCACATGTCTCTATTTACTGTGGACCCTCCACACTATCACCTCCCCTACTCAGGACGTCCTCTCTCCAGATTTCTGCGTGGTTGACTCCTTCTCACTTCAGTTTCAGTCTTCTCAGAGGTTTTCTATAGGTTCCCAATACAAAGTGGCCCTTCCTCTTTTCTCCTCCCTCCCCATTACTCTCCATCACGTCACAGTGTTTATTTCCTTCTTTGTACTTTCCACAGTCTGAAATAATGGTGTTCATTTAATTATTTAGTTGTTTATTTTCTGTCTCCCTTTGGCTATATATAAAGTCTCCAAGGGTAAAAGACATTTGTTTATCTTATTTCCTGATATATCTCCCATGTCTGTGCCATCCAAATGAACAGAATCTATAGTCTTTTATTCCTAATTGCAGGCTTCGTTTTGTAGAGATCTCCAAGGAAATTCTTTACATCATAACTATGGTAAGGATGAAATAGATACCCATACCTCTTTCACTTCCAAAGCTTTGCTGGTGGAGGTAAACTGGCTACTTAGACAAACATCATCTTGTAAAGTTCAGTGTTTAACAGAACACTGTAGCTACCCATATTTATTACATATCAGTTTTGTATAGAGTGACTTATTTTGCATCATGCAGGAAAAAAAAACACAGAATTTAATTTTTTTTAAACTGCTCTCAAGGCATTCACAAACCAAATAAGAGGAGATGATGGAAATGTCTACATTATTTATATAACAGAAAGAGGAACACGAGTGCACAGGTTATGGGATACTTTCTCCTTCATGAGAGTGAGGTAGCAAAGGATGCAGCACAGAGAACATGGCATTTGGGCAAGTTTTTGATGTGATAGGACATCACAGAGATGGAGATAGGACATTCCAAAAAGGGAAACGTGCTTGAAAACGTAATCAGTGTGAATATACATGAACTTTGTCAAGAAGGATGAGTCATATCAAGGAAGGAAGCTTATCAGTTATTTGTGATATTAGAGATGGTAATATTTGGTTTTAAAGTCTACAATTCTAGATTTTTATGCTGATACTATACTAGAGCAGAATTTGCAAATGGACTAAATCTAGTTCCCAGATGTCTTTTGTTTAGTCTATGGTGTTTTAAAGAATTCTAACTTGATGCCAATGTTAGAAGTCAAGAAGGTTGTATGTCTCCTTTGGAAAAATGGCTTTTTGGGTCCTTCACATATTTTTTTCTTCAGGTTATTTGGGTTTTTAAAATGTTCTTGGCCAACATTTTAATTGAGTTATTTGATTTTGTTTGTTTTATTTTGTTTTGTTTTTGCTCTATGGAGTTGTAGATACTCTTTTTATATTTGGGTATTAACCCTTCTAGATAGTTCATAAATGTTTTCTCCCATTCCATATTTTCACTTTTTGTTAGTTATTTTGCATGGTTTGCAACTTTTCAGTTTGATGTAATTGTTCTTGCTTATTTTTTCTTTTGTCGCACACAATTGGGTGTCATAACCAGAAAAAAAATTGCCAGGATCAATGTCAGGGAGATTTTTTCCTCTTTTCTTCTAAGTGTTTTATGGTTTCAGGTCTTATATTTAAGACTTTTTTAAAAATTTCATTCATTGTAATTATTTTAATGTTTTATTTTATTGAAGTTGACCAGAGAGAGACAGAAGGAAAAGTGAGAAAGCCAACCATTTCCTGAAGTGGTGTTGTCAACTTACCCTCGAAGTAGCAATACATAAGAACTCGATTTTCCCATACTTTTACTATCATTTAGCATTCCAAATTCATATCAGATTAATTCCTGAATCTTTTTTAATTTTAGCCATTCTGTTGGATATTTAGTGTACTTCATTGTAGTTTTGACTTGCATTTCTCTGGGGACTAATAGTGAGCAATTTATCATATTTGTTAGCTATTTGAATATCCTTTTTTTAATGACATGTATATGCAAGTTTTTAGCCCATGTTAAAACTTTAAATGGGTAAACTGTCTTTTTGTTCTTTTTTTTAAATGCTATCTGGCATTCTTGCTCACCATAGAGACCGAAAGAGAGAGGGAAAGTGAGAAATCACCCCATGGAGAGATGGCCATGCCATTTAGCCCACGTTAGAACTTTAAATGGGTAAACTGTCTTTTTGTTAATGCTATCTGGCATTCTTGCTCACCATAGAGACCGAAAGAGAGAGGGAAAGTGAGAAATCACCCCATGGAGAGATGGCCATGCCACAATCCCTTCTCCTTCATTCTTCTCTCCAGATGTGTGTCACAGACCCACACATGCCCTTCCTGATTTTCAAGTCACCAGATCCAGGATTCAAAGCACAGAGTTAGCCATGCAAGATCAGTGCCTTAACTTCCATGGCATTGGTTGGCCCTGTCTTTTTGGTTTTTATTTATATGTGATTTTTATGTATCCCACATAAATTGTCTAGTGGATTCTTCTTATTATTTTTCCTTGCCAGTCTTCTTAGGAATGTAATCACATATCATATAATCCACACATTTTGAATGTAAAATAGAATGGATTTTAGTGTATTTACAAAACTGCACAATGATCATTACAATCAAGTTTCATTACTCCCAAAAGAAATCCATAGCACTTAGCGATCACTCCCTGTTCCTGTACTAATTGCTAGCCTAGGTAACCACTGATCTGTCACTAGAGAGTTAAAAATTTCATGTAAGTGGAGTGTTATATGTGAGTTCTGTGAGTGGCTTTTTTTGTGCACACTCTCTCTCTTTAACTTTCTCTGTGTGTGTGTGTGTGTGTGTGTGTGTGTGTGTATATATACATATATATACATATATATATACATATACATATATATATATATATGTATATGTATATATATATATTGGGTCATTGGGAAAGTCACGATGCACTTTTGCA
>NW_006160137.1:186884-195840 GCF_000334495.1 Tupaia belangeri chinensis
TATATATAAATAATGTATTTTATTTAATATTTTAACATACATAATTTTATAATATTGAAAATTTACATATAGTTTTACATATTACATTATATATATTTTCATATAATACACATTATATATTTTGATAAATAATTGCATAAAATTATACATATGCATCTATAAATATATATGTTATAAACATATATACATGTATGTATATAATTTTTAAAGGATTTTTTAAAAGAATTATTTACTTAATTTTTTATTTATTCATTTTAATTTGACCAGAGAGAAATACAGAGAGAGAGAGAAAGTGAGAAAGCAAGTCGCCAGCTCTGGGATTTGAACCATGTTCAGGCATATGAGAGTGTCCAGCACCTTAACCACCACACCACCTGCTGGTCTTCTGTATATAATTTTTTTAATTGCCAGAAAGTGTGTGCACTAACCAGAGAAAGACAGAAAGACAAGGTGAGGGGGGAGAAAGTATCTCACCAATGGGCTGTGATCACTCTGTAATGCCTTTTCCTCCATTTTTCCATCCTGTCCAGATTTGGGGAATGCATACACATGTGCCCAGTGTTTTTTTCAAGCTGTTAGGGCTGGGATTTCAACTGCTATTGGCCATGAAGGATCTGGCTTCCTTGACCCGTAGGCCACAGGGCCAGCACAACTCAGCATGTATTTTTAAAATTCCTCTATGCTCCAGCATACATTAGCGCTTTACTTTATAACTGTTATTATTACCAAACAGCAGTCTACCTATGGACATATTATTTATCTGTTCTTCAGTAGGTGAACGTTTTAGTTATTTCCACTTTTTGGCTAATGTGAATAATATGGTATGAATACTTGTATGCAAATTTTATGTAGATGTATGTTTTCATTTCTCATGAATACATAAACAGGAGTGAAATTGCTAAGTTCCAAAATAACATTATGTTTAACATTCTGAGAAACTGTCAAATTGCTTTCCAAAGAGTCTTGCACCATTTTACATTCCCATTAGCAATGTATAAGGATTCTATATTTCTATAGATTCTCACTATTATTTGTTATCATTATCTATCTGTTCGATGCTTATGTTCCTTAGATCTCCTTCATATAACTCTTCCAAAAGTTTGTCTTAGATTTCCTGAAATCACGAGTCTAATACTTACAAGAAGAAATATTTGATGCAGTCAAGCTTCAACATGAACTCATTCATTAATCCTTTACCCAAGTCCTTTTGTAATTTGCCAGTGGTCAAAGAAAGTAGTATAGCCCAGCCTAGAATCATCAGGGGAGGAACTACACTAGGATCTGAATATTGGTAGGAATGATTCATTGGAGGAAGGATGAGCCACATCCCTCCCACATACTAAATACACTCCTCTAAAGATCCTGAAAATGATCCTATTATGAAATTAGGTTCAGGCTTATAAATGAAGAGTTCATCATCTAATTCAAGATCAGAGGGTACAGAGCCTTATAAGGCATGTTTTTCTGAGTATAGCTTCCCAGGTGTGCATTATCTTGACCTGTAGACATGTGCATTCAAAATACAAGGTCTTGGACCAACAATGGCATAATGATTATATTGTTGGACTCCCACGTGGCTGACCACAGTTCAAGTCCCAGACCCAGCAGCTTGAAACTCATGCCAGGCACATGTGCCTGTGTGCCCAAAATTCCGAGGGGGGAATGGAGGAGAAGGGTTTGGGACTTGGTCATGCCCCTTGGGGGGTGATTTCTTGCTTTCTGTCTCTTTGTCTTTCTCTGTCTCTCTGGCAAGCACACATGCCCTATAGCAAAAATAAATCTCTCTTGAAAAAAAGTACAAGGTATTTGCCTTCCATATATCTGACATAAAATGGAGAAATGAAGACAGAATAACTCTACTACACACTGTTTTAAAAAGAAGCAGCACAAAGGCATGTGGTAATTGCTAGTTCAAAGCAATTCTAGGTGTCAGTTAGATATATGTCACTAATATTTCCTTCTATGAAGGCAGCAAGTGTTGGTTGCTTAGATCCTTGTTCTGCTCATTGGAATGGTTCTCCATGGCTTTTGCCTCTGTCCTCTGAGATATTAGTTTTACTTTCTGACTCATCTTTATTTTTCCAAAAGAATGGTTCGTGTTTGCAGTTAAGTAACTTTCTCAACTTACTTGCTGCTTATACAAAGTTAGGAGCCCAGAGGCCTCTTGTCATTTCAATTCATTTGTGCTCCTTTCAGTTCAAACAGGTACAGCTCCTTTAAAATATTTGTGGGCTCCTTACTCATCAAATTATAAGCTACTTCATTAAACACATCAACACGTCTTTTTTATTTTATTTTTTAAAGATTTTGGCCATAGGGCATATGCACTTGCCAGAGAGACAGAAAGTAAGAGACAGGGAGAGGGAACGTGGGAAACCACCCCCTAGGGGGAATGGCCATGCCACAACCCCTCTCCTACACTCTTCTCCCAGGAGTTCGGTCCTGCACACACATGTGACCAGGGGGAGTTTTAAGCTACTGGATCTGAGATTCAATCCAAGGTCAGCCATGTGGGAGTTCAGTGCCTTAACCACCATGCCACCTGCGGGCCCCCCTACGCTTCTCTTTAGCATAGTTTCCTTTATATTTTCTGATGTTTTTAGGGTGTTCTGGAACAATGCTCTTAAGATACCTGGAAGCTCAGGGCCTGCAGTTGGCATAATGGCTATGTCGCTGGACTCCCATGTAGTTGACTGTGGTTCAAGTCCCGGATTCAGTAGCTTAAACTCACACCGGTACATGTGCATGTGTGCCCAAGATCCCAAGAGGAGAATGGAGGAAAAGGGTTTGTGGCATGGCCATCCCCCCTGGAGAGGGGGGGGTGTGATTTCTCGCTTTCTGTCTCTCTCTGTCTTTCTGGTGAGCACACATGCCCTATAGCAAAAGCCTTTTTTTTTTAGCAGAGATTTATGAGGTACACACCCAAAATTACTAGAATCTTTTTTCAGTGAGTGGATTTTCCATTCTCTCATGTTAAATCTTCTTTGAGTTTTGATAGAGTCTTCAGCCTCTGCCTTGACTTCATATTGAGATAATCAACATTTTATTGGATTATATCCTAATATATGAGGCACCACCATCCCATCCTGAGAAAAGAGTTATAGTTACTTAAATTATTGAATATTATTAGTTATTTTTTATTTAAATTACTAAATATATTAGTAATTAAATTATTATTAATTTATATGACTATGTAATATTATTCATTTAATAATATTTAATTATTTCTTCTAATTTTCTTGAAAAGTGACAAATTCCTTCTTTATCTTTTTTTCTTTGTACTTTATTATGTGCAGGTTAAAGAAGTCAAGAGAAATGTTTAACATTCTGCCTGTTAATCTCCTAAACCTATTTTATGATTTTATTAAATAATTTTTCTATGCTCAATATTATCATTGGTGAGATCTGTCAAATATTTGACACTATACATTATGAGTTCTTGAAAAGTGACCAATTCCTTCTTTATCTTTTTTTCTTTGTACTTTATTATGTGCAGGTTAAAGAAGTCAAGAGAAATGTTTAACATTCTGCCTGTTAATCTCCTAAACCTATTTTATGATTTTATTAAATAATTTTTCTATGCTCAATATTATCATTGGTGAGATCTGTCAAATATTTGACACTATACATTATGAGTTGCCTTTTCTTCAGTTTCCAACAATTTTCTCACTACTGCTTCAATCTTTACCAAAATTTCCTCGTAGTTCTGCAGGCCTTCACAAACTATTTGATCTAAAGTCAGTGTCACATATTTTTTTTGTTTTTTGGAGAGGTTTTTACTATAGGGCGCATGCGCTCGCCAGACAGACAAAGAGAGACAGAAAGCAAGAAATCACCCCCCAGGGGGGATGGTCACGCCACAATCCCTTCTCCTCCATTCTCCTCTCGGGATCTTGGGCACGCACGCACACGCGCCCGGCGTGAGTTTTAAGCCACCAGTCTAGGACGCGAACCACGGTGGACTAACATGGGAGTCCAGCAACATAGCCATTATGCTAACTGCTGGTCCCAAGAGTCACATATTTTAGCTTTCTGTCGTTGTCACTGTTGTTACAACTATCTTTTGTTTCAGAAGCATTTTCCTGTGCTTTTAAAATGTTTAGTACTTCCATGCCTACATCTGGCTATTTCTTTCTTACTGACTTTCTTTTCCCCAAAATTATTAATCATTTCTTCTCCTGTGTCTAATATGCTTTTTTGTTTGTTTGGTGTTTGTTTGTTTGTTTGTTTGTTTGTTTTTGCCATAGGGCATGTGTACTCATTAGAAAGAGACAAAGAAAGAGAAAGAAAGTGAAAAATTACCCCCAGGGGGAGAGCCATACCACAATTCCTTCTTCTTTAATCTCCTATCAGGATTTTGGGCATAGATGCACATGTGCCCAGCATGATTATCAAGCCTCTGGGTCCAGAATCCCAACCACAGAGTCAGCCATGTGAGATGCAGTGCCTTTAGCACCAAACTATCTGCTGGTCTCATAATCTCTCGTTTAAGATTTAACTGCATATTAAGTTTTAAAATCCATTCATTCAGTTTATCAATTCTATTTTTCCCTAAAATTGCATTTTGATTCTCTTTTGTAAATTTCTGTTTCCTGATCAACTTTTCCATATTGACACATGATTTCTTAGACACATAAATTAGACTTAAATTCCATGATCAATGATGTTGATACTTGAATACCTATGTTTCTCTCTCTTGGCTCTGTTCTTTTTTCCCGTCTTAGTTTACATGTGTTTCACCCTATCTCCCACTGACTTAGAATGAATTCTAGGCATGGTGGAAGAAATATTGCAGAAGTTCTTTCTGAGGTTATTTCCTTCTGAGAAATTTTCATTTTCTTCTAGTAAACAGGTAGATTATTGATAGATCACCTTGACCAATGAAAAATTGAGATAATTCAAGCCTGAATATATGTATTTATCAGATCTGATCTACTTTTAGCTTTACCCCCAGGATATAGTCTCTGAACCTTTCAAATGAGATCCTGGCATGCTTACTAGCAATAGTCCTTTGAAATGTCCTGAAATTTAAATTCTCTTTTGCCTGCATCATGAACCTACTAAAAACCTGTGCTTAACAGGGTAAAGACCTAAGATGGAGTCACAGTGGCTAAGTTTTCACAGCCAAAATGCTGGCTGCACTGGGACTCAAAACTATTGTAGCTAAGGGTAATAGTTTCTATTTACTAACTATATTCTAACAAAAAGTAAAGAACACTATGGCCTGCTTACCTCACAAAAAGTAGGGTTATAAATCGCTCAGACAACCGTGTAACTAATTTCTTTCTTTTTTTTTTTTTTTTTTTTTTTGAGAGAGAGGTTTTTCCTATAGGGCGCATGCGCTCACCAGAAAAACAGAGAGATAGAAAGCAAGAAATCACCCCCCAGGGAGGATGGCCGTGCCACAGTCCCTTCCTATTCTCCTCTCAGGATCTTGGGCTCGCACGCACACGCACCAGGCGTAAATTTTAAGCCACTGGGTCTGGGACTCGAACCACAGTCACATGGGAGTCCAGCGACATAGCCATTACACTAGCTGCTGGTCTCCCATGTAACTAATTTCTGAAACCCACTTTCTTATCGAAAAGCCAGCTCATTGCTTGGACTGCTAAATAAAAATTCCTTGCCTCCAACTCTTCTTCGGCAACCCATTCAGGCCCCCTTCTACTATATTGGAAGCTTTTTTCCTTCCCTAATAAACTCCCCTTTACTCTCCTCTCTGTGTCTACATCTCAGTTCTTCATGAGTGCAGGACAAGAACCAGGGCTGGCGTTGGGTCTGATCACCCAGCAATCCTGCATCAATGGATCCTCTCCAAAGTCTTCAAAGGGCTAGTTTCTTGGTTGTTGGTTGGTTGGTTGATTTTGGTTTTATAGTTTTCATTGTTTGTCATTTGTTTGATTTCTTGATTTTGTTTCTTTCTTTTTTTTTTCATTTCATCCAGTTTTTATAGGTGTCTAGGCACATGATTGGCCTGTATATGTTACTTTATCATTATAATTTTTTTTTAAAACTTAAGAGTCATGTTTTATTACTAAATTTGCTGATGGCAACTTCATCATCATTATTGCCATGTCATTTTAACCTCATTGTCATAGAAAGTGACTTAACGTATCTAAATACTAATGTATAGCTGTTTAGAAAGGACTTTGAATTTATCAGATGCCCTCACTTTACAAGTAGCATATCAGTTTAGTGGTGAAGATGAGAGGAGGACCCTGGTTTCCAGGCTCTCAGTCCCATGTATGCCCCTATACCATGGTGCTTTGGGAATAATGCCAACGCATATTTTCAAAGCTTTATGCCTATATTCTTCAAAACCTCTTTGGGCAGGGTTAAGTAGTTTTCAGTCACAATGGCTTGAGAATAAATGTACTCTTTTTTTTTTTTTTTCTTTTTTGGAGAGGTTTTTGCTATAGGGCACATGCACTTGCCAGACAGACAGAGACAGAGAGACAGAAAGCATGAAATCACCCCCCGGGGGGATGGCCATGCCACAATCCCTTCTCCTCTATTCTCCTCTCGGGATCTTGAGCACGCACACACACCCGCCTGGCGTGAGTCTAAGCCACCGGGGTCCGGGACTCAAACTGCGGTCGACTATGTGGGAGTCCAGCGACATAGCCATTATGCTAACTGCTGGTCCCTGAGAATAAATGTACTCTTGAAGTTATGTAAAGAGTTTCTACAAATATATCAAAAATGTTTAGTCAGACCAGTCTTCCAGCAGGAAATTATCATGCTTTCATCTTTTATCCCTTAAAAAAAAAAAAATCTGCCCCAGATAAATGAATGTGTAAGCAGAAACATACTAGAAAAACCAGGGCAGGGATGATGGTTCCAGGACTGGGAAAATGACCACGTACTTTTGTGGAAACCTTGGGAATGAAACCAGAGAAACCCATTAATCTGAAATGAGCTATAGCACCTCGGCCCGGCTGGAGCTGAACAACTCCCCTGCCAGTACTTTTGCTGCCGGCACTAAATGCAGTTAAGGAAAGTTCATGTTTCTCAGGAGGCCTAGTATAGGAAAGGCGTCTTTAATTTAAGAAAGTAGGATAAATCTCTCTCTCTCTCTCTCTCTCTCTCTCTCTCTTCCCCTAACAAGTGCTTTTGCAGACCTGGTGGTGGGTGTATACGTATTGCCTTGGTCTCCAGAGACTGCTTGCTGGGACATAAAATCAACATAGGCTCTTCCAGTGACCAGAATTTGGGAGCCTCTTAACAAAAGCTTGGTTGAGTGACTTTCAACATGCCTGTCATGTGACCAGGCTGTTCTGTGGTGTGAATGATATATCCAGCTCAAAAACTTTTCAAGAGCCAGCTATAAAAACACAAAGAATTCTGCCTGGTTACTCATGTGAAACTTTATTTCCCCAGTGCTTATTCTTCCTGAAATTAAGTTCACTCCTTTGAGAGCTGTGGGGATTTGCTTAACCAGCAGGAGAGTCATTTCGTACCATAAAAAGGCAGCTCCCAATATTTCCTGCTCTACAACCAGAGAACACCCTTGGCATTTGGGACCATTCTTCTTAATATATATCAATGTCATTACCCTTATATAATAGAAAGTAAACTGAAGGGCGACAGTGAAATCTCAGGCATTCTTTTTTCTTTTTTTTTATTCTTTTCAGTTTACTTGTTTCTTTTTTTTAAAATTATTTATTTTATTTATTCACTCATTTATTTTAATTTGACCAGAGAGAGAGAGAGACAGCAAGAAAGCAAGCCACCAGGTTTGGGACTCGAAACATGGTCAGCCATGTGGGAGTGTCCAGTGCCTTAACCACCATGCCACCTGCTGGTCCCAAGTTTACTTGTTTCTTCCGTGAGTAAGACAGACAGAGATACAGCATCCCCAATGCTGTCCTGATCTGCTCTTAACTTCAGTTGGCACTGGATTAAGAACTTAAGCACAGCCAGTATACTAGGCAAGGTCTCTGGATGTGAATGCAGAACCTTCCCATGTGGGTTAGCCTCACAGAGCATCGTGGCGTGTTTTACTGCTGTGCCACCATCTGTCTCCTGAGATTTTAGACATTCCAACCATATCATCATATTTACAGAGCTTCCTTAATATCATCAGTGATAATTATTCCCCAGAAATTCATTAAATACTAACTCAGCTAACAACACTGAAAGCCCTATGGTTTTACATATTTTTTACTCCTGGAATCTCTTGACATGCAACCAACGAAAGTAAATAACTTTTTAAGCCACAGTTTACTTCCTAGAAGGTTGCAGACACAGGGGAACTTTCTAAAATTTTTCTATATTTTAATTGGGATATAGGTCAAATGGATCCATGTACTTGTCAAAACACATCACATTATACACTTATGATCAGTACATTTCACTGTACCTAAGTTGTACGTTAAATGAAAACTTGGTGGACTGAAAAAGGGAAAGCAGTCTCCCATCTTCTGATATAAACGAAGGTGTCATTTATTGACAGAAAAAAGGAGGAACTTACTTCACAGGGACATGGTAGAGAGGCTATCTCAAGAACTGTCAGCTAGGCTACCTGTCCATAAAGATGTCTCCACATGAGGCTTAACTTTCTATTCCTCATCTAATCCTCTTACTCTTTTATTACATGCCACCTGATGTTTCTTCTGATAATAAAAAGAATATAAGCTACCATCATTTTCAATTGTTACGCCCTTCCAATCAACTCTTTTCTACTCGGTCCAGGTAACCCCATGGTTCTGTGAAGGCAGTGGTCACTTTCTAGAGTATTGTCTGTTCACTGAAATGATGGGGTAGAAACTTGAGATCATCAGTTATGACTTTACAGGAAAGGGAAATCCAGGGGTATACAGGTGGTGTCATCGTTAAAGGCATTGGATTCCCACATGGCTGACTGCAGTTGGAGTCCCGGACCCAGCAACTTGCTTTCTCACTTTCCCTTTCTCTCTCTGTCTCTCTCTCTCTACCTGCTCCCACCACCCCCTCT
>NW_006160137.1:195871-213020 GCF_000334495.1 Tupaia belangeri chinensis
TCTCTCTCTCTCTCTCTCTCTGTCTGTCTCTCTGTCTCTATCTAGTCAAATTAAAAAATAATAATAATAGGGACTTGCAATTGGCATAATGGCTATGTCACTGGACTCCCATGTAGTTGACCGCAGTTAGAGTCCCAGACCCGGTGGCTTAAAACTCACGCCGGGTGCGTGTGCATTTGTGCCCAAGATCCTGAGAGGAGAATGGAGGAGAAGCAATTGAGGTGTGGCCATCCTCGCTGGAGTGTGATTTCTTGCTTTCTGTCTCTCTGTCTCTTTCTTTCTGACAAGCGCATGCACCCTATAGCAAAAACCTCTCATAATAATAATAATAACAACAACAGATGGAATTAAATAAATACATATATATTTTAACAGTTTTTTAAAAAGGGAAAAAAATCCATTTTAGCGTTAACTTTCCTTTTTTCCCCCGCAGGAATTTCCCTGAGCCTTTCCTTCCGTATTCTAATTGTTGCCACTAAGTGAACAATTAAGAAAAACACACCCAAGAGGTCTAGATGGATTTTTTTGAGTAAAACTCTACTATTATCTTTTAGAGTTGGTAGATATTTTGAAAGAACATTTTCTCAGCATGTCTCAAAGAAAGTACTTTTTTCTCTGATTTCCTACAGCGGATAATAACAATAAGTCAAATGCTAAGAAATAGCTTTAGGGTAATTAATAACCACATCAGAGCCTACTTTTGTTGTTTCTATGTTTAGACTGGCTGTAACTCATCAAAAATAATTAATATGGCCCTCGTTTTCAACGAGACTACTGCCCAAGTTGTTCTTTGAGAACAAAATGGACAACTCTGAACAAATCCATTCTGTCAGCACAATGCCTTGGGATTCTTTTTGAGATTCACGTTGCAACTGATTATTTCCATGAAATATTTTCATTCTAAGACCAGAAACTGGGACATCACCTTGTACCTAGGATCTAGAAACAATAAAGAACAATGGCGTCCTTGAAATTTAATTTCCTATCTTTTCTAATTTACCGATAAAAATGAAAATTCAGTACAACAAATGGTGGCAGTAGGTGGAAAGGCTGGTGAATTTACAGTTGAAAAATCTGTGTTTTGTATTATGCAGGGTGAACGACCTTCTGTGAAGTAAGAAATTAAAAATCAGAGATGGTTGTAGGAGGAAATGGTGGATAGAACTTGGATGAGGACTGGTTCAAAGGACAGTACTGCTACCTTCCTTCCTTCCTTCCTTCCTTCCTTCCTTCCTTCCTTCCTTCCTCCTTCTTTTTTTCTTCTTCTTTTTTTTTTTTTTTTTTTTTTGCTTTTGTTTGTGCCATAGAATATGTATGCTGGCCAGAGAGACAGAGAGAGGGAAAATGAGAAATCACTCTCCAGGGAAGCTAGCCACCCACAAGCCCTTCTCCTCTCAGGATTTGGACACAAACACACATGCACCTGGCATGAGTTTCAAGCCACTGGGTCCAGGACTCAAACCACAGTCAGCCACGTGAGAGTCCAGCACCGTAACCACCACACCACCTGTCAGTCCCCATTTCCTTTCTTAAGTTAGGACATCTTTCTGGGTGATCTCCAGGGATCCATCCAGCCCTGTGATTCTGTGCAGAGTGCCAAATATTGGTAGGCTTGCTCTATATTTATCTGTAGAATTTTAACAATTTAAAATCACACAAGCATATCCCACTATAAAGAAGTGAATTTGTTGGACTCTTCCTACAGCTGATCCTTTTTTTTTTTTTTTTTGGAGAGTTTTTTTTTTTTTGCTATAGGGCACATATGCTCGCCAAACAGACAGAGAGAAACATAGAGACAGAAAGCGAGAAAGCACCCCCCAGGGAGGATGGTCACGCCACAATCCCTTCTCCTCCATTCTCCTCTCAGGATCTTGGGCACGCACGCACATGCACCCGGCATGAGTTTTAAGCCACCGGGTCTGGGACTCGAACCACGATCAGCTACATGGGAGTCCAGCGACATAGCCATTACGCTAACTGCTGGTTCCCCTGTGATCGTTTTTCACAATAGAATGCCTTAATTTACATTTCCCATGTCATCGTGACCTACAGAACAAGAAGTGAAATTAGCCAAAAAAAAAAAAAAAAGCAGATAGTTTAATACATATTCTGCCATCCTAATACTCAAGGTCTTTAGTCAAAGCCTTTTTTTGCTAAAGGAATAGTAGATCAGGTTTAAGGATCCCACGGGCTGTTGAATCAAGGTCACTTGAAAACCAGGGGACCGCCAAGGTAAATAGTTCAAAACTCCCCGAACTCCTTTTTCATTTGAAGTGTCAGCCTGCTTTCTTGTTTTCTTTCCAGTTTGCTTCCCTATAACCTGATTCTGGTTATGAGCTAATGAGGAAATTTTGAGGTTTAGGCTTTGTTTCTCTGTCTTGTTTCTGACTGTTAAATTCATTGATTCAAAACTTGCCATTTAATGTTCTTAAAATTGTATTCCCTTGTATCTGTCCAACAAGCAACGGACCCTAGCCTCCAGGAATGACTCATTCATCCTGATGTATTGGCTCACATTATTATTTATTGTATAAATAAAAGTACTCAGAGAGAAATTACATATTGCACAAATAATAAATTGAAGTGTTAAATAAAAACAAAAAAAAACAAAAAAAACCCCATAGGTGAGGACAACTCAACTGTGAGGTCCTAATATAAAAGCAAGGAAAAAGTAAGAACTACATGTTTTGCCCCGTAATTTCAACAGCAGGTGGCACTAAAAAATCTATGTTTTCTACAATTTGTGGATCCTGTAGTGTTTTTTGAAGCCATGCCTCTTGGTGTGGAAAATTATAGAGCCCTTTTCACCTGATGTGAAATTAAACATGTCTGCAATGGGCAGAGGTCTTTCCTGCACCTTGTCAAGTTAATAAGACCAGGCCCTGAGCCTTGGACAGAACTAGTGGTACTTGCTGGAATTTGAAAACTGCTGTCAACCCCTGTCATATTCTAAACATAGCCCTCCCCTAACCTGCCATGGGAATCGCACAAAGTTCTTGGCAATGCTGGATTTGTGGGAGGCAGAGCAGTGTGGATTATCAACAGGTTGAGAAAGGGAGAGCACGGGCATGTGCCCAGGACAAGCATGGCCTCTCACGTCTCGTTTCTTCCACAGGAATGTCTTTGTCCTGACCCCGGGGAGTGGGGGAAATGTGATTTCTGACACCAGAAGAGAAGGACTGTAAGAAAGGCAGTGAAGAAGGTTAGATAGCTATTTTTTTTTTGAGAGGTTTTTGCTATAGAGCGCGTGCACTCGCCAGACAGAGAGAGACAGAGAGACAGAAAGCGAGAAATCACCCCGCAGGGGAGATGGCCACTCTGTAATCCCTTCTCCTCCGTTCTCCTCTTGGGATCTTGGGCATGCACGCACACGCACCCGGCGTGAGTTTTTTAAGTCACCGGGTCCAGGACGCGAACAGCAGTCAACCACATGGGAGTCCAGCAACATAGCCATTACGCTAACTGCTGGTCCCAATAGCTATTTTTAAAATACCTTTTATGAGCCAGTTTCTGTACTAGATGCTGAGATACAAAGGTAAATAAAAGACAAGTTTGTAACTTGAGACTCCCCTAGTCTAATGGCAGACACATATGCCTTTATGCTAACTATAAGAGAAGGTGAAAACACATTAGAGTTGGGTAGTTACCTTATGACTTTTTCCCTTCTGCATCAGAGGGTAAAACCACATAGCATAGTCATGCATTGCTTAGCAATGGTGATATATTCAAAGAAATGTGTGGCTGGGCAATTTTATTGTTACGCGGACATCATAGACTGTACTTACACAAAGCAGGCCAGCAGGTGGCGTGGTGGTTAAGGGTGCTGGACTCCCACATGGCCAACCATGGTTGAATCGTACCTGGTGGCTTACTTTCTCACTTTCCCTCTCTCTTTTTCTCTCTCTCTCTCTCTCTCTGACCAAATTGAAAATAAATAAAGTTAAATAAAACAATTATGCAAAAAAAAGAGTTTACTTACACACACTGACATGTATGTATTCTACTATACACTTGGGCTGTATGGTATGGCCTTTTGCTTCCAGGCTGCAAATCTGTACAGCAGCAGGTCACATGTTACAACATAATAGTATTTGTGTATCTAAGCATAGCCAAACAGAGAGAATTAACAGTAAAATCATGATATAAAATATTTAAATGGGTACCTGTATAGAGCTTCTACCCTGACCGGACCCTGTAGGACTGGAAGGGACCCTGGGTGAATCACTCGGGAGAGTGGTGAGTGAACGCGAAGGCCGCGGACATCACGGTACACTATTTGACGTGGTGAACACCTCACACTCAGGCTGCACTGAATTTATATCAAAAGAATTTATTTCTTCAATACGAAATTAGCCTCAGCTTGCTGAACTTTTGTACTTGGTAAGCTTTTTTCACTTCTTCGAATGTTTTGGCTCATTTGTAATAATACTTAACACACAAGCATATCATATAACTGTACATGTGCCATGAGGGAGAGTGAAAGAACTAAACAAAATGATGCACGCAAATGTTTACATAGGGCTGAGAATACACTAAGCCCTCCCTAAAAAGTGCTTAGCCTTGTTTGTTATTATCTCCATTTCACAGATGAGAAAAAGGGGCCCAGGAGTCCATGCCTTGCCTGGGTTTGCAGGGGCTTGAGCTGACTCAGTCAAGACCTATGGAAGAGAGGCAAACTGGTTTGTTCCAGTATTTATCTCTCCACAGTTATCATTGGCATTTGAAACATTCTAGAAGTTAAGGAGGTTATGGGAGTTGCATATCACAGACTATGTCTTTTATAGACTTTCTTTCCATCTATTCACAAATGAGCAAAATTTCACATTGTGACTAGGAAAGACCTAATGGGCCAGAAAATTACACATTTTTTCCGCTCATATTCCATATTCTAAATATGATTCCAAGATGTAAAATCCCACTAGAAACTAAGTTTTTTTAATATTTATTCATGAATTAAAACAGCTTTATAGATAGATAGATAGATAGATAGATAGATAGATAGATAGATAGATAGATATAATCAGTTATTTAATTAGGTTCTTGGCAAAAAATCTAGAACAACAATTTGTGAGGATAAACTCCATTTGTAAGGGCAAACACGGATCACAGGTAACCCTGGAGCTGAGGAACAGCTTTGATTTTTGGTAAAATTTGCGAGTCCACAGCTTTCTGATCAACCTTGCGCTGTTCTGAAATCTCGTATTTCTCCTTCTCTGTGTCGACGATCTCACCTTCCTGGTGTCTCGGCTTCCACAGTTTCTTTTTCTTAAAGTAAGCATCGGTAAGGTGCTTTGCGATTTTTACTTTGCTAATATCAATTTTCGTGGAGGTGGCAATGACAAATTTCTGGTGTGTTCTACGCAGTGGAACTTGATTGAGAACCAGCAGTCCACTTACAAATAGCAAGCCACTGCTCAGCTGCTTCAGGAAAAACACTCTCTTGCCTCTGTGGCGTCCAGTGAGGATGATCAGAATGGTCCCAGGAGTGATGCTGGCTCGCAGCTTTTTCACATGCTGACTGGAGGGGTTTTTGCCGTGGCTCAACAGCTTTCGAGGCATATCTTCAGTAGGATAATACCTAGGCATTTTGTGCAGTTTAACCACCCGGGTACCACCATTCTTGTCTCCACCAACTGGTTTTCTCCTTTTTCTTTTCAATCCTGGATTTAGTGGCCTGGTATTTCCTCTTGTACATGGCCTTCCTGGAGTACATGGCAGACTGGGAATATCTGCCAATACCCCAGACTAGGATGGAGTTTCAGCTGCAATGGGGATTCCCCTTCTTGGGCTTTTTAGCCTTGGGGTCACCCTTTTTAATCTTGCCACTGGCATCAGCATTCTTGGCTACAGGTTTCTTCTCCTTAGTATCGTGCTTTGCAACTTCATCGTCTGCCATCTTGCATAGTGGGGAAGAGCTCAAACAGCTTTTTGCAGTATTTGTTATGTGATAGGCATGGTGTTAAAGGTTAAATATACAATACTGACTAAAGATAACGTTCTTTCCCTCCAAAACCTTAGATTTTATTGAAGGGGCAGAAAAATGAACATTTATTCAAACAAATCTATTGATAAGTATGATAAATAAAATAAAGCAGGGTGATAAGATGAAAAGTGAGGATGGAAAGGGCTGGCTTGGATTGAATATCCAAGGAGGGCCTCTGTGAACCAATGATCTTGAACAGAGACCTGAATAAAGATGGAGTCAGGCATTTAGATTGGTAGAGAATGAATTCCCCCAAAAAGAGATGAGGAGATAAAAGAAAGAGAAGAAAAAAAAGAGAAGAGAGAGGAGGGGAGGGGAGGAATGAAAAAAGGAGAGGGAAGGGTAGACAAGAGGAGAGAGGAGAAAGAAATGGGAGGAGAGGAAAGAAAGGAGAGTAGAGAGAGGAAGAAGGGGGAAAGGAGGAAAGGAGAGGAGAGGGAGGAAGAGTAGAGAGGAAGAAAAGAGGAGAGAATTTTAAAAATGAAAAAAGAGAAGAGGAAGAACTGAAGAGAAAAAAGGAGAAGAGAGAAACAAGAGCAGTCAGTGAGACAGGAGCAATGTAAGCAAGTGGCACAAAATTGGATTCCCAGAAGAAGGTAGGGGATTGGACAAGGAGAGTCACCCACACCATGAGAGAGAGGTCAAATTCCACGTGCAATGGAACATCCAAGAAGGTTTTGATCTCATGTCAGTCACATATTTTAGAAGTTGCCTTAATCGCTTTATGGACAGTAGATTACAGAGATGCAAGGGTGAAAGAAGGAAGACTCTTCCTTCTTCCTCATCAGACAAGTGGGTGACATAGAATGGAATAAACAGGTTTTCCATGACCCAAAGCCATGGACTTGTATTCGTATTTAACACTGGAGAGCGGTGCTTCTATAGAAAGATACAGTAATAACAGAATCTTCAAGGTTGGAAATGTGGGAAGTAACATGTAAGAGGGAAATGCACCTCAAGGTTCTTAAAATTTTACTTTCAAAATATTGTGTTGTTGTGAAAGTCATGACATATTTTTTCTATGTTTTTCTATACAAAAATGCATCATGACTTTTACCTGCACTTCTGAAAAGCACCTTTTGAAATCTGCTATGTGAGAACTTGTTCTAAGATCAGCATTGTTTCCCTATTTCTTGAAAATGTAAATGATGGTAATCCTGACCTTCCCTGCCTCCGTTATTTTGAGAAACAGAATCCCTAACTATCCACAAACCAACAACCCTAGTTTGACTCAATTGTATGTGTTCATTCTCCTCTCCACCTTCTTTCTCTCTCTCTCTCTCTCTCTCTTACACTTATGTTTAGAGAATACCCACAAATGTTCCCTTTCCCAGTAGAAAAGATCATTTATGAGGAGGGCTTCATCAAAGAACATCCATCAGACACAGTTATAATGCATCCTTCAAGTGTTCAAAGAGCAGGAGTGATTGTTACGCACCGTCACTCAGCAAGAAAGTGTATTTGAGAAAAACAAAATACCTGGTCACCAAAAAACTAAATCTTCTAGATTGCTAGTGTCTTTGACTTCATTTTGAAGGATATACCACAGAAGCTAGCGATATCGTATCATTGATTTGTGGTTCCTACCCATTTTTAAAAGACATTCAAGTAACATCCAGTATTAACTGCTACAGGGATAAATCTGGTCAACAACTTGCTTGGCCTCCAGAAAATCATCATGGTGATAGATGAAAGCCATCTTACCTCAGCCTGAGGCAGGAATATGATGCTCAGAATACTTGTCATAGGTAGAAAATCGTCCTCTTTCTTAAAGCTATTTGAAAGACACTGAGATACTGTCTAACCACATTGCTCTATGATCATTTTAAACCAAGAGGCTTCATGGAAAGACCACTATGAAAGGTTTGAAATAATGCATGAAGGGGCTAACAGGTGGTGTAATGGTTAGGGTGCTGGACTCCCACCAGGTTGACCATGGTTCAAGTCCCAAATCCAGCGGCGTGAAAATCATATCAGGCGTATGTGCATACTTGCCCCAAATCCTGACAGAATGGAAGAGAAGGAATTTCAGTGTGGGCATCCCTCCCCCACAAGGGGACTGATAACCTCACTTTTCCTCCCTCTCTCTCAATATATCACACATGGCCCTGTAGCAAATCTCTCTCTCTCTCTCTCTCAAAAAATAAAAAAAAATGTGTTAGCCTCTTAAACAATGTTTAATATCTCTATGAATGTTTTTTAAGTGGCAGGACATAGCTTCTAAGTACACAGTGGCATGTGACTTCAGAACATAAGAACAACTATCTTAATAAAGTAAATTTTTTTCTTTCCCACTACTACTTCAAAGTCCAAATTATTTTAAAGCTATTTTAAAAATAGACTCCATCCAATCAATGGAGACAGACAGAAAGATTAATTCTTTTTTTTTTTGAGAGGTTTTTGCTATAGGGTGCATGTGCTCTCTGGAAAGATAGAGAGAGACAGAGAGACAGAAAGTGAGAAATCACTCCCCAAAGGGGACAGCCACACCACAATCCCTTCTCCTCCATTCTTCTCTCGGGATCTTGGGCACGCACGCACACGCGCCCAGTGTGAGTTTAAGCCACAGGTCTGGGAATCCAACCGCGGTCGACTACATGGGAGTCCAGCGACATAGTCATTACACCAACTGCTGGTCTCCATAAAGACCAATTTTGTAGCTAAACATAACCTGAATAATTTTCAGACGTATAAGTGCTAAGTTTTTATCTCAAATATAAAACAAGAAATAGGGCTTAAGTAATAGAGTAGCCTGTGGAGGAAAAATAAATTATGTATACATATATATATATCTCAAAGTAGTTGAATCATATATTTTCATTTGATGGATTACAGGAAGTTTTTGCTTTTGAGGTAGATGTAAAATATGTCTCTAGGGTAAATATACCCTCTTTGGAGGCCATTTCCTCAACTCATAATATACAGTGCTTCTAATTAAATGACCTTTAATTCAAACAGGAGTTGTGAGTCAGCGTTTAGACATTGCCAATTTCTGTAACTTACTGTGTCAACATGGTATCAAAAGCTACAGAAGTTGGATGAGTTTATTTTTTCTGTAGCCTTGCAGTTTCTACTTCACACACCCACATGCACACACACACACACACACACACACACAGCAACACCTGTTCTCTGAGGGATGGCATGTGCCAATCATAGTGAATAGGGTAGGATGGGCTTCCTGAGCTTATTGAGCTATGCAAATATAATTAAAATAAATATTTATTCTTATCTTTTGGAAAGCCGAATTCCCCCTGAGATAGTAAATGTTCTGTTTAGACATTAGGCTGCACCATGTAAGAAGATGTATTTATTTTTAATGTTTATATGTCTTTTGAAAAGTAGCTGTGGAGACCAAGCTGCATCCGAAGGAACATGTACACCTGATGGAAGAAATGCTAGAAAGTTCTGGAAAACTGCCTCTACTGATAGATCAACGTCCTCCCTAAGGAGTTCTCTTAGCTTACTTCAGCCAAGCCAGAAAAAAATTGGTGAGTACAGCAATTCCCTAATTTAGATGTGGAGTTGGTTTACCCCCTTTGGATAGAAATGGGTATTTCCCAAAATGGAAATGAATGTCTTATTTTTACAAATCCTGGGGAAGAAAAAGATTTTAAAAAAATAAATAAATAAGACAAGGCTCAAGCTCTTAGACTGAGGAAGATAAGACCTCTCTCCCCTTTTCACTGAGCCCAAGAGAAAGTTGGGAGCATGTCTTCAAGGCAAAGTAGGAATGGCCAAAACAGTGATGTAGAGAGAAATGAGGTTCACCTGAAACCAAAGCTCAGCAAAGAGCCAGAGAAGAGAAGATCGTCGTGACAGAGACTCAAAAATTTGTTCAGGGGAACCAGCAGTTAGCGTAATGGCTATGTCGCTGGACTCCCACGTAGTCGACCGCGGTTCGTGTCCCGGACCCGGTGGCTTAAAACTCACGCCGGGCGCGTGTGCGTGCGTGCCCAAGATCCCGAGAGGAGAATGGAGGAGAAGGGATTGCGGCATGACCATCCCCCCTGGGGGGTGATTTCTCGCTTTCTGTCTCTATGTCTCTCTCTGTCTGTCTGGCGAGCGCACGCGCCCTACAGTGAAAATCTCTCCCCCCCAAAAAAAAAAAATTTGTTCAGGACCCAATTATATTTTCCACGTTGTAGATTCCCGTTCTTGTTCCTCAAACCTTGGCCTTAACTATCCTCTGGAGAATTAACAGAGATACCTGTCTCCACTGTTAAGCTGAAACAGTACTGAGGAAAAAGAGTGGAAAAAAAAAAATGTCTGCTATCAGTTGACCAGTGAAAGTCATGTGAGAATCGTAGAACATGAAAACGGTCCCCTGCTATTCCCAGAAATGCTTGGAAAGGGGATAAAATAAAAGAACAAACTTTTCACAGTCAATCAGGAAAATAAGTCAAACCATTGATATCTGAGTAGGAAAGGGAAAGGAGATCACAGAGAATTTGGTTTCCTTAATATAGGCTGGGGACAGAGTATAGTAAACTCTAGAGCTTGGTTACAATAAGAACACGTTTCCTCAGCAGTTACCCACAATGCATCACAAACAGTCCAGACTGTTCATTCCATCTTCACCAGAACAGGAGAAATTTTTTCTAACTCAAAAAGAGGCAGTATTAACCCTCTTCACCATTTCTCTTCAATTAGCTTTTCAAAATCTAATGCTGTGAAATCAATCAGGAGACAATGCTGAGTATTCTTTGGGGCTAGATATACCAGGGTCCAAATTTTTGTTCTGCCATTTATTGAATCAGACTTTGGGTGGTGTAATTGACATATCCAAGTGTCTATTTTCCTTTCTGTGAAAAGGAGGAAATAGAACTTCGTTGTGTGGGTTAAATAAAATGTCCCTGGTATCCCCCAAAATGGACATTTTCTTTTACCTCTTTTTCTGCTCCAAACCCCACATAAAGTACTGTCTGTCACCCTTAGTGGCCTTACCGAGAAGAACGTGGAAAGATACGATTGGATGGAAAATTGAGAAAAATATGTTGACCTCATCATATTATTATTACTATTTTTAATTGCCAGAGCACACATACACTCACCAGGAAGAGAGAAAACAATGCCAAAGGGGACTGATCATGCCACAATCCTTTTTTCTCTATTTCTCTATCCTGCCAGGGTCCTGGGCAGGCCTGGTATGTTTTCTAAGTGTTCAGGGCTGGGCTCCACATTCTGTTGGTCATGGGGGATCTGGCTTCTTATGCACAGCCGCTAAAGCACATGTACTATGGGGTCGACTTTCATAGCCTTTTAGATTTCATAGCCTATAGTGGAGTGCACATAGTAATACTGAAGAACTGTTTGCTGAACACTCAATGATATTTTTAAAATAATTATTTATTTATTTATTTTAATTTGACCAGAGAGGGACAGAATGAGAAAGAGAGAAAGAGAAAGTGAAAGTGAAAAAGCAAAGCCACCAGGTTGAAACCACAGTCAACCATGTAGGAATGCAGCACTCTCAACCACCACGCCACCTGCTGGCCCCCATTCAATGATATTTTTGAGGAAAATAGAGCAAAGGTAGAATTCCTCTCATCATTTGTCTTAGGTACGGTTAGACAAGAGCCCACTGTGATGTAGTTTTCACTTAGTTCTCTTTTAAATTTAACACTTTTTTTTTAATTGCTAGACCACCAAACTAGAAAAAAATAAACAAAACCGATTGTAATTCAATGGAAATAAATTACTTTCCCTGAATAAAATAAGAACTTTCATTCAATTTGCGGATGCTGTTAGGAAATTCTATCAAGGAAGCAAATACTGCTAAATATTCTCAGTAGACAGATATGTGTTGGGTGTCCTATGATTGTGTAAGCTGTGGAAATAGAAAGTGCATTTTCCTGATTCATGAGAATCTTTATTTTTTTCAAAGAGCGATGAAGCCTTGATATTTCTCTCAAGTTATGGGTCTCTGAGCTCCCTTATAATCCTGAGCAATAAATCTATCACACAAAAAGAAAACCAAGCAATTTATAGAAACCATTATCATTATGCCGCATAAACTGATTAAAATAACGTATGCAGAGTTACTCAGTAGGTTGAACTGCAAATTGTTAAGACGATACATATTAAGCCAACCCTAGGATGCCAGGATACCATTATGAAATTTTGTGATTTATATTAGCTATTAAGAAGAGTTAGAAAATATCCTGCTAGGGGGAAACTGCAACTCAGCGAGAGGGGTCCCCAGATATCTTGAAGACTGAAGGACTTCTCTCAGAAAACCTTCACGCTTGACAGCTGGTAGGCACGTTCTGTGATAACCTTCCAAAGAGTTCGTGGTTCACATTCATTTCATGGCTTAATTACTAAATGCTGGCTTTTCTAATCATCCATGACTTGAAGGCCAGAGGAATTTGCTCTCAAATACCCTGGTAAAATGTTAAGTCTTTGTTGGTGAGTGACAACTGAGGCTTCACTCAGAAGTCTGAGAAGCCAAGAAAATGTGAGAGAAACAAAGATATAATTTTTGGCCTCTGTGGCATTGAGAATGTTAAAAGGAAAAAGAGCTGATGTGAATATCCTACAGACCCAGATGCCATTTTCTTGACCCCAAGGAAATGTTCTTCAGAAAGCTCACTTGTTCTGATACTAAAACGTCTTCTTGTCAGCCTTACAAAGCTGCGTTTTCCATCCCTTATGAATGCATTCTTATGACTTATATATAGCTCTAGCTCTTGGACTGAAATTGTTGGGTGACAATAATACCATTGTTGTTCTAATGTATCAAAGAATTTCTTCATGAGAAAAGTCATTTTGATAGGCTTATATGTCAAGCAGACTAGGTCATAAACCATACTGAAATACCCTTTCATCCGAGCTTAATTCTTTCCAAGATCATTAGAAATCCCTCTCAAAGAATGGTCAAAGTCACCTTGAGTCTGGAGAACTTGTTCTAAGTTTCTGAAGCAGAAAGAATAATATAAAAGTCTCGGGTAAGGTAAAATGACAGGTACATGTATGTAGTAGTTTTCAGGGGTCAAGAATAGGCTTATTTGTCAGTGTATAAAATGATAACTGATAGAGACATGCAACTATATTTTCACTTTTTCTTCTCTTTTTCAAGAAAAGGTTTCCTTTTTTGATAAGTTTTTGCCTTAGGGGCCATCCGCTCACCGGAGAGAGAGAGAAAGAGACAGAAACAATGAGAAGGACTCAGAAATCACCACCCACCCAGAAGGGATGGCCACATTGCATTCCCTTCTCTCTCATTCTCCTCCTGAGATCTTGGGCATGCATGCACATGCACCTGGCATGAGTTTCAAGCCACCAGATCCAGGATTTGAACCGCAGTTGGCTATGTGGGAGTCCAGTGACGTAACTGCTATGCCATCTGTCGGCCCTATCTTTTTCAAAATTTTAAAGAAATGTTCAGTTTTAAATAATTTAAGATGAAGAAAGGAGCAGTGCAGTAAAGTATCATATATATCCTTCACCCGTATCTCCACAAATTAAAATTTTACCACACTTGCTATATCATTGTAAAGATAGCTAGCTACAGACAAAGAGATACTATCTTTTTGGAACTATTTGGAAATACATTGCAGACGTTAGTCCCCTTTTTCCTTCAGTACTCATAAATAAATTTCTTAACAACAAAGACATTCACCCATACACCTATACCACGGTTATCAAAATCAGGATATTAACATTGATACAATTAAATCAAATCAGCAGACCTTATCCAGATTTCAGCACTTGCCTCAACAAATGTACTATATAGAAAAAATTTTAAATTGTCAATTCTGTATCAAGATTCAATCCAGAGGGCCAGGCAGTGGCTCAGCAGTAGCACAACTGTGCCCACACACGAAGGTCACAGGAACGTGTCCCAGAACGTCTCAGAATATTCTGGGCGTGTGTGTAGGTGCCTGTGACCCAGGCTGGGGGAGGCTGCAGTGATCACAATGTGAAGAGTCTGTTGAGGGTGCCTCTCTCTGTCTCTCTCTCTCAAACGAAAATAAACATTAAATTAAAATATCCAATCCAGGCTCACACGTGGAATTTTATTTTCATCTCTTTTCAGTTATTTTAATCTAGAACAGTCCCCTGGTCTTTCTTATGTTTGTCCTGGATGTATCTGAAGACTCTAGACCATCTTAATTTTGCAGCTTGTCCCTTACCTTGGGTTTGTCTGATATTTCCCCATGGCTGGATTCGGTTTTGTATTCTTGGCAAGAAAAGCACCAAAATGACATGGCCTTTCCTCATTGTGGAAATACTTGCTGCTCACCTGAGTGTCCTCCTTCCTCGATGACTATCCTGTCCCTATCTTCTTTATTACATCTCTAGTTATCAGAGAAGCCCAGGACTCTTCTTCCGTTCCCCTCCCTCCTCGGTGCACGCTCCCTCAGTACTCTCATCTATTCTCAGGGAACATACATACCGTCCACACTTGAGTCTCTCCCTTCTGTTCCAAGCTCATGTGTTCAACCTCTAACTTACATCTTTCCTTGAGTGTCAGAAAAGAATCTAAAGTGGTGATGTGGCTGAAACCAAGCTATTGATCCTTTCCCTCCAAAATTTACTTATGCAAACTCTAAGTTGAGACCTTCAGGCAAAAAGAAGAGGTGGGCTGGGAGTAGGGGATTATTCCCCCTAGAAGTGACACTACCCCTATAGATTATCCTTTCTACGATGATTAAAATCCAATAACTAAAGAATTTGTAATCACCTTGGAAAATCCATTCTAATGTTTCATAATGTAATAAGCCCTTCCACAGACGCTGTTACAGTTGTAAGCATGAGAAATCTCATTTTATAAAAAGTCATGTTGTCAGGGCTTGCAGGTGCCATGGTGGTTAAGGGAGCTTAACTCCCACATGGCCGACCACAGTTCAAGTCCAGGACCTGGCGGCTTGCTTTCTCACTTTCTCACTTTCTCACTTTCTCTCTCTCTCTCTCTCTCTCTCTCTGGTCAGAATTTAAAATAAACTAAAATAAAGTTAAATAAAAAATATTTTGTTTAAAAGTCATGTTGTCAAGGCAATCAATTTAAGTGTGCATGCTAAATCTTGTATATAGCTCTGTATCACCTATATGGCATGTTGTTTTGAGAACGACATAGTTCAGATTCGGTTGCCAGTTCACTCACCTGCATTACAGTGGACAATGGCAGACAATGAATGAAGGAATATTCTGTACACTAAGCGGGCAGCCACTCAAACCAGCTGTGTATTGCTAGGCTTCTTCCTCTATTTTTTTTTTTTATCTATTCACACAGTTAGTGATCATGTTATAATTAATAGCAGTCTACATAGCACAGATTTTGTTCCTGAATCAATTGATTATATTACACATCATTTACCTTAAGGGAGTACAGACTGTAGAAACAATATTTGTAATTAGCTTCTGCTCCAGTGCTCTCACTGACAGGGAGATTGTTGTATCACAAAGCAGCTCTTTAAAAAAAAAAAAAAAGTGACCTACTATGATTAATGTCTTTACACTAAATCAGGCGCTGCCACCCATTAATTTTCACCCATAAATTCTAAGTTCAGTCCTCTGGAGTCACAAGGAAGTGTTGTGCCTTCCACACAGAATGTGGTACAGAAATTTGCATGTTTCTTTCTTACTTGCTTCATCTATTCTGGACCAATACACTCCTCATTGGTAAATGCCTTTTTCAATGAAAAAGTAGACAAAAAGACAGTCTTTACTGTTTATGGACTAAACCAGAACAAATTTAGTTGCTAGTCCAGGCTTACGACATTGATCATCCACTTGTTCCGCCTCTTCCTGGCATCCTAGTCTCCTGGCAATTAATGCTAAACCCATGTTTACCCTCTGTCCTATTAGCTGTGTAATCTTTGCCTAATCCTGACTGCAAGTGATGTCTCCCTATGACAAAGAACTTGGATGTCTATAGCAATGTCAGTGGATTTCGCTCTTTACTCTCAATTGGTCTCATAATTAAAATTCCAAATCCAATAGCCCTGACCATCTCAGAAGCTGTTGTAGTCTTCCCAGGGTTATTCCAGAGCTAATACTCCACTCCGGTGTTCTCACCCTTTCAGTAAAGACATCCTATTTCTGAAGCTGGGAGACAAATTTCTTTCTCAAGAGGACTCAAAGTCAAAAGTAATTTCTGGTCAAAGAGCAGAAATTGTGGTGGTTAAGACACTAAACTCCCATGTAGTCAATGGCAGTTCAAGTCCCAAACCTGGTAGCTTGCTTTCTCACTTTCTCTCTCTCTCTCCCCCTTTCTCTCTCTGGTGAGTGCGAGTACCCTGTACAGCAAGTTAGAAAATAATAATAATAAATAAAATTAAATGATTCTTTAAAAAAACAAGAAATTACCCCTTCTCATTTTTCCTTGCCCTGCTTACTACCCATGAAACCATTGATATAATTTATCACTATAAATTGGTTTGCATTTCTAAAGTTTTAAGTAAGTCAAATCACATAATATGTATTCCTTTTTATTTTTTTTTTTGTCTTCTTCCACATGGCGTAATTATTTGGAGATTGAATCATATTATTGTATGTATCACTGACTCATTTGTTTGGCTTGCTAAACAGTATTCTATTATATGGATATACCATAATATTTTTATTCATTCATCTCATAATGGACACTTGGGTTATTTCTAGGTTTTTTATCTTATAAACAAAGTGAATACAAGTTTTTTTTTTTTAATCTCTTTTGAATGAATAGGTCATCAATAATTATGATTCTCATAGGTTTTCTGAAGACCAACTGGTTTTTCCAGTTTACAGTTTCCTAGGGACCGGCAGATGGCATAATGGTTATGTCAGTGGACTCTCACATAGTCAACCACAGTTCAGGTCCTCAACTGGGTAGCTTAAAATTCATGCCAGTTACATGGGCATGTGTGCCCAAAATCTCAAGAGGGGAATAGATGAGAAGGGATCATGGCAGGGGCCATCACCCTAAAGGGTGGTGTCTCACTTTCTGTCTCTCTGTCTCTCCAGCAAGTACATGCACCCTATTGCAAAAATCTCTCAAAAAATAAAAATTAAAAAAAAAAAAATTCCCCTTTTCCAAGAACTTAAAACAAGCTCTCCATGGACCTATGCTTTTTAAAACATCTCATTTACGGGACCAGCAGTTAGCATAATGGCTATGTCGCTGGACTCCCACGTAGTTGACTGCGGTTCGCGTCCCGGACCCGGTGGCTTAAAACCCAC
>NW_006160137.1:213163-217140 GCF_000334495.1 Tupaia belangeri chinensis
CGCCCTATAGGAAAAACCTTTCAAAAAAAAAAAAAAACTCATTTACTAGCTAGCAACATGTTCAGATGTATTAGTGGCATGTTGTTTTTTTTTGTTGTTTGTTTGTTTGTTTGTTTTAATGTAGGCTATGTGTATTCATCAAATAGAGAAAGTGAGAAATCACCCCCCAACAGGGATGACCATGCCTCAATTCCTTCTCCTTCTTGGGATTTTGGGCATGTATGCACACACACCTGGGAGGCTTTTCAAGTCACTGGGTTGGAGACTCGAACTGTGCGGTCAGCCATGTGGGATCCAGCTGCCTTAACCTCCATGCCACCTGCTGGCCCAGTAGCATGTCTTTCAAACTGCTCTCTCCTTAGGAAAGATTTTCTGACAACTAAGGAAATGTGAATTTATTCTTCCCACAGATTGCAGATTATCTCCTACTAAAGAGCTTTGGGCTCAAAATCTGGAATCTCACACCGTAGGCATTGTTTCTTCTAGAAGGTTTAGGGTTTCTAATAAAGGAGAAATTCCAGTAATTTACCCTGATTTCCCAGAATTCTCAAAATGAACACTTCCTTAGGTTTTCACCCTGATTCTCCTTCTAAATGTAGAAGGATATCAGGAATGAAGTGATTCTCTAATCATCTTCGTAGAATCAAGTTCCCATTTTTAATAAATATATCCTACTATTTCTTACCCCTTTTCCACACTTCCTTCTCTTTTCTCCTTTTCATTCTCCTTTCTCACGCCCAACTACTACTTCAAGCCAAAGTTTCATGTGGAATAAAGAGAAAAAGGCTGAACATAGTCAAGGCCCTGTGAGAAGAATATTCTATTCCTTCTTTCAACAACAAATTCTATTCTGCTGCAACAGTATTCTAACTTGGACTAAATTTATAAGAATACAGGTAATGCAGAAAGCTTTCTTTATAAAGATATATATAATAGAAGCTGTCATCTCTGGGAACAGTGCCAGGTTATTTGAGAGCGGTTTCTGGGCTATCACGTGTTTGGAAATATTTTCTATCAGGCAATTCCTCCCCTGTCAGATTACATGAGTGACTGCTATTGATATAAGTTGGCCTCGGTTGATGGCACAGGGATCCTGGAGCAGAGCTAATGGTTCATCAGAAAACCACTCCTCCGTGTGTTCAACAAAATTCTCTCCTCTTGTCTTTGACTTTCAGGCAAATTACCTTTCAGCAGCAGTTGGAAAAAGTACCCATCAAAACCAATTCAATTTCTTAAATTGTGACCATTTAAGTTTATGGGGCCATATTACAGCTATTCATTTGTCTTTCACATTGAAGTCATTCAGTTCAAAAAAGGGCAGGCAATACCTTGGGTTTTGTTTAGTATCTTGGTTCACTCCAAAGACTTCATCCAGAAAGAAATTATCCCCAATCTGGGAAACAAAATCTAAGGCCCCCAAGTCCCCATTTTCTCATTGAGAACTCTGTCCCATCGCTATCACTTTCTCCTTTTCAATTTAATTTATTTTATTATCATTAGTATGAAACCGTAACTGAGATTATTAAAACATGAGCTATACCTGCAAAGGGCATAGTACAGGAAGTCTTAGGATGCTGCAGAGCAGTGTGATGTCACCATGCAAATGTGGCAGGTATTCCAAGTGTAAGAAGACTCCCTGGTTGAGCTTTCAGATCTTCCTCCGTCAGCTCATCATGTGCAATGATGTATCCAGGAGCCAAAGACAAAGGATGAGAAACAATGAGACAACACTGACCTAAACTTAATGCTTAAAGATTTGAGCACAGGACCAGCAGATGACATAATGGTTATTTTGCTGGAATCCCACATAGTTGACCACAGTTCAAGTTCCAGACCCAGTGGTTTAAAACTGACCCCAGGCCCATGTGCGTGCATGCCCAGAATCCCAAAAGGAGAATGGATGAGTAGGGATTGCAGCATGGCCATTCCCCCTGGGGGGTGATTTCTTGTTTTCTGTCTCTGTGTGTCTCTCTGTCTCTCCAGCGAGCACATGCTCTATAGCAAAATTCTCTCTTAAAAAAAAAAAGAAATCTGATCACAACTTTTAATGCTGCAGAGCAGTGTGATGTCACCATGCAAATGTGGCAGGTATTCCAAGTGTAAGAAGACTCCCTGGTTGAGCTTTCAGATCTTCCTCCGTCAGCTCATCATGTGCAATGATGTATCCAGGAGCCAAAGACAAAGGATGAGAAACAATGAGACAACACTGACCTAAACTTAATGCTTAAAGATTTGAGCACAGGACCAGCAGATGACATAATGGTTATTTTGCTGGAATCCCACATAGTTGACCACAGTTCAAGTTCCAGACCCAGTGGTTTAAAACTGACCCCAGGCCCATGTGCGTGCATGCCCAGAATCCCAAAAGGAGAATGGATGAGTAGGGATTGCAGCATGGCCATTCCCCCTGGGGGGTGATTTCTTGTTTTCTGTCTCTGTGTGTCTCTCTGTCTCTCCAGCGAGCACATGCTCTATAGCAAAATTCTCTCTTAAAAAAAAAAAAGAAATCTGATCACAACTTTTATACTGTAAGAAACTGAAACCACTTAAATCATCAGACACTTAAATCAGTTGTCTCTAGAACAGTTCAAATTGGTATAGGTAGAAAGAAAAGGAGAATTAGTTAGCTCTGATAACAAAATTAGCCTGATTAGATCCAGGCACCCAAACAGCATCATCTGTGCCATCTCTCAGTCTTTCAGTACTCCTGTGCTGGCTTTCGTCTAAGGAGTGCTTCCCCCTCCTGATAGGCAAGGTAACCACCAACTTTCCCCAAGGCTACGTGAGTAGACACCAGAGAGCTTCTCTTTCTTGGTGTTAAGATTAAAATTCCAGATTTGCCAATTAGCAATTGACTGCCTCTCAGCATCAAATCCACCCCTCGTTGCCTTCTCGTGATATTGAAACATACTTCCCTTGGCCGTTAGAATGGTGTTAGGCTTTGTCTTTGACAGGTGAAGGAAGGACTCTGGCAGAGGAAGAAATTGCCCTTCCCGGTTCCAGTGAGCTTGACTTTCTCTTACTCCCAGCACCTGCTGGGCTGGCATGCATGACACCCCCATGGAGCCTGCCCTCTCCAAAGGCTTCTTAGCAGTGAAGTCCATGAAATGATCCCACTGAAAGCTTTCAGGCATGCTTCAAGAGTGACCCAGCAGGCTTCCCACAGTGAACTCCAGATGCCACTGCTCATCTGCTGTCAGCATCCTAGAGACAGCTTCTCAGTTTTCCTGGTGCACTCAGCAACACCACCCCTCAACCCCAGCCTGGCTTCCAACAACCTCAACAGTGGCTCCCAGAGGCAGTTTAACAGGCAGTTCTCCACCTGCTGGCCTCTTCTCACCAACCTTGGACTGACTCTGGTCTGAGCAAGCTAGGGAATATCTCCACTGTCCAGTGGCTACAATCATACTCTCCCAAACAGAGTTTGAATCCAGACCTTGGAAAAAATTTCTCACCTTCAAGTTTATTCCTTCATGGCATCCTCTCCCTTAGTCATAAGATACTCTTCAGATTACTTTTTATACCTTTTTAGTTAATTCTTTGCAAGCCATGAATAATTCTTTAGTGTAAATCTTCTTGTTCAAATTGCAGTATGGGGACAGCAGATGGCATAACGGTTACATCACTGCACTCTCACATAGTCTACTGCAGTTTGAGTCCTGAACCCAGCAGCTTAAAACTCACGCCATGCATGTGTGCATACATGCCCAAAAATCCCAAGAGGAGAACAGAGAAGGGATCATGGCATGGCCATTCCCTCTGGGAGGTGATTCTCACTTTCTGTCTCTCTGTCTCTATCTTTCTGGTGAGTGCACACACCATCTAGAAAAAATATCTCTTAAAAAAGGAAAGAAAGAAAAAACAATACATTATACTTCTGTCTCCCCATTGGACCCTCAATAGTATACCAGAGATATTGTTTACTCATTTGGCTTGACCAGAGTTGGCCGCAGGTGCACTTCTAAACTAATGTTTAT
>NW_006160137.1:217198-233506 GCF_000334495.1 Tupaia belangeri chinensis
CACAGGGTACAGTCAGAGGCTTCTAGGCCATATGGATAGACAACAAGAGCAGGGTGGCTTCCCAAAAACAAATTGTGAGAAATTAATTTTGAGGAGGCACAAATTGCATAATCCATCTGAAAATGCACATGGTTAAGCATGACCAAGAGAGAGAAAAAGTGTGTGTGACAGAGATTGATTAAGATTTAATAGGAGTCCTGCAACAACGAGTAGAATTTTCAAGTACACAGTTGACAAGAGTAATGTAGGCCTCATGGGGAAGAATCTAAGTCAGAAAAAAGATTTTTTATTTTTAGGCTTTAGAATTAGAGTTCCTAGCAGTTTCATACTGAAGAGGAATTAAAAATGGGGCCAAAACTTCACATAAGCTTGCTTGAATAATGAAAAGAATGTATTGGCTTACCTAACTAAAAAGTTCAGGATGAGGGCAGAATTTAGGCAATATTGACTCTCTCAGCTTAACAGTTTCATCAGAGGTTCAATTCTGGTCATTTTTCAGCTCTGCTTTCCATGGTCTTGGCTTTACCCTGAGCTTGGCTTCCCTCTTATTTCCCAAATGCTGGCAGCAGCTCCTGGGTCTTCTTGCTCCTTTGTCTGGAAAGAAACTGAGATCATCTCAGATTCAGATTCCCCTGGGAAAGTCTTCACACTTTTTTCTTAATAACCTGGTTTACATGTCCAGCTCTGAACCATTAGCTGAGTCCAGAAATGAAAAAAGTAAGAATTAGCTTAACCTATATCACATCTTTCATCCCTAAAGCCAGGAGTAGTAAGCACAATCTGGGATTTGAGGCAAATATAGATCACATTCTAGAAGCCAACCAGAAGAGGTACCCGGCAAGAGATAATTCACCACTCCCTCATTGCACCCTCATCCTATCTCAAATGAACTTGAGCAAACACCCATTACTGTTGATTTTATTGCTTTTTAAATGTACGGCTCCTTCACTTGACCCCAAGTAGGTTCCTTTGATGGTAGGTAATATCTCTTATTCATCATTTCCCCTTCCAGGAAGTAAACAATAGAAGCTTAATATAAGTTTTAATGAATGAGTGAATAAATGAATGATTTCAAACACTCAGTTTGCAAAGAAAAAAGAAAGTTTATTTTCTGCAAACTATAAGGCACTCTTAAAGGATTTTGATAGAGCGGAATCATAATCTAAGGTGTTTTTAAAATCAGCAATATTGAAAAATATGGAAGCAGGAAAACCAGCTCAGGGCTCTCACAGTTGTCCAATTGATTCAAAAGACAAATCTATGGCAAAGGCAGTGGGAACAAAGAATACGAGATTCTGAAAATTTTCAGAAATAGAATAGCTAGACCTTGATGATTAATGAAAGTAGAGTTTTCCCAAAGTAGAGGGAAAACTTAAAGACAACTCAAAGTTCTTATCTGTTTTTTCTTTCTTCTTATAAATTTATTTATTTTTTACACTTAACCACTGTGTATCGTTATGGCATACCAAATGAATTTTTGCATCATGAATACACTGCATAGCAGTAGAGTCAAAGACATTACCATATACATTGTAAGCAACAGATTTCATTCCATTTTGCAGAAACTGAATGACTGGAAGGTATAAAAGTATGGAGGGCAGTGATGATACTGGAGACAGTGGAGGGGGAGGGTGGGAAATGGAGGAGCGTAAGAGGGAGGGAATCAAGGCAAAGTTCTCATTTGAATAACCAGGTGAATTGATCAAGGAAAGAAAGAGAAGACAAGAAACAGGTTTGACAAGAACATAAAGAGCTCGCTATGTATAATCTATAACACCTAATACTTGTTCATAAATACTCAAAGAGAAGAAGCTTTTTTTCTTCCAAAAGATTATTTAACTTATTTATTTATTATTTTAATTCGACCACAGAAAGCCAGAGAGAGAGAGAAGGGAAATGAGAAAGCAAGCCACCAGGTGGTCCAGGATTTGAACTGGGGCTGGCCATGTGGGATTCCAGCACTGTAACCACCACACCACCTGCTGACCCAAGGAGAAGCTGTTTATAAATAACTCAAATGTTTTTCCAGCTTCCTGCACACCAGAAGCAATTATTTCTAATTATTTATAATTGGCTAGTGTGTTTCTTTTGATATCTATATGGCCCCTTAAATTTCCTGTGATAGCTGACTATCAGTAAACAAACATGCAGTGCAGGGCCATGCCACCCTGTGAAAAAATGCTAAGAACTGGGGGTAAAAGGAAGAAGGAGTTCATCTTCCAGCTGCTGTGATTTTCATACCTGAGCAGAGCTGAGCTCAAACCCCTGACCGCACTTCTTCAAAAAGGATGTTGGCCATGGACCCATGCCTCTCTTACTTAAAATACCTCCCTGACTTCTGTAGGCATTTGAGTCTCTCAGCTCTATTCTCTAACTTTAAAAACATCAATCAGAAAAGGGCGTATCGGGAACCAGCAGTTAGCGTAATGGCTATGTCGCTGGACTCCCACGTAGTCGACCGCGGTTCGTGTCCCGGGCCCTGTGGCTTAAAACTCACGCCGGGCGCGTGTGCGTGCGTGCCCAAGATCCCGGGAGGAGAATGGAGGAGAAGGGATTGCGGCGTGACCATCCCCCCTGGGGGGTGATTTCTCACTTTCTGTCTCTATGTCTCTCTCTGTCTGGCGAGCGCACGCGCCCTACAGTGAAAATCTCTCAAAAAAAACAAAACAACAACAGAAAAGGGCGTATCATCATTTTAAGCCTATAGTGAGAGTAGGGATTTAAATGCATGGCAGGGATCAGGGGGAAGGAGCAGTAAGAGTTCTTTCTTTTGCTCAGATTTTAGCCATAAAGATAGTCCACAGTGTGATTGATATTTGGTAATAAACATTTCTTCAATCTGTGAATAACAATAACATTATAAATACCACGAATGATACCATGCAAATCCTGACATGTTTGGGATCTTTCATGAATACTTAAAAAAACAAAAAAAAAGGAATCTTTGTTTTTATTGTGGGAACATGTCTAAAAGGATCAACTGTGCTTATGCTTTGGAACGGAATCTTAAATGATTTTCTGGACCAGCGGCCCCAGAAGCAGCAGTGAGCTACAGAGAGGTGAACCGAGACATTTGCTGCTCTGAGAACCGTAGCTATTAAAATGCCTTAGATATGGTGGGCCTTTCCCAGTCTTTGTTTATGTAAATTAATGACTCTTTGAGATTAGGATTTACCATCCTAAGAAAAAAATACCAGGAATCAGTAAAATACATTTTCAGTTGCATTTAAAATGTCTGGGCTCAAAGAGTGTGGAATATATAAAAACTACCCAAAACCTGAATGGGGGTGGGAAACGGGGAGATTAGAGGAGAGAAAGCCAGAGGAGAAGAATTCAAGTAGCCAGAAGTTTCAGACTCCATTTTCTTATGTAATAAAAGAAGATTGCAAAGGGAGAGAGGACTAAAAAGGAGAAGAATACAAAGAAAATAATAAACTAGTAGAACTCACAGGAGTTTTAACTTTCCCTTTTTCTGTTTTGGACACTACATGAAAGCAAAAAGAAAGAAGAAGAAAGAGAGGGAGGGAAGAAGAGGGGAAAGAAGCAGGGACCAGCAATTGGCGTAATGGCCATGTCGCTGGACTGCCATATAGTCAACCGCGGTTCAAGTCCCGGACCCTGTGGATGAAGCTCATGCCGGGCGCATGTTCATCCATGCCCAGGATCCCAAGAGGATAATGGAGGAGAAGGGATTGCATCCCCCCAGGGGTTGATTTCTCGCTTTCTGTCCCTCTGTCTCTCTCTGTCTTTCTGGCGAGCGCATGCGCCCCATAGCAAAATCCTCTCAAAAAAATAAAAATAGAAGAGGGGAAAGAAGCAAGGTAAGGAGGGAGGAAAGGATGAAGAAAGAAGAAAGGAAATGAGGAATTCAACATCACAGGTAATTACACGTATCTCATATTCAATGGAATATGTTAGCCTGTGCCAGCCTAAGAAATGATGAAAACTTTAATTCTGAGAAACTTATTCTTGATTTAACGATTGCCTCCATAGTGACTGCTAGCAGTAGATAAAATTTCACATTATTGTCAGCTGCTTCTCCCCACATGCCAGGATATAAACTTCTTTCCACAGAATTCGGTATGGTAAAAGTCTTAGTTGACTCACAGAGCTTTGGCGGACTTTATTAATGAATAAATAAAAAGGACTGAGAAGATACCAGGAAACCTGAGTATGGCCATAGATCCAAGCCACTTTCTCCTCTACCACAAATAAAGTTGTTATTTTGATGTCTTTCTGATTAATCTGTTTATCTAGTCTTTGTTTCTGGACTTAGAATGGCCAGAGAGGAATGTTATTTATTGTTTCATAAAACTCTCAAATAAATAATCAACTGGGAACCTTGATAAATAGTTCTAAGCACTGATATTCAGAGACCAAAATAGTCCGTGGACTCCACGGAGACATGAAGGTTATCGGTTCAATCAACACAGGAAGATTAGACTTTAAGCTTAGATGTTTCATAAACTCAAGCCTTTCTGTTTTTGTTTTGTTTTGTTTTGTTTTTTTAATCTTGGTAATTTGTTGCAACTTCTGTGGTGATTATGCAGCTGTTTTTAACAGGCATGTCCTGTGGAGGCCTCTGCAAATTACTTTAAAGTGTTTTTATGTGCACTGATTGGTTTTCACCGGGATTGTATCAACAACCATTCACTCAAGAGCAAAAAAAATATTTAATGAGGACCTACTAAGTGCTAGGCACTGCTTTAGGTTTCTGAAATACATCAATAAACAAAAAGGAAAAGAAAGCTCAGGAAGATGTGAAGTTCTACAAGTTGAAGGAGGGTTTCCTATATAAAATGACATGGCCAGGCTAGGCCACATTGAAAAGATAATATTAGCAGAAAGACTTGGAGGAGGTGATGTTGATAAGCCCAGCTATGGGGGCAGGAGTGCCAGGCATAGCCAAGAACCTTTAAAACCCCTGACAGGAGGGGGGATAGAAAAGAACTTTCCAGGCATAGCCAAGAACCTTTAAAACCCCTGTTCAAGTAGAAGCAAGGTCAATGGAGATGCTACAGAGTAAGCGAATGGATAGTTTGGGAAAGGAAGTTAGGGAGTAAGAGGGTGATAAATCATAAATCATCTAGGGACTTGTTACGATTGTGCAGTTTGCCTGAGTGAGATGGAAGCCATTCAAGAGTTTCATGATCTAATACTTGAAAAAAAAAATCTGTTTTAGGGACAGTCACATTTATTCTGGACAAGAGATGATGGTAACTTGGATCAGGTCACCCACGTGGTGATAGTTAAGAGGTGGCCAATTTGGGGATATGTTTTAAGTGAAAGTCAACAGGATTTCCTGACCACTAGGATACAGGTGGGGGAGAAGGAGAAAAGTCAAGGACAAGCCTAAGTGTCTTAGCATGGGAAACTGGAGTGGGCTTGCCATTTTATGGGATAGAGTAAATTTGGGGTAGAAGGTCAGAAGTTTCATCTTGAATGTGTTAAGTTTGAAAATATTTGAACTCTTCATTCAAGTGTTAAGTGTAGTTGAACATATGATTCTGTAGTTCAGTAGAAAGATTGGAAAAAGAAACTTAACTATTGATGGAGCCATATCAGAATATTGATGGAACCACAAACCATAAAAATGAATGAGCTTACTAAAGGGAGGAGGAAAGTTTAGATGGAAGGGGCAGAGGAGACTAAAATGCTGATCAATCTTCATAGCTCACTTTTTAAAATTTAATTTAATTTTTTGAGAGATTTTTGCTATAGGGCATGTGCACATACCAGAAAGACAGAGAGATAGAAAGTGAGAAATCACCCCCCAAGGGGCATGGTCATGCTGCAATCCCTTCTCTTCCATTCTCCTCTCAGGATTTTGGACACGCAAACACATGCACCCAGCATGAGTGTTAAGCTGCTGGGTTCAAGATTCAAACCATGGTCAACTACATGGGAGTCCAGCAATGTAACCATTATGCCATCTGCTGGTTCTCCATATTTTCAGAACAAGAGCAAAGACTGTAAATCTCAGGTGAAACTTGCATCATAAAAGGCAGATTCTTAGTTTTGTACTGCTATAATACAATACCTGAGACTGTGTAAATTATAAATAAGGGAATTTATTTCTCATAGTTCTGGAGGTCAAGAAGTCCAAATCAAGGTGCCAGCATCTGGTAAGGACCTTCTTGCTGAGTCTTCACAGAGCAAAAATGCATAAGGGCAGGAACAAAAACAGAAACAAAAATAAAAACAAAAAACAAGAAAAAGAACTCACTTAGATGAGCCTTTTATAATAGCGCCAAATCTTTCATGAAGGTAGAGCCCTTATGGCCTAATTACTTTTAAAGGCTCCACATCTTAATACTAGCACATTGACAACATCTGAAATTTAAAGGGAACACACTCAAACCATTAGCACAGAACATTGAGTATAGATCTTTGAGTAGGAAAAATAGATTTTCTTATTTGAGTTGGTTCATAGCCAGAGCTATAAACCAGAGGGTTATTTATTCTTAAAATTATTATGCAGGCATATTTATGCAACATTAGATTAGCTGCTACAAATTCTTCTTCACCTTGTTTTCAACCACATATGGAATATAAGAGAAACTAGGAACTACTCATTTGCCCCAAAATTCTTTTTTTTTTTTTTCTTTAAGGTTTTTGCCATGGAGTGAGTGTGCTCACTAGAGAGAGACAGTGAGAGGGAAAGTGAGAAATCACTCCCCAGGAGGGATGGTCATGCTGCAATCCCTTCTCCTTTATTTTCCTCCAGGATTTTGGGCACACATGTACATGTGCCCAGTGTGAATTTCAAGCTGCCAGGTCCAGGACTCAAACCACAGTTGGTCACATAGGAGTCTAGTGCCCTACCCACTACACCACCTTCTGGCCCCTCTCCTAAGTTCTTAAAGTCATCTACCATTGCATAGTTGCAAGTTAGCTTTTTGAATTTTTGTAGACCCAGATTGCAGCTTCAACCAGTGGGAGGTGGGAAATGTTATGAAGGAGCCAGTGCAAGGAATGGCCTGTAATCTACTGAAAACTCAACATTCATTTAGACTAAGGTAGAGGGAGATATGAAAGACATATCACAAATACAGTGCAGTGAAGTGTATTCTAACACCCTCATGGATTGAATGCTTTAGTCTTTGGAAACAAAGAGGAACACTATCACTGCAAGAGAAATTTCAGGGTAGCTTAAATTAATCAGGAAACTTTGACCCAAGAAATGATTCTACTCTGAGAAGAGATCTACTCTGAGAAAATTTGATTCTGAGACACAAGACTGAGAAAATATCAAGATACGAAGAAAGAAAAGGGTTTGCGTAGAGAACACTTGAGATCTTAGAGTTCAAACTAGTTCATGAGAAAAAGAGAAGAGTTATACCAGAAGTAATTTATCCTAAAGATGTGATAAAAATGAAAGGAAATATTTTATTTGGTCATAGAGAGTCACTTGGATTGCAAGGTTATCTTCAGAGGAAGATTCAAAGTATCAGAGAGTAAATAAAATGACTTGGTGACCAGCAGATGACATAATGGCTGTGCCGCGGTTAATGGTTAATGGCTGACAGAAGTTCAAGTCCCGAACCTGGTAGCTTCAAACTCATGCTCATGCCCAAAATCCCAAGAAGAGGATGGAGGAGAAGAGATTGTGGCATGGCCATCTCCCCCTGGGAGGGATGATTTCTTGCTTTCTGTCTCTCTGTCTCTCTCTGTCTCTCCAGCGAGTACATGTGCCCTATAGGAGAAATCTCTTTAAATAAATAGATAAATAAATCCCCATGATTGAATTTAAGGCCTACCCTACCCTAATCAAGATTGATCCTGTCTTGAGAGCCTAACTTTAATTATATATTAAACACCCTGTTTCAATTAAGGTCACATTATGAAGTTTCCAGAGGATTTATCTATTGGGAGAAGAGGGAACTATTCTACTCATTACAAATAATTTAACCAGGACAATAAGACTTTCCTAGGCAAACCAAGGGTCTATAGTCAACCTAAAAATAAGTTGAAAACTATTCAAGGAAACTGACAGGACAGTAATGAAACAAGCCCAGGACTCTTATGGAGATGAATTGAATGGAGATTCCTCTGAGTTAGATTGTCTTACTTCTCTGATAAATATGCTAGCTATACAGTTGCCTTCTGTTTATGGAAATTCAGCCAAGTGTATGTATGCACTGTTTTCTGAATCAGAAACACATTTTTGCATTTAACCCCTTTTTTAAAAAAAGATGTATACATGTGTTTTTAAATATATTCTTTTGGAGTTTTATTCATTGAGGTGAAGGAAGACACTATTTTGTTAAACAATGAATCCATTTGGCTGACCAAATTTTAATGACTTTAAATTTCTAGCACCAGTTGGCACCACATGGGGATGCATTAGAAATAAGGCATAAATTCTGAGAAGGCATTTTGCTCAGCAGATCCAAACTCACTTCTCAGTAGAGTGTACCAAAAGTAAGCTTTTGGGAAATCTCATTGTGGTTATAAATGCGAGAAGCTTACCAAATGTAAAGCTAATGTTTTATTATCAGTCTGATTCACACTGTCTATTCCTCCAACACCCTGAGTTTGGAAAGGATACAGAGGAGAGTCAACTAGGGAAGAAGATGAGAAGCACTTCATAGAAGACCTTAAATAATATGGATTGGAACATTGTTTGAGAAGGTATATTAGAACTAATTGAGGACAGAAAAGGATATAGTAAAGTAGGCCTCCCCTTTTAAACCCCAGGCTCTGGGGACCAGCAGTTGGTGTAGTGGCTATGTCGCTGGACTCCCATGTAGTCGACCACGGTTCAAGTCCCAGACCCGGTGGCTTAAACTCATGCTGGCCACGTGTGCGTGCGTGCCCAAGATACCGAGAGGAGAATGAAGGAGAAGGGATTGCGGCATGGCCATCCGCCCCTGGGAATTGATTTCTGGCTTTCTGTCTCTCTCTGTCTTTCTGGCTAGTGCACGCGCCCTATAGCAACAAAACAAAGAAAAGAAAAAAAAAACCCAGGTTCTAAGTAGAACAATTTACACCTTAGATTTTTCATTTGTGCCCAAGACATGGATGATAGGCATATCTATTGGCAAGTTCAGGGAGAGGGGGGCCATACTAAAATGCATGACAGGGGAAGTTAGGCTGTTTCTAATACTTTGCTACCCGTTATTCCTCAAAAAACACTTTGAGATAGTGTTTTTTTTTACTTTTTCTCATTGCGTTTTACTATTTACTTCCATGTTAAACAAGTTTTTCTAAAGACCATCAGAAGCTAATAGAGGAATAAGCATTACTAGCAATTAATAAACCTCATCAATATTCTCTTCTAATGTGCAAAATTGTTGTATCTTTTTAGTGAATATAAATGAACATTCTCCTAATTTTATTCACAGTCTGATTTCTCTAGCCTGGTTTCTACGTACCCTCCCCCACACTCCCACACATACCCACAAAAGGACATTGCATTTTGGATAGCACATTATGGATTTGTTAGGGCATTATTTTCCCATTATTTTTTTTTCCTTCTTTCATGAAAAAGAGAGATGGAGAGAGAAAGACAAGTTTCCTTGGTAGTGTTTCACACTATGACCTTTCCGCATTTTCCCAGCCAGCCAGGATCATGGCTACACACGATGCCTCAGGCGTGTATAGTTCAAGCCAGGAACTGAACCTGGTCTGCTGTATGGCTTCCAGCATTTCAGAGCTTTGTATTATTACTGTACCACCATCGCTGAGCTGTGCTTGGGACACTCTTGGTCCAAACCTTCATATTGCTGCTTCCACTAGAACATTCCATTATGCCATTTAATCCTCTTGACAATATATGAGATTTTCTTTTTCTTTTTCTCTTTTCTTTTTTTTTTGTTTTTTTGTTTTTGTTTTTGTTTAACCATTTGTTCACTTGCTTGTGATAGAAAACCTCCCTGAAAAAAGGGGTACCACTATCTGTCCAGCCCAAAAGAGTACCTCATAAATATATGATAAATAAAAGCCCCTAGCAAAGAATTTGTTTAATTTTTAATTTCTTTTTTAGATGTTCCAAATGTAGCTTGATGGTTAACAAGGAAAAGAAGTCCAGAAGTTTTCCCGCTATGAATTAGCTTATAGCACAGAATTTAATCTTCATACATACATGAAGATTACAAAGTGAACATTGCAAATACCTTACAAAGGGACAAAGAATATGTGCTAATAAATAAAATTAACCTATAGACACTTAAGGTTGAACATGAATAAGAGAAATAGGAATAAGCATTATTATTAAGTAAGGTCACAGGGAGAACATTCACTTGGAACTATCAATCCTGGAATCTCAGGTGTGAATGCAATAGTATTTGAGTGAGCGGATCAGGGAGAAGTGAGGGGGAGAGAGATGGATTCTCTCAAGACAAGGGATTTAGAGCTGGGATTTTTCTTATGATAGAAACTGCTGAACATGTTTGTAAATGGGGAAGTGAACAAAGATTCAGTTTTTACACATCTTCCTTCCAAGAGGCTCTTATACCAGGTCTTCCTAATGTTATTTCTTTTTTATTTTTTTAGAGGTTTTTGCCATAGGGCGCATGTGCTCACCAAAAACACAGAAAGAGACAGAGAGAAAGAAAGTGAGAAATCACCCCCCCCAGGGGGGATGGCCACGCCACAATCCCTTCTCCTCCATTCTCCTCTCAGGATCTTGGGCACACACGCACAGGCGCCCGGGACTCAAACTGCGGTCAACTGTATGGGAGTTCAGTGACATAACCATTACATTAACTGCTGGTGCTGCTAATGTTATTTTTAATAGGTGATTATAAAATAATAATGGTAATAATAACTACACCTGTATCTGATCAACTTCTTTATAAAAGTATTTTGAAAGAAAAAAAGACAAGTTTTTCTCTAATCTACTATAGAAGAGGTTGGCCTTTTTTAAAAGAATTATTTTATTTAACTACTTTATTTATTTATTTTAATTTGACCAGAGATTCAGTCAGCCATGAGGGAGTCCAGCACCCGTAACCACCACAGCACCTGCCAGCCCCCAGAAGAAGTTGTTCTTATTTCTTTTGAAAACGCACTTCAGAAAGAATTTCATCAACTGTTCTCTCATTGGCAGATAAACTCTACAAATCTCTTTATAATCTGGAACAAAGACAAATACGAGTGGCTCACACATGTTTGTCCTTTTCACGCTTTCTGATTAGGGAAACATCTCAAGAAGTTTCTTTACAACTTAAGAATGCACCAAATGAAGACATAGTATTAATTCATTTATCGCAGATCAGACCCTGAAAAAATGAGCTCTCAGACATGGCTTAGGGAAGTCTTTGCTAGGGGAAGTGTGATACAGACAAGTCATTTGTCATAACCCACAGCATCAGTTCATCATCCTCCAACCCACTCCTCACCAGACCTGTTTGTCCAGAATGGTGGGAAAAGGGTGATTGGGAGGCAGACAGCCCTAGTCTTTAATAAGTCATTCTGCATTTCAGAATCTCAGTCTCTCCATTTGTGCAATGAGAAGAATAGCATTGTGAAGGTTATACTACATATAAATCTCCTGGTGCATAGTTAATGTTCAATAAGTGCTACCCATTGTCATAAGCTTCTGATGGGAAAAGTGCAAGGATGAAATCATCATCCTCTTCTATCAATATTCCTTGGATAGTCATTCATGTTTCTTCTGTCTAATAAATTGCTAGAAAAATCCATTTTTACAAAATGACAGACTGTTCTTTTTAAATCTCTGATTATGAAGACTGAATTAATTGGGCGTCTTACTCTTCTCTTTTCATTGACCCATAAATGAGATACCTTGGTTTTAGCCCCAGTGGATTCTCAAATCTCATTCCTAAATAAAACCAAGGACAAAAGACATGAAATGCACAAGGAGATTTGGAAATCCTTCTTGCAGAATCGGTCCTTTTCTTAGTCCATTATGTTGCTAATAGCAGAAGTATCTGTGCCTAGATCATTTAAAAAGAATAAAGTTGTATTTCACACATGGTTTTGGAGGTCCAGTGTTAATAAGCCTAATTTGTGAGAGTCTTCTTGTGGGTAGGGACTCTGCAGCCAAAGCAATGCAGGGCATCAGCTTTTGAGGTAGGCAAGAGAATCTCTATGTTCTTGTGTCTCTGTCTCCACCCCTCTCCTTCTAAACCCACCCTGATGATGTTAATCCCAGTCATCTCTCACAGGCCCCACCTCTTAATCCCACAGTTGGATTAAGTTTTTGCCTTCTTGACTCATTTCTGTGACACAGTTGGTAACTTACCCAATTGCAGAGCCAAAAGTAACATCCAACCCTAGTTCAAATCCCCAATACTGCAGACCTGAAGTACGCTCAGCACACAGGCCCATAACTAGAATCCTGACAGGCTAGGGAATTAGAAGAAGGGGAATGTGGTGTGACCAGGCCCTGAGAAGGATGTGTGTGCATGTCTCTCTCTCTTTCACTCTCTTTCTCTCTCTCTCTCTCTCTCTCTCTGTCTCTCACACACATGCTCACATTTTGCCATTAACAACAACAAAAAAGTTTTCGCCCTCTTCATTCTTTCATTCTAGCATAACCAAATTTTATCAGGTGAATTTCTGGGGGATATTTTCAAACCATCTCAGTGCTAAAGACTTGCTAATTCTTCAAATAATTTTGACAAGTGTGCATCAAATATGCTCATATCTCAGAACTGATTATTCCTAAGGTAGGTTCTTTTGCTTCAATGTTGAAGCTTCTGCAGATGTCTAACCACAGGCTTACCAACGAAGTGCAAGTTGTTGGCATTTAATTTGGTCAATATGCTCCATAGTACAATAGCAGCAGCTCATATGAAAAGTGTAGAGGAAGGGCACGGTGGGAATATTTCCTCCATCAAGACCCAGAATTGTGAGACTAAGTTCATACTTCACCAAATCTTTGCACAGCACCTCTTAACATACAATGCACTTTCACATGCTGTGCATTCTTTTTATTTTTTAAAGTTTATTTATTCATACTTTTTATGAGAAATAAAGACCGAGAAAGAGAAAAAGAGAAATACATATCCCCAAAAGCATCTTCACATCACAATTCATCCCCAGCCTCAGCCACGCAAATCACACACACGCACATGCTTGCCCAGTGTGTTCAAAGAGTCCCAGGACATGAACTGAGGACCATCCTGAATTGATCCAGCTTTGCAAGACTTTGTGTTATTGCTGTGTCACCAGCTGGATCAGCATTATTTAAATTAATGCTATAATTGCACTGTGATGGAGTTTCCATTAATGCCATCTTATATGTGAATTATTGATCCACAGGAAGGTCAGTATGCATGACATCCAATAAGTATAGATCCTACACTTAAACTCACTTAAAGATAAAAAATGCATACCTACTGACAATAGGGGACTTTACATGTAATATTTATTCCTCATGGTAACCGTGCAAGAAGATGCCATTGTTCTTAGATTTTGGAGACTAAAGCACTTACCCTCAGTACATAGCTATTTATGTAAAGCAAGCATTCAATGGGTAGATACTGGGGTATCTCACCTAATCAAAGGAAGAGTGAAACAGCTGAACGTATCAAAAATAGAAATAGAGTTAAACCACTGAAGGAACTGAATATAGAAATTCCAACATTACCAAGTCTTTTTCTGCCACATTTTTACTTCCTAGTGTGATGGGTTCATTTTCTCTAATAAAAATGGACTTTCTCCACATGGTGAGAATCAGGGTCCCCTAAGCTTCTTATGACTTAGTTTTACCACCAAAAACAAAATTATTTTTCTCAAGTCTTGGTTGAAAAATCCAGGTGAATAACTATTTGTTCAATTTTGTGTAGGTTCCCACTTTTGGACAAATTCATTGTGATCCATGAGACAGAACATTTAAGAACCTGGAGACTTAACTCCATGACCATTGCCATTAGAATACATTAAGGAAAGGGTCTTCTATTCTGAGAAGGAGAGAATGCCAGGTAGACAAAACAACAGGTGTTTATCTCAAGACTGCAGCATATTATCTTGATGATATTCCTTATGGGCCAGTCACCTCTTGAATCACTGTTCCCATGTCATTAAAGATAGATAAAGCCTGCTACCTGAACAGAGTAAGAGAGAAAGGGGAAAAGAAGCAGGGCAGCTGGTTCACGTTACAGTACTAAGTCATCTATATCCTTTCTACAGGAGAGGAAAATGAAGCCCAGAGAAGTTAAGTAATTTGTTCAAAATCACAGCCTAATTCTAACTCACGTGGACTATCTCCAGAGTCATAACCATTGCCATTGTCCCCTGAAGCCTTCAATGAGAATGGAGAGCAATAAAGCACTGGACATAATAGGTCAAAGAAGCTGTTTTTAAAGCTGCCCTGAGGTTGACGTGCAACAGTCAAACAGCAGGCATCGAAGGGAGTTGTGTGCTCTGCACAAGTGTTTCACCTTTCCAAGTCTGTTTCCTCATTACCAAGTGAACAGACTGCACATGTGCAGACATTCCTAGAGTCTATTACGCCATACAGTCAACTGTATCCAAACACTCGGGTGGGTGGCTTAGATGACCGTTCCTTTCCTAGCACGGAGTTCTTCTAAGTGAATTCCAGGTTATGTTCTGTCTCTTCCCAGGCTTGCCTTTCAGCTATATGAGGCACTCTCTGGGTGTGGTTAGAGTCTGTTCTCTACGTATGCAAATGGCCAGTGGCTCAGCCTCATTGTGATAAAAATGATGACTCATGATTACTGGATCTCAATGAAGCAAATACCATGAGACAGGGAAAATACTTCAACACATACACGGGGGAACCACTGTATTTATCTATTTATTTTTTAATCATGAGATCACTCAGATTCTTTTACCCCTTTTCATGACACACACACTCAGTCATCCCCCAATGCATAACGCTCCAATATAGGTCACTCTGTCTTTGTCTCTCAACTCAAATCCCTACCTCAGTTTTGACTCAAACACAAATCCTAAATGTGAGATGCCAGCCCCTTCTAGGCAGGAAGGTGAGGGTGAGAGCAGCCTATGGAAAGACAACCTTAATGAGCTTTCTGTTGAATAATGCATGTACTCTGTTTGTGAAGCTAATTAACTGAAGTCACTTAATTAAAAGATGGCGCTAAGATTTTTTTTCTTTTAGAAAGGACTGAAAGAATTGAATAGGAAAATCTTTCCCCAACAGCATGCTTCAGCCTATGTGTCACCAAGAAGTCACAGCAAACACACTGAAGGTGCTGAATATATTTTCCCAATTGCTTTTTAGTTTTGTAATTACAAGGATCTAAAAACCTTGATTTGACTTTCCAATAACTTACGTTGAAACCCCAGGGCCAATACAATCAGGGCAATTTCCACTATCCCTGTAGACAGAATGGATTCGGAAGGAGCAGTAGGAAAGGAAAGTGAATTTTTTTTCTCTTTTTCAGTCTTCCAGTTTGCCACTCATTTTTATTTCCCATTTTTAAATACTAGCTAATGAGCATCTCATTCCACATACAGGGATTGTTTTCTGAATTCAAAGCTCTGCATAGCCAAATTCAAATAGAAATGGGAACTATTTCAAATAAACTCTGGCGAGCAGGGCAATGCAGGATTTTTGTTTTCCTCATTGTGTGTGTATTATTTATTATTCTCTGCCATTTCAATGAATTATAAAGATAAGGCAATGTGTTGATTCGGTCTTCTATCATTATTCAAATGACATTTAGAGGCTTTAATTTGGTTTCTTTTTGATTTTTCCTTATGTTGGGTTTGTTTTGGTGTTTTTTGTTTGTTTGTTTGCTTCTCTAATTAAATCTTTTAAAGGTTTTTTTCCCCCCAAACAATCACTCAATCACCCGTATTTGTATTTACCTAAAAATAGCTCACAATCCCTGCTTGGTCTACTGACAGTATTTTTCAAGCAGCAACTGTACTGAACTTAATAATCATGAAATCCAGAACAGTGGTAGCTAACAATGGAACCCACCAGATCTACAAGAAGGGAAACACTATCGGGTTTGTCCCTAGTTTTTCTTAACTGGAGTCATTTCCCCGTGACTAAATTGAGACTCTCTAATGGACAGTTCAAAAGTTGTTTGAATTGGAAGATGTTTTTCACAAGCCCCGAATGGGCTCAACCCAGTCAAAGTAAAACCACAGAGAGCCTCAGTCTTCAACAGCTGTGGGTTCACTTTTTATACCGAGGATGATGAGCAATCAGTCAGCTATGCTATACCTGGACCTGGGTGGATCTGAGAACAAAAGAAGCTTTTTACAGGACTACACCCTTTTTATGCCACAAATATCCCCCAGATCATGGCCATTGTACACTTTTATTCTCAGGAGACTATATGAGCCAAAGGCTATATGAACATCACCCAGGAAGATGCAAAAATCAGAACAAAAGCAGGA
>NW_006160137.1:233537-254274 GCF_000334495.1 Tupaia belangeri chinensis
TTTATGAGAGCAACACTTACAGAGAGTATTAGAGATCACATCTGACAATGTCATCTGAGAGGATAGATACTGTTCTTATTCTTATCATGATCACTCAAGGGCATCTGGATGGGAATCAACCTGATAATATCAAAGGCATGAGAAGATCCTCACATGCAGCAAAATTGAAAAAGAGAAGGAGGAGGAAAAAAGGAGAGAGAAGAAAGAAGAGAAAGAGAAGAAGAAAAAGAGGAAGAAGAAAGGAAAAAGAGGAGAAACTATTTGGTTGTGAAAAGTCAAGACATGTTTTTCTGTTTTTCTGTGCAAAAGTGCATCATGACCTTTCTGACAACCCAATATTATAATAGAAAAACTAGAAGAGCTGGAAGAAGAGTGAAACCCTACCCAACTAGGTGATAATTAAAGACCTCTAAAGTTCACTAATTAGAATGTATTCCTTCTGATTCTCAGGGATCTACTTGGGGCCTCTTGCAAAAGTTGTTAGTGGTTTACTTATTTAGTTGGAAGGGATAATAATAGTCCCCGACTTCTGGAGGGAGCAGGACTAAGTTTGGTGTGAGGCAAGCCACATGCCCTGGGAGGAAATTTAAGTAGGCATTCACTCACTTTCAGCATTGACCCAGGAAGCGAGAATTGAAACAACTGAGTATCCAGCACAGTGCTTTTTAGAAAATGAACTAGAACACCAGGAAGGAAAGGAAAGATGGAAACAGTAAAGTAATTTACCCAACGCATACCATAAACTGAAGAGATAGATGGTATGGAAACATGAATCCCCTGACTTCCAATTTGGAGAGCTTTACTTTGCTTGTTTCTGTATGTTTTAAAATTTATTTATGGGAACCAGCAGTTAACATAATGGCTATGTCGTTGGACTCCCACGTAGTCGACCGTGGTTCGCGTCCCGGACCCGGTGGCTTAAAACTCGCACCGGGCACGTGTGCGTGCGTGCCCAAGATCCCGAGAGGAGAATGGAGGAGAAGGGATTGCGGCATAACCATCCCCCCTGGGGGGTGATTTCTCACTTTCTGTCTCTATGTCTCTCTCTCTGTCTGTATGGCGAGCGCACGCACCCTATACCAAAAATCTGTCTCTCTCAAAAAAAAAAAAAAATATTTATTTATTTATTTTGGATTCATGATTTCAGTCTTATACTGGTTATTGCAATAATATTTTATTATCATTGCATCTTTTTAATTATTTTGACATAGTTGAAAAAGCTATGACTTTTCAGGATAAACTAGATTTCTGTTTTACCCCTTATAAATTTATGTGACTTTAAAAAATTTATTTACCATCCTCGAGTTACAGTTCTTCATCTGTAAAATGGGGATGCTGGTAGAATTAAGTGAGACCATATCTAAGGTTTCCTCAGGCTTTCTTCAGCAAAGTGTACTAAGTACCTATCCATGCCAGACCTTGTGCCAACAGCTACTGATAAAATAGTGAACAACACCAAAATGGCCTTAGGTTTTAGGCCAGCAAATTAAACTTTCTTTTTTTTTTTCACTAGAATGAACATTAAAGAATACCTGCTCAAATATTAGTTTTAAAGAAGTAAACTGAATGCTAATATTTATGAGTTAATTCTTTCTTCCTTTTCTTTTCTTTTTTTTTTTCTTTCTTTTTAAAATTTGCTACAGAGCATGTGCAATTTTTCAGAGGACAGAAACAGAAAAAGAGAGGAAGAAAATGAGATAACATCCTGGTGATCACACCACAATCCCTTCTCCATTACTCCTTTTGAATTTTGGACATGTTCACACAGGCGTGCCCATTGTGTTTCTCAAACCACCAGATTCAGGACTCAAACTGCACAGCTGACGATATAGGATCCAGTCATCTCAACCACCACGCTATCAACTGAATTCACTATATTATACTGTGCTAGAATTAGTTGGTATGAGGAATCATTTTATCGCAAGTGGATTTACTCAGCCTTAAACCCCACCAGGCAGACATTAGGGTTAACTGAAAGGATAATATGCATTTTATAAATTCCCTTACACAAAAGACTACAGTAAGTCATGCTTTCGAAAGTGCCTGAAGATGGATTTATGCCACAAGACAGTCATAATGGTTCATTTGGAGCAGTTACACAGTCTGTTGGGTAAATAACGCAAGTTGTATAAATCACATTGATGTTGTTTACAAAATAGACCATAACTGTTCCAGAAAGCCAAAGAATCTGATAGAAGAACATTTTATAAAAGATGTAAATATAGTACAAGTTTAAGTTAATCAAGTGAAGCAGCCCCAAAGAGCAGGTTTATTCAGGGAGGCCTAAAGGAGAAAAAAGAAAGAAAATATGTGGCTTTGGTAAAAGTTTATACCAGTTAAATCTCCTGGTTTGCAAATAACCAGAATAAAATGAAATGTTCTTAACAACAGCAATAAAAAGAATGGGGATCAGGGAATCAGATAAATCTTTAAAAATACATAGGGTGCTTTACCAGAATACAAGTCCGAATATAGCTGCATTTTTAAAAGGAACTGGGAGCAGGAGAGGGAATTTTGCAAAACCCCAGAAAGTTTCTCATTTCTGTCTTTCTTCCTCTCAAAACTGTATTCAACTTTCTCTTTATAAATTGACCTTCTCTGCTTCCTTGTCCTTGTGGCCTCCTAGGTTCTGAATTTCCTGTTAGTTTTCCAGACACATGTAGGGACTGATTCTTTCTCTAGATCTTAGTTCCACTTTCCTAGGAGGGAGATTTTCATTGACCCTCTCAGATGTCAGAGGTTAGTTCGTTTAATGGGGAAATCTTTCTAAGTTACTTGACTTTTTTCTTTTGCCATTTTTAGAATATTATCTTTGTCTTTGCTTTTTACCAATTTGACTATGATGCGCCTTGGAGAGGATCTTCTTATATTAAATCTATTTGGTGTCCTTTGTATTTCCTGGATTTGGATGTCCCTATGCCTCTCTAAATTTGGAATATTTTCAACTGATATATAATGAGAAAGATTTCCTGTGCCTTTAGCTGTCTCTTCACCTTCCAAATACCTATTATGCAGATATTTTGCCATTTAAGAGTATCTAGGATTTCCCTTGTATTGTCCTTATTTTTAGTGGTTATTCTTCCATTCTTTCCAATTGCTTGAATTAAATTGGAAAGACTCATGTATCTTCAAGGTTAGAGATTATTTCTTTTGAGTAGTCTTACCTGCTGTTAATAGTTTTCAAGGAGGTTTTAATTTTCTCCATTGTATTCTTTATCTCTAGAAGTTCTGTTTGATTCTTTTTCAGAATGTCTATATCTTTATGAAGTTCGTTCTTCAAATCGTGGAAAGATTTTTCTCATCTCCTGGAATTAATTGTCTGTTTTCTCTTGTATCTCCATGAGTGTTGTTATGATTAATATCATGAATCCTTTTTCTGATATTTCTGTCATCTTTTGTGTGTTTTATACATTATTGATGTGTCCTTTGGGGGTCTATTTTCTGGTTTTCTCATATTTCTTGGGACTCTGCTTAGGTGTTTAGTCATCTGGTGATCTGCTCACTCCTTACTTCTTTGGAGCACGTTTCTGAGGCTCTGTCCTGTGTGTTTCCCTATGGCGTGAATCAGCTCTGTGTCAGTTTTCCTCCTCTCCTGTGGGTGGGAGTGTAATATCCACCGTGGGAGTTTGGGGTTCAGCTTTTCAGAGGGCAGTTTGTCTCCTTTTACTGCTGGGGAGTTACGGGGAAAGAAATCCTCCAAAGCCTACTGTCTCCGGGCGTTCAGTTCCTGTATACCTCAACCTCTCAGCTCATCTGTGGCTGCAGGCTGAGCTGGACAAGCAGAATGGAAGTGGTTGTCTGCTTCGTGTGGTGCACTTTGTAGCCTCTCCTCCTCAATTGCAAGCGGGACGGAGTCTCTAGTGATCAGCTCACGCTGGGCGGTCTTTGCTCCCCTGTTGTTCCTCATGTATCTTTATTGGCAGTTCTAATGCTGTATCAGGTCCATGATGGCAGAGCAGGAAGTACAGTAGTGTAAACAGAGTTTCCCAACTCCCTGCAAATGCTTCCTACTCCATACCCACACACACATTTGACCAGTTAATAAGGCAAATACAATGTCAAGTCCAGGCTCAACTAGTCAACTTTTTTTTTGGGGGGGGAGAGATTTTAGGGCGCGTGCGCTCGCCAGACAGACAGAGAGAGACATAGAGACAGAAAGCGAGAAATCACCCCCCGGGGGGATGGTCACGCCACAATCCCTTCTCCTCCATTCTCCTCTCGGGATCTTGTGCACGCACGCACACGCGCCCGGCGTGAGTTTTAAGCCACCGGGTCCGGGACACGAACCGCGGTCGACTACATGGGAGTCCAGCGACACAGCCATTACGCTAACTGCTGGTTCCCAACTAGTCAACTCTTAAGTGAATGTTTATCTCAGTGGGAAATGAAAATAGAAATAGAGGAGAGAAACAAGAAAGAATAGTATGGTTCTGGTCATCCCCATAATGGGGGCCACTATTAAAATTAACAGACAGTAGCAAGTATGCATTTGCAAAAATTGATTTTAAGTTCATTTATCTATTTCTTCCATGATCTCTTTCTTCCACACACACACACTCACACAGAGGGAGAAAGAATAATAAAAATAATAATAAAATTAAATTAAAACAAAAAAAAAAACCTCTACAGGAAATTTATGTTGTGATTCATCCTTAGCCTCAGCCAGCCTGGGTCATAGGCTTGATGGTTAAAACACAGAAACCCTCCATAGGTTGCTTCCAAGAAACACACCTCATTGACCAAAACATACTAATTACTTTGGAACATAATATTTGTAGTTTCATCAGTTTGTTGAGCAGGTATGTACTCTGAACCCAGTTTTTAGTGGAAATGTACTCTGAACCCAGTTTTTAGTGGTCAAAAAACAAGGGCAAATTTCTGTGTACATGAACTGAATGATGATCAATATAATAGGAGATTCCTATTCAAGAAGTATATGCAACATATTTCTCATCTTTAGTTTCTCAGAACGGCTAAGGATCATTTGAACTGTTACATTTTTGCCTACCTCCGTGACACCTCTATCCATTTTCTCTCTTAACAAAACCAAAGTGTTCAGCATGACAGTGCTTTCTGGTAAACCATAAATGTGAGTTGAAAAGCAAAAAGCAACAAACAAACAAAAAACAAGTGAGAGCTGTGTAAGTTATGATATCTGCATGCTAACAATTCAGATTAAACTATTTTACACAGAAGCTGGCCTAAGTACAAATTTATCAATTATTTGATATAGACAGTGGTCTCAACAGGTTTTCTATTGTATTTACATGTTTATTATTATAATCATTATTTATTGTATAAAACTAGATAACAGATGAAAAGTTCAAAATGTTGCAAATAGCTGAGTATTTATTTGGAATGAATATAAAGGCTAAAATCAAGAACTTTGTGAATCCAATAAATCATCAAAGCTTTGATTTTACCAAGTCTTCGCTTTTTTTTTTTTTGTAGAGGTTTTCGCTATAGGGTGCGTGCGCTTGCCAGACAGACAGAGACATAGAGACAGAAAGTGAGAAATCACCCCCCAGGGGGGATGGTCACGCTGCAATCCCTTCTCCTCCATTCTCCTCTTGGGATCTTGGGCACGCACGCACATGTGCACGGTATGAGTTTTAAGCCACCGGGTCCAGGACGCGAACCGCGGTCGACTACGTGGCAGTCCAGTGACGTAGCCATTACACTAACTGCTGGTTCCCTTATTTTTGCTTTTTTGATGACTTATTGCTTTTTTAAGAAAAATTAGAGAGATTTTGGCTTATAGGGAGCATATACTCACTGGAGAGAGGAACAGAAAGTGAGAAATTACATAGGAATTTAGACCTGTTGCCTAACTGCCAAAACAAAAAAAAAAGGGGGTGGGGGTGCAGATCAAATATTCTAATATGAAAATTTTTGGTTTGCCAATAATGGTTTATAGCTAGAAAATCCATACAGCAAGTTAACTCAGTTATCTAGAAATATATTTTGTAACTTGTTTATCCCTGGAGATTTTATCAAAATACTATATCCTTTAAATTTGGATATCTTGTAGCTAGATTTTTTTAGTTATTGAACTGCCAGGTTTTATTCTATTGTATAAAAAAGTAGGAAACTTTATTTCTGTAATGGGCCAGATAGTTTTGTAGGCCATGTGGTCTTTGTCACAGCTACTCAACTTTGCCATCACAGTGCCAAAAACCAGCCATAACAAATACCACAACCCATGAGCATAGCTGTGCTTCAAAAAAACTCTATTTAATAACACCAGCTTATATCGTTTATAATTTCACAAATCCCCAAATATTATTCCTCTTTTGCTATTTTTTTCAGCTATTGAAGTATGTAAATATCATTCTTAGCTTGTGGATCTTAGAAAGACAGACAGTAAACTGGATGTGGCCAAAGGCTATAATTTGCCAAACTCCTGCTCTATAAAACATGCCGTGTTAATTTAATCCTCAGAAGTCATTAAGGCGGATGGTGCCAAATACCATTCAAATTCAATCATTCGTGTCCCTTGGTTGAGGAAATCAAGATATTGCCTTCTAGTTAAAGATGGAAATTTATCGGACCAATGACATCTGTTCCCTCCAAAAAATGCCCAAAAGAACTAAGTACCTGAAACCTACATGGACAAAGATACTGAACACACACACACACACACACACACACACACACTCAAATTTTGGAAGTAGGAAAACAGATCAATAGTAGTAACTAAATTAACAAATATATGAGAGCTGAATCCTAAAATCTCTTGGGAAAAATAAATAACAACCTGATTTACATGGTAAAGGCCCAATAGTCTACACAATTGGCATATTCCGTGGAAAGAGAAGTGAAAAGAGAAGGATCTGCTGAAAATCTGTCTCAAAAGGATTGATTCCTTAGATTCCATTCCCCTCTCTAATATATTGTTAGAAATTTAATCTATTATACAAAGGATCAGACTGCCAAAACACTGGCAACCAGGATCATGTCCTCCAGGCAGGGGACTGAAAGATTTGTATTCATGATCCTTTCTGAACAGCCCCACAGAAATGTTCTAACAACACAATATGAAGAGACCCTCCCCAAATGGCTCACCCTTATTATCGTGCTACTGAAAAAACCTAGTAGAAAAGCCTATTTCAAATGCAGATATCTTTTAGTAAAAAATTATTTATTTTATTTTATGTATTTTTATTATTGTTATCATTATTATTATTTAAATTTTTCCAGAGAGAGAGAGAGAGCAGGAAGTGAGAAAGCAAGCCACCAGGTCTGGGACTTGAAGTGTGTTCCACAATGTGAGAATCTAGTGCCTTAACCACCATGTCACCTGCTGGACCCAAATGCAGATATCTTACAACCTGATTTTCAGTGCCACATTCTTAAAAATGAACAGTGAATTTCACACATTTGAGGCATAGACAAAATTAAACAAATTAAAAGACACAGAGAAATTATAGGGATCAGAAAACATCAACAAACATTATCATCAGCTCTGTTGCCTAGTGGTTAAGGGAGCTGAATCCCATATGGTTAACCATGGTTTAAATGCTGGCCCCAGTGGCTTGAAGACTCCTCCTCTACAACCCCAGTTTCTCTCTGGTGAGCACATAAATCCTCTGGCAAAAAAAAGAAAAAAAAAAAGAAAGAAAGAGAGAGAAAGAGAAAGAAAGAAAATGCCATCACCAATATCACTAGGGAGATAAGCTATTGAGTTCATAAAATATGAATAGTTTTATTTAAAACATAAAAAAATTCAGGAACTATAAAGTAGTTCTTGGAAAGTAAAAATACTAGACTTCAGACACTCAGAGAAAGGATCAGAAAATAACATTAAAGAACAATGGGGCCAGCTAGTGGTGTAGTGGTTAAGGCACTGGACTTCTACAAGGCTGACTGCAGTTCAAGTCCTGGACCTGGCGACTTGCTTTCTCACTTTCTCCCCCTGTCTCTGCTCTGGTGACTGTGCATACTCTGTTCCAAAAATAACTAAAAATAATGATAAATACGATTAAATAAATAGTTATTTTAAATGTTTTAAAAATTGATTAAACAAAATTATAACAAAATTAGAAGATTGATCTAATGAATCCAACATGAGAAACAGAAGGAATTTTTAGGTATAATAGAAAAATCGATGAGAAAAAATTTATAACATATTTAATTAAGGAAATTTTCCTAAAACCGAAGAGCATGTTTTGCCTGACTAAAGAAGTTGGCTAAACTTCTAGCAAACAGGATCTACTGAAATAGATCTACATCAAGTTTCTTTATGAGGAAATTTCAAAATTCAAGAACAAAAAGAAAATTTCCTAAGAGCTTCCCAACAGAAAAAAAAAAAAAAAAAGGTTTTACTAAGTAAGCACATAAGATCATAATGGCATCAGAACTTCATAACCAAAATAAGACAATGGAGCAATGCTTCAAAGATTTAGACAAAAATAATTTCAACCTCAAATTACATACTCATATAATTTATCAAGTAATAAGTATGGAATAAGGTCCACTTTCAGATATGGAAGACCTCAAAATTTTTTCTGGAGGTTGAATGGGGGTGCACTGTAGCACACAACACCTCTGTGGAGAAAATTCATATGGGAGGGTTGCTGGTTCACCTCCAGTGCCCTCCCTGGGTACACTGGGCATGCATGTGTCACTGCATTGGTAGGGAGCAGAAAAAATAAACAAAACATTCAGTGGACAAAAAAATGGAAAATTATATGTTGATGATAATGTGTATGGTGATTTTTTTTTTTTTACTAGAATAACATACAGTGTATTCATCCTGAGAAAATTCATTTTCAATGTTGTAGAGATAGACAATGATTGAACATAAAAAATTTTTTAAGAATTTTTAAAAATCCGAAGGTGCAGCTGATCAGCAGGACTAAATTAGAGCAAGTGAGAAAGCTCCCAGAGTAAAGCCTTTAAGATCAGGGACCAGCAGATGGAGTAATGGTTATGTCACTAGATGCCCACATAGTCAACTGCAGTTTGAGTTCCGGACCCAGCAGCTTAAAACTCACGCTGGGCCCATGCGTGTGCGTGCCCAAAATCCTCAAAGGAGAATGGAGGAGAAGGGATTGCAACAAGACCATTCTCCATGAGGGGTGATTCTTGCTTTCTGTCTCTCAGTCTCTCCAGTGAGCACGTGTACCCTGTAGGAAAAATCTCTCTCTTAAAAAAAAGATTAAAAATAAAAGGCTTTAAGGGATCAGCAGTTACTGTAAAGACTATGTCGCTGGACTCCCATGTAATCGACCGTGGTTTGAGTCCTGGACCTGATGGCTTAAACTCACACAGGAAGCTTGTGTGTGTGTGCCCAAGATCCCGAGAGGAGAATGGAGGAGAAGGGATTACGGTGTGGCCATCCTCACTGAGGGGTAATTTCTTGCTTTCTGTCTCTCTGTCTCTCTCTATCTTTCTGGCGAACGCACACGCCCTATAACAACAACAACAACAACAAAAACCCTCTCAAAACAACAAAAACAAAAAGCTCATGGCTTTTATAAAATATCTAATGGTTTTGACATAATAATAAAAGATTCACCCAACTGAACTTGGGATAGGGGAGCATAATTTGGGATTGGATTAGTACTAAGAAAAACAGGCAAATGCCTAAACAAGAAGTGATTAACTCCAGGGAAAGTAGAGTACAGTGCAGGAAAGTGATTGAATAAGCCACTCCACTTGGCTGTGAAAAACACTTGTCCAATAATTAATAACCACTAAATATTTATCCAACAAGAACTATACAATAACTAAATTAAGGGGGTTAAGAAGAACAGGAACTGCTCATGTCTGTTGTATGGCTGTTCAGAGTACAGAAAAGTTGAATTTCTCCATATTGAGAAGTCAAGAGAGAATGCCTAAAAGTAAAAATCAAGAGAGCGACTCAAGCTAGTTAGGAAATGTTGAAGAAGGAGAAGAAGGAGCACAAAGAACACCCGTGTATTTCACAACAGGCCTGTGAACTAATTCTTTCTTTAAAAACCACACACAATTATAAATTTGAATGAAATGAAAAATTAGAACAAAATTTCAGATTGTTTCAAAGTCTCTCCTCTGTAGAAGTGGATGGATCTTCTTAGGAGTGAGTTTGTCCTGGTTTCTTTCACATTTATTCCTATAATTCTGTTAACCCCTAAGTCAAGGACCTACATTTTACTGGAATCACAAGTTAACTGCATTCTAGATATTTGTTAAAAATGTATACTCTTGAGCTATTTACCTCATGACATTCACCAAACTTTGAATTATAAATAATAACTTTTTTTAGAGTGAAAGTTGCATTTTACTTTAAGCATTCCTTTAGAAAAATAATTTTTTAAAGTTATCAGAAGCTCTACAACCTTTGGTTTAATAAATCTTGCAAGAATGCACATAATATAACACAAATATAAGCTGGACTATTTTGATGGAAGCTAGACCATCACTGTCTGATCTTTTTCACTACTCACTTGCAAGACCCAATTAGAGACTGGGGGTGGGTTTTGAAATTTCAAACTCCTTCTGTCTCCACGTGGCAATTTGAAAATTGCTCTTTTCAGCTAAAGTCAAGACTATCAAAGTTCTGATTAATATGGAGTCCACTATTTTTTCTACCCCCCCCCATACAAGATGAATTATAGAGAACTTTGCTTCATCAGCAAATGTGAAGAGGCAGTCCCCTGAAACATCGATTATTTTCACTCTAACAGTGTTGCTGAGGATTTTAATGATAACACTCTGTTTTTTCTCTAAGGAGAATGTTATTAGGACTTAGAATCAAAAGCAGCTTTGCTTCACCGAGGCAATTGGTTTACAATTACACATAATTGTTTCCCTATATCCTGAACTATTTTATTTACTTTGCCAGTGAACTTACTGGAATAACAAATGAAATCTTGATCATTTTTGCTTCGTATTCCTTCCTTCCTGTAAGCTTTTAGAATAAACATACTCTTATGTCTCTTTAAATCACCAGAGACATCCAGTTCCTATGACACAGTGTAATCTCAATAATTTATAATTTGATGAACTAATAATAGGGAATATTGGAGCAAAAACAGATAATGAAGGTTGTCCCATTAATAGAGTATCTCATAAATCAGTGCTACTAGTAGGAGTAGCTTATCAAATCTATTTTCTTAGTACCTTTGAAAAGAAAGGGGCTTCCTATGGGAAACTGTAAGAAGAAACCTAAATGCTTGGGATCTCTTGCCTTCTATTAAAATTAGTGGCATTTGAACTTGAGAACGAAGGCTGGCCTTACTTGGCAGATACTAAACGGAGTCAGATCGATTTTCAGAGCTTATACTTCTTCCCAAAATTTCAATCTTTCTCTCTTTGGGATTAACTAACAGTAGACGTGACTGACAGCTGTAAAGAAATTCTCAATTCTAAACAGCGCATACCTGTAAATCTTGATTTAGAACAATTGAAGTGGAGTGCTATTTTCACATCGTTAGATCACACTGCCTATTTGCAAATTGCATTCATTCCTTCATTTATTCATTCATGAAAGCCAATTTATCCAAGAACAATAAACCATGTGTCACAGAGACTAGAAATATTCCTGTTTGCATAAAACATACCATCTCTCTCTCTCTCTCTCTCTCTCTCTCTTTCTCTCTCTCTCTCTCTCTGTCTCTCTCTCTCTCTCTCTGCTCCAAATACGTGAAAATAATTCTTAAGATCAAAGGGCCACTTTACTCATTGACCATGAGAAAGTGCCTTTGAGGGGATCAGAAATAGGGGCCCATATAATCTGTACATCCGTCCCTGCAGTCAGGCCTTTCAAGGGTCATGTACTACCTTAGTGAGCACTGGAACAAAACAAGGGGTGTTTAAATGAATGTGCCAAAGTCCCTGGTTGAGATTTAATCATCGTAACACAGCAGCGGTCCACAAACTTGAAGGCTACTGCCGTCTGCTTTGTTTGCATTATCCATAAGCCACAGGCCTCCCTCACTTGTGAACCAAGGAATGCCTATTATCCTCATTTTATGGGTAAGAAAACTGATATACAGAAATGTTAAATAGCTTGCTCAGATAGCTCATCTCGGGGAAGCGATGGAGTTGGGGCCACCGCACTGCCTTTGCTCCTGTTCTCTTCACCTGATGCTATGCCGTTAATGGTATATTCTTACGTTTTTACCTGAACTCTGCTAACCCCAGCCTGCTGGACCCCATCAGTGACAACACTGAGAGTCACTAAGTAACCACATCCAAATCCTCAGCCCTACTCAACCTCCCAGCGTTGTATCACCATATGTTCTTTGTCATCAGGAGGTTTAAGGCTTAATAACCATAAAAGGTATTTTCAAACAGTCTCTGACACCTGTTTCTAAAGAGTCAACCTCTTCAGAATTTTTCTAGTGGTGAAGTCTTCGAATGTGTTCACTACAATAGTAACATGTATTTATTGCCCATTTTATAAATTCCCCTTTGGCTGAATTATAATCATTAGTATTAAGTCATACTCCAGTCTTGGTAATGAAGTTGGGATGTATTATTTACAGTTAGGTAGCATGGGACACATAGGTTGGAAAACTTGGATTTTTGCTCCATTCTGACTCTGACTAATCTTGAAGAAATCATTCCGCGCCCCAGCAGCTGTGAGGCACACTTGGCCACTCTTGATACTGATTGCTTGTGGGTAAGATCCACAGGGTATGGCCCTGCCTGCCACTCTAACCTCAACCAATATCCCTTCACCTTCTCCTCGTTCCTAATTCCCTATACTTTAGAGACTCGGATGCCTTGCTGTTATTCAGACATGCCAAACTCATTCCTGTCTTGAAGTCTTTATATTTGCTTTTTTCCTCTTCCTGGTAGTCTCTTTTCCTAGAGACTTAAATGAATGAATCTTAGATACTGTTTAGCTCTCTGCTTAAATACGCCTTCCTCAATGTGACCTTTCCCGGCCTCCTGATCCAAACCAGCAGGTGACACCCACCATTGTAACTCCTTGACTTGCTTTATATTTTTTTTTTCCAGAAATTCTTACTGATATCAACATTATCTTGTTCATTTATTATTTTATTTCTTGGTTGTCTTTCTCCCCTGAAGTCATGGGGATCAACCATCTCTTTCATTGCTACAATAGTGCCTGGGATTTAGTAGTTGCCTCAAAATCATTTGTTGGATGAACATTAAATAATCTGCATTTGTCTCTGAAAATAAGAAATTTTTGAAATGCTTCTTTAATTTTATAATCACCAGAAGACATATTTTCTCATCAGAGAGAGACAAAAAGATAGAGAAAGAGGGAGAGAGGAAGAGGGAAATAGCACTTCCCTAAGGGGTGTTGTCATGCAGTTCTGTCTCCCCCATCTCTCTATCCTGTTGGAAAGAGGGAAAAAGCACTTCCCTAAGGGATGTTGTCATGCTGTTCTGTCTCCCCCATCTCTCTATCCTGTTGGGATTTGGGGCACACACACATATATGCCCAGCATGTTTTTCAAGCTACTGGGATCAGGACTCAAACAGCATAGTCAGCCATGTAGGATCCGGCTCCCTTAACCACTAGACCAGAGGGCCAGCTCATGAAACCTTCATCTTTAGAACCAACTCCCAAAACCTCAGCCTGAAATTATTCTCTGTAATAGTAGAAATTAAATACACCCAACTAAGTTTCAAAGGCTTCTTTTGGGACAGTCTTGTCATTAACGAGGCACTGAATATGTAGGTGTTTTGTCTGCCTATGTCATACTAACAGCTTATTGTCCCCTAATGGTTAAAAAATAATAATCATTATCATAACAACTCTATATTGTGTTTCTATCTTATGCAAAAGATTAGGACAGAAATGTACATATTATATTTCATATATCTTCCTAATAAATACGTAAGGCAAGCTTAGGGGACATGAAGAAGTCAATATACAGGAGAACTCATGGGTATTTGAACCCTGATATCAGGTTTAAAAGATCCTTATTTTGTTTTTTTTCTGTTTTGTCCTACTTTTTGATGATACTTGATCTCCTATGGCTACAGTAACCAAATTTTCTACTATTAGAAGTGATGGTGTTCCCAAATGCCCATTAACAGGAAAACCAATGGACTTGTTATATGTATTTATAAGTTGGAATATGACACAGGGGTAAAATATAATAAAATTTTGTTATATACAACAAATGGGTGAATCTCACAGGTGTTACGTTGAATGAAAGAAGCCGGATCTAAAAATCTCCACACTGAGTGTTTTAATAACAAGCAGAGCAAAATGATGCTGATCAAAGTCCGAAGTGTAGCTGAACATCTCAAGACAACATCTCAAGATGTTGAGCATCTCAAGACAACACTTCCTTGTACTTACCGTGTACTTTATTTTGTATATGGTATGCATTGATAAGTGTAGCTGTCTCTGAGACTGGAAGAGGCACAGAAGCCTGACTTATGTTAGAAATGCTCTGTCTTGACACATACACACAGCTTGTGTACATACGTGAACATCTCAAGACAACACTTCCTTGTACTTACCGTGTACTTTATTTTGTATATGGTATGCATTGATAATCAAAATAGAACAAAAATTGCAACATAAAGCGTCAATGCATTGGGCTCAGCAGGGGACGTGGTGGTGGTGAAGGTGCTGGATTCCATATGGCTGCCTCTGTGTTTCAAATATCAGACTCCCTGGCTTGAAAAACACACTGGGCACATGTGTATGCATGTCCAAAATCCCAAGAGGAAAAGGGAGGAGAAGGGGTTGAGGTGTGGTCATCCCCGCCTTGGTAGTGATTTCTCACTTTCCCTATCTCTTTGTCTCTCCCAGGTAAGCACATGTGTCCTATGGCAAAAATCTAAAATAAGAATAACAAAATGTCAGCGTATTTATGAGCCTGTCTCAGGCATGGCCTAGTGGCTAAAGGAACCAGATCCCACATGGCCAACCACAAGGTTGGAATCCTGACTCTCATTGCTTGAAAGATACCCTGGGCATATGTACATGAATGCCCGTAATTCCTACTGATGGAGCATGGAAGAGAAGGGATTGTGGCATGACCATGTTCTGCCAGGGGATGCTTTCTCTCTCCTTCACTCTCTATCTAGCTTTGGTAAGCACACATGCCTGTGGCTTACAAATAGAAAAAAAGTCAACGTAACTTTAGTACTTATGAAAACAACAATATAGAACCATTGAGGTTGGGATAGCCTCGGAAATTCAGATGTGATGCCTGTAGTTATAGAAAGCCCAACAGACTGTCTGGAAGGGAGTTTTCACTGTTTCCAAGGCTGACAGCTGATGGGCAGGTGGAACTAACCTCTGCCATCTGTTTGAAACCACATGGGGGGAGAAATGCTGAGCCATATAAAAATTTAGAGAAGTATTGTGTTTTCTATTGCCCATTTTGCTTTAGATGCACTCCTAGAATTTAATGAATCACTTTATTCTCTGAACTGGCTTTTCTCCTGCCTACCCTTCTTCTTTCTCAAGCAGCGAGGAGAAGAAATGCCTGTCAAGTTTGAATCATCTTTGGCAGGGAAGTAAAACTTGTTTTATTGCTGTTTGTCTTTGGAATTATCTTACATTTTAAAAATTACAGTGAAGGGGCCGGCAGATGGTGTGGTGGTTGAGGGTGCTGGACTCCCACATGTCTGACTGCGGATGGAGTCCCAGACCTGGAGGCTTTCTCTCTCTCTCTCTCTGTTCCTCTCTGGTTATATTAAAATAAATAAATAAATAAAGTTTAATTAAAAAAAAAAAAAGGAAAAGATTACAGTGAACATAAGTCTTTTCCTTTTTAAAAAAATAACAAGTCACTAAAACATTGAGCCATTTATGCATGGAAATATCTGAGACCAAATGGGGCTGCATCAGTCTTCATTTAAAAAACAAAAAAGAAAAAGAAAGAAGAGAGGGAAGGAAGGAAGGAAGGAAGGGAGGGAAGGAGGGAAGAGAAGGAAGGAAGGAAGAAAGGAAGGGAGAGAGAGAGAGAGAGAAAGGAAGGAAGAGAGAGAGAGAGAGAGAGAGAAAGAAAGAAAGAAAGAAAGAAAGAAAGAAAGAAAGAAAGAAAGAAAGAAAGAAAGAAAGAAAGAAAGAAAGAAAGAAAGAAAAGGGAAAGAAAGGAAGAAAGGAAGAAAGGAAGAAAGAAAGAAAGAAAGAAAGAAAGAGAGAGAGAGAGAGAAAGAAATACTAGAGAAAAATGCGCTGGAAGTCTGAATTCTTTAGGAAGACAATGCATGTGACTGGCAGTGTGGGGATGGGGAAGGACGGTCAACCTCAGCTGAACAATGACCTCAAGGTCTCAAGAGACAAATTCCAGATTGGCCACCTCCTTGAAAATCTTTGATAAATGGTATTTCTGCTAATACCAAATCAAAGGAAAAGATCAGTTTCCCCAGTGAATGGGGTTGAGCGAATCATCCATCTGGGCACTCTGGCATGCCTCGCAGATGAAGTCATCCAGAGTCTAAAGTCTGAAGAGAGTTCGGTCTCCACGGCTGAGGCTTGTTTATGGAAAAATGAGTTCCGGAGCTTGACTTTGCTTAAGCACAGAGCCTTCTGGGCTGCGGGTACACTGGTTATTCTTTACAAAGTAGTTCTTGTCCTCAGGAGCAAGTGTCCTGATTTCAGGCCTCTGAGGAGAGTGCAAAGATTTGGCCTATCAGTTTTCTTCATTTCCTGTGGGCTCGGCCACCACCTCTGTCTCAAAGGGCAGCTTTTAAAACGACTCCCTTAGTTCACTTGGACGCTGGTACCTCATCCGAGTAAGGAGGCCAAGAAACACAAGTGTATGTGGGCTGGAAGCAGAAAAATGTGGCAAGAAATGATGCTCTTTACAGCATAACTGGCCTCATTCAAGCCCCTCTCCGCAGACACGGGCATCCTGTGAAGGGACTGAGTTGTCTCTCTCCTCTCTTAGAAGTAGACTGAGCTTTTAGAACTCAGAGATTGTAGGACGCATTGCTCTTCAGACTTGTTTCTTTGCAAGTTCCTGTTTCCATGTTATTCTTTCACCAAAAACAACACAATGACTTCTTGCTATTTTCTGTGCTTATCAAGAGCATCCTGTCAAACTAGGACAGGATGATATAAAATTGATAAAGGCCTTTAATTACGTGTTTTTGTCCCAACTCTCTGTGGAGGGTTCAACATTACAGAATAAACTTGATGTGATGCTGGGGGAAGGTTTGAACCAATCCTGATATTTGAGAAAATGAAAAGATGGGATGAGAATTTCATCCGAAATGATGAGAGGAGATCTGGTGGGCAGGCTTTGGAGTTGTCTATGAGATGCATCTAATAATTCGTGTTCTCTTCCCCTCCCCCACCTTGTTTGTTTGTTTGTTTGGGCAGAGGACACATGCAATCTCCAAAGAGAGAAAGAGACACGGGGACAGGAAGAGGGAGAAAGCACATCCCAAGGGGGTGAAATCACATCCCAATTCTTCTCAATTCCCATTGGGATTTGGGGCATTTACACATATCTAGCTTGCTTTTCAAGTCCTGGTCTAAGATTCAAATCACAGTGTCAGCCATGTGGAATCTATGTCCCTTAACCATTAGGGCAGGGGGTTGGCCTCTCTCTCCCTTTTTAATCCAGAAAATGTTTCTATCTTCTCTAAGGTATGCACAGTGAAAGTGACTAAGGAAACTTCCATTGTTCTGTGCTGCTTTCTTTAGTCTCTTTCGGTTTATAAATAACGAGAAATATTTTCAGAGGTGAGGATGAGAAGGAAGGTGGAGAATTTGTAGGGTTGCAACAGTGCTGCTATCCATGAGAATCACTACTCCTCTGGGGCCATCATTTTTTTTTTTTTTTTTTTGGAGAGATTTTTTGCTATAGGGCACGTGTGCTTGCCAGAAAGACAGAGAGAGACAGAAAGACAGAAAGCTGGAAATCCACCCTCCCCCCCGGCCCCGGGGCAATGGCCATGCTGCAATCCCTTCTCCTCCATTCTCCTCTTGCAGATCCCAGCTCTTAATCAATAATAGAATATCTGTGTTCCAGAATCTTGCTAGAAAATGTGGCTTTGATGTACTTATCAAGATTGTAAGAATCTGGTCCAGACACGGTAGTACAGTGGTAATGCCACACTCTGCAATACTGGAAGCCCTTTGGAGAACTGGGGTTTAGTTCTGGGTCAGCTTGTACATGGTGGCACAAAGGCACAGGCCTGTGATCTCGGCTGGTTAGAAAGACTGAAGGTTGGGGTACCACAGCAAGAGACCCTGTTGAAAGTGATTGTCCTTCTCTCTCCTATTTTTCTCTTTCTTGTGGAAATAAATAAACAAGATTGTGACAATCTTAGCTTAAAAAATGTCTAAAAATTACTGGGAGTCTGTGTAGATTATCATTAGACATGATCATGATAATTTAATGTTTACTCTTCATTGTTATTAGAACACAAGAAAGTATAATACTAATAACAATAAAAATAACGGTGAACATTTACTATCTTCTGTTAGTTTCCTAGAAACAGTCAGAAAACAGAATTCATTTCAATGTAATTTATTGAAGGGGTGTTATCAGTGGAAGGAATTAAGAATAGCAAGATAGGGCAAGGGGGAAAACATAGCTAAGAAAGGCTGTGGTCCCTGCAGGACTTTAGCTTAAGACTGACCTCATTTGGAGTTCTGTAACACAAATTTTCTGCAGAAATGGTGAGGCAACAAGGAAACAAGGGAAGTTTGCCATTTGTACCATTCTCTCCTGTTTCAGTTGGTACTGACTTCTGGATGGAGAAGTCGAGGTGCAGTAAGAACAGACAATACATTTTTACAAGTGAGGGAAATTTCCTGGAGAAGGGATAGCAGCCAGCACACAAGGCAGCTGCTGGATGGACGCCTTAGCTAGGCGAAGACTGCCAACGGCAATGAGTAAACTTGTCTCATGCTTAGTAAGTGCCAGGCAGTATCTACACTAGTGATAAGTCTTTACAGAAATAGGTAACCCCAGTTTACAGGTGGGGAAACTAAGACATAGAGAATTTCAAAAACCTGACCCAGAATTAATAGTAAGCAGAAATCATTCGTTGGTGGAATAAAAAGAACACTTAATTAACAGTGGTCTCGACTACGTGGGAGTCCAGCGACATAGCCATTACGCTAACTGCTGGTTCCCTGGGGCCATCTTGATGATCTTTTGCCATTACACTCATGCAGTAATATGCTGGATCACCCAAGGAGTGGGTGTGCCTGAGAAAGGGCATGTTCCTCCTTCCCCTGCTTTAAAAAACATGAAGATATACAAGTAAGTAAGAATATGTCCTGTCCATGAAGTCCACAGTGCTTTCAGACACAGAGGGCCTGGCTAGGACTGTGGAGGAGACAAAGTCTGTCAGACTTATCCACATTCTCTACTTGGACTTTCTCCTCCCTCTGTTCCATCATCTGTTGACTTCGCAGATACTGCATTATCTTTTCAAGAGCCCACTTTTCAGTATTCGAAGCATGTGGGGTCATAGAGTTTCTTAAAGAAGAAAAATTGGCCAACTGTTGGGCCGTAGGAAAAGTCATGACACATTTGTGCATAGAAAACATCAAAAAATATGTCGTGACTTTCCTGATGACCTGATATAATTAGAAAGAGTTTGAGATCCTTGAGACACTAATGAGTCACAGGCAATGTGGTACATCAACCTTATCTCAAAATATTTCTTGGGTTGGGCCATAGCTCAGTGGTTAAGCCCTGTGCATAGTGAATGGGAGGGGACAGCTCTCTCTCCACCTGCCCTCTTCCTTTCTCAAGTACACATATGCTCTGACAATAAATAAATAAAACTATTTATTTGTGGCTGCAATTTAGATGACAAGGCTTCATAAAGTTTATGAAAATTGGAATTAAAGTTGACTTTATTTTGTTGCAAAGAAAATTTTATATCTTTGCATAGTTTTTTCATAATATGCATTTTCCATGAATTTTTTTGAAGATCTCTCATGTAGGCCAGGAGAATCACCTTCCCCAAACTAGCATTACACATTCTTTTGTTATCACATCTTTCCAGGACAATTCCATAACCAACTATTTTGGGAGGTTAGCAAAAACAAAGCAAAACAAAACAAAAGCAAAAAGAAAAACAAAACAAAACAAAGAAACTTTTCCTGAGCAGGCTGCTGCGATGTTTGGTCTCTTTCTCACACTGTTCTTACCTATCTTTTCCTTTCTCCTAGTACCTTGGGATACTAGATACTTACACTTTGGAGATTATGACCCAGTTTAAAGAACAAGTCCAATGATCAGGGTTTAGAATGAAAACACTTTGGGCATTAAGGGCAGAAAAATTTTTAGTTAAATGGACTTTCAGTTATATAGAGTTGAGTGACAATCCTGTCTTGTACACTGGAGGGATTATAACTTCCCTAGTCTGTACCATTGTATAAGCCACTAGTGACCCCTAACTACTGTGACAAACTGAAACACTAACCCATAGTTCCTAATGATCTCATGGAAAACCACTAAATGAAAAAAAAATTACAAAATTTAAGACAATGGGAGAGGTTGTTAAAACAGGATGTTTTTAATCCAGAATATGAGAAAACACACCCTGTAGAGTGACATCATTGCAGTCATGACTCTCTTGACACAACGTCTTTGTCCTAGAAGCCTGCAACACTCCCTCAGTTCTGAGTTATGCCACCATTGCTATGCCAGATACTCGCAGTTCAAAACACAAGTAAGACACAGTTCCTGTCCTCAAGGGGTCATGGTCGAACTGGAGAGAGAGAGAAACAAGTAAGTAAATGAATTATGTGTTCTCCACACGAGGACATTGAGAAGGGCAAAGGAAGCAGAACGGGAGTGGAGACTGACGGTGACACCAGGGGCAGGAAGAG
>NW_006160137.1:254427-278490 GCF_000334495.1 Tupaia belangeri chinensis
GTCATCACAGTGGTTGCACAATGTGGGCACAAAAGGGTGGCACACTGAACACTTATGCCTGCATCAAAACCCCAGCTCTGTCCCCAACAGCTGTGTGACCTTAAGAATGTTCCCTTGACCCTCCAGGACTCTGTTTCTTCTTCTGTCAGAAATCATGAACCTCATAGGGCTATTCTGAGAAGTGAGTGAGTGACAGCTCACGTAACTGAAGCTATTGGGTTGTCTGAGAAGTCATGATGCCTTTCTGCATAGAAAACTGGAACAATACATCATGACGTTCCCAACAACCCCATGATATATGAAGTACTTGATAAATATTGATTACCATTATGATGTGAAACTTGAAGGAGAAATAAAATGTCTTTCTTATTTTTTAGAAGTATTTAATTAATTCATTTTTTATTATTATTCAATTTTGACCAGAGGGAGAAAAGGAGTGAGAAAGCAAGCCACCTGGTCCAGGACTTGAACCATGGTCGTCTCTGTGAGAGTCCAACATCTCATCCTCCTCGCTACCTGGCAGCCCAAAGCCTTCTTTAGGCAGATAAGCATCAGAGAATGACTAAAAGAACACCCCACTCATCAAGGGTTTTCCGCATGCTACTAGAAGGTTCAGTTTCTAGTCCTAGCTGTCTCACTCATAAGAAGTGTGCTGTGTACAAATGGTTAACCTCTGAGTCCTAGTTTCCTTGTCTGTAAATTGGAGAAAACACCTCCTCAAGTGAATGGAAATAGTGGTACTTTTGCAAACTCTAAAGCTTCACAAATGTAAGGGACTAGAGACTGCCCGAAAAGCAGGAAGTTACTTAGAGCAAAAAGAATGGGAGGGCAGGGATGTTGCTTGCATCTGACATAGCCAAATTATTTCTCAGAACTTTCACTTTCTTATCGGAAAAATGAAATTAACTAATGTCCATTTTACATGTATCTTGTAAGGATTCAAAGCGGCTATTTATACAAAGCATGTGTCTGAGGGCTGATCGTTCTAGCGTAAATGTTTACTTCCTCCTTCTTTTTCCTTCCTTTTCCTCTCAACTTTGTGAAATTACCTGAAGCTTAAATTCAGGAAGGGCTAGTGCCTGAAGGGGCATCGTGTCCTGGGTTCCCACACTGCCAGTGGAGGCTGTGTCTCCCCAAGGTCAGAGGAATATAGGGAGGGACCAGGAGGGCAGGCTTTCCAGGCTGCCTGAACGTACATTGCTCCTGGCACTGTCTGTTGAAAGTTGACAGGAGCCTGTACAATGGTGTCCCTGAGGTCAGTCTCAGATGGCTTTCCCACAGAGAAAGTGTCATGGAGGGTTCCTGTAACTGACAGCTGCAACTGATTCCCAAAACAAGCTGTCTTACACAAAAGTGCAAGGAGCTTGCAAAAAGAATAGAAATGAAATCAGATGACCTCCAGGGCACTCAGGAGAGAAGGCGGAGAACGTGCTGTTCTCAGCCACGTGGGCCCATAAGCACAGCGTATTTCTGCAAGTGTGAACTGTGTCCCGGGGCTCAGGAAGACAGTGTCCACCAGAGGAGCCTGTCAGGCCGTGGCTGCCCCCTGGCTTGACTGTGGCTTTACATTTTTCCAAAGGGCTGGATTCAGGCACAAGGGCATATTTCTGTTCTGTTGTAAGAAACAAAAAAATGGAATAGAAGTCAAAAACAAAAACAAACAAACAACAAACAAAAATGAAAGACTCTGTCACTTCCTTTGTGCTCTTGTGTGATTTGGAGGTCTGGGCCTTCTCCGTTACAGACCGAAGGTCCTGATGAGCTAGTCTAAGGTCTGTTCTCGGTATTATTTTCTAGGTCTCTATGATGCTAAATCTCTGCATCCCTTACTCAAGAGGAAATGGGATGTCATGGACAGGCAAATATAGTGATTAATAGTTACTATCGGGACCACCAGATAGCATAAAAAGTTATGTTGTGGTTACGTCACTGGACTCTCACATAGTAGACTATGGTTCAAGTTCCGGATATGGCAGCTTAAAACTCACACCGGGCAAGTGTGGATGCCTGCCCAACATCCTGAGAGAAGAAGAGAGGAGAAGAGATTGTAGAGTGGCTATCCCCCTTAGGAGGTGATTTCTCTTTTTTGTGGAGAAGTTTTTGCTATAGGGTGCGTGCGCTCGCCAGACAGAGAGAGACAAAGAGATAGAAAGCGAGAAATCACCCCCCAGGGGGGATGGCCACGCTGCAGTCCCTTCTCCTCCATTCTCCTCTTGGGATCTTGGGCATGCACACACACGCGCCTGGCGTGAGTTTAAGCCACCGGGTCCAGGACTGTAACTGCAGTTGACTACGTGAGAGTACAACGACATAGCCATTACACTAACTGCTGGTCCCAGGAGGTGATTTCTCACTTTCTGTCTCTGTCTCTCTGGCGAGCTCACATGCCCTATAAAAAAAAAAAAAAATCTCTCAAAAAAAAAAAAAAAGAAAAAACTTAAATAGCTCATTAATCATTTTTAAATGGGCTAGCCTATATCCCAGTGGTTAAATGCAGTGTATTTATTGGGAGCCAGATCCCACATGGCTAATGATCATTCAAATCCCACCCCTGGTGTGCTTGAAAAACATACCACGCGTGTGTGTAGATACCACAAATCCCAACAGACTATGCAAGAATCACAACAGAAATGGAAGAAAAGGGATTGCAGCATGACCACACCCCATTGGGTATCTCTCTCTCTCTCTCTCTCTCTCTCTCTCTTGCAAGTGCACACACCATCTGTCAATTAAAAAATAAATTTTAAAGAATTACATTGCAATTAAGTCATCATAAGGTACAGTGAACTTAATTTAATTCACATGATGAAATCTGGCAGGTCTTGAAATGGTACTTGAGACCTCTGTCTGAACAGACGTGGTGATGCAGGGCCTTGAACAGGAAAAGACAGGCTTTCATGGCAACTTCTCTGCTCTTTTCTAACCATGAGAACTCCAAGAAGTGCCTCAACCTTTCTGAGTCTGTAGTCCTCATCTACAAAATGGAAATAATAATTAGTGCATGCTTCAAAGGATGTTGAAGGTTTAACTGAGAGAAGTATACAGCACATGGCAAAATAGATCATGCATGACATATGGCAAATAGAAAGTTTTTAGTAACTATTACCAATATCGTTATCATTGTTGTGACCGTCTTCCCGCCACCATTGCAGTCCCTGGAGAGTTCTGGTCCAGATATTACTATGGAGGTCTGGTAATAGCTAGGGTTTCTTTTCCCCAGCAGGTCCTCTTATCTTCTTTCAAAATGATTTGTGCACCTGCCCAGCTTGACCTCTGCCTCTGCACTCTAATCACGCTTGACTTCCTTTGGCTCTGAGAAATCCCCAGCTGCTCACTTGCTCCCCAATTTTTGTGCAGACCATTTCCTTCTGATGCACAGGTTTCCCTCTTATTTTATTTTTAAACCAAGTAACTCCAGCTTAGTCTCCGATCTTGGCTTCAGTGTTAAGTTCTGGGAAGTTTCCCTGCCCTCCAAACCTGGAAGAACTGAGGCTCCTCTGAATTCCATCTGCACACACACTCTTGCATTATCTTGTCTGTTTACTTCTTCATCTCCTGAACCAAACCACCCACCCTATAAAGGCAGAGCTTAAATTTCTTGTAAAGCTTCAAGGCCTGAGGCCTAGAACAATGATGCTAAGTAAATATTTGAGATTAAATAAAGATACTAAACATCTCTAGTTGGCGCCAATTATTTAGAAAGGTCCACCTCTTCTTTATAGCGTCTGAGGTCTCCAGTGTTGTATGACTGAGTCAAGTGTTTCCCTTCATGACCAAACAGGAAAAAAAGAATTTAAAGGAAGCAAGGAAGAAAGAAAGGAAGGAAAGAAGAGTGAACAAACAAGTGAAAAAAGAGAGAAAACAAAGAAAGTAACTGCCAGAACAGAAGGTCCCACACCCTTAAAATCATCTACTCTACCAATGTCTCTTCCTCCTCTCCTATCAGAGATTGGAATATCTAACAGGACCTAGACTTGGTGTCATTGACCAATACTCAGTATGTTACCATTTCAAGCATTAAAGGTCTAGAGATATGTGGAACCTTTTGTGGATGTAGTAGAGACATTATAAAATTAGTAGAGTTGGGGTATAGTGTAATTAGTTCTTTAGACATTTTTTGGAAACCTAGAGGAGATTCCTGAGTTTCTTCTTCCTCCCCTTCCCTGTCCTTGTCTTTCTGCCCACTTTGCTCTTAGCTATATATGTGTCCATGGCCCACCTGCCAACATGCTAGAAAAACCCTGTCATTGGAACTCACTAGACGAACACTTTGTTGCTCAGCCGTCTTCACCTCTCTGTTATGCTGGCTTTGCAATCTGGCTTCTGACAGCTTTGAGGTACTGTATTAGGCCAGGCTCCCTAGAAGAAGAACCTAAATGGAGATTTTCGTGTAAATGATTTCTTGAAGGAAGCTTCCAGGAGAACTTTAAGGTGGGAAAAACAAGGCAGGGGCAGGAAAGAATCTGTATAAAGACGGGGTTTCAGGCGAAGTGTTGCCTCGTGCTGATGCCTTAGGGAGCTCTGGAGGTTGAACTGTACTGCAAGGTCTGTTCTATTTTGAGATAAGGGAGCAAGTGTTTCAAACTCCCACAGTAGTCAACCATTGGCTCAGAGGTGTCCATATGGAGACTAAGGGAGTCGGGACACAAATTCCAAACACCTTTAGACTAGGTAGCCTCAGTGACCACTGCCCAACGACATGCTTCTGGAGAATATTGCAGGAGCGAGCTGTTAGCAATAGCACCCACCACTGCTGGTAAAGGGAATGTAGAGCTCTGCATGGGTCTGCAGGTCCTTTGCTTCTTACTGGCAAAACCTTATGACTGGGACCAGCATATGGCATAATGGTTATGTCACTGGACTTCCACATGGTCAACCACAGTTCAAGTCCCATATCCAATAGCTTAAAACTCACACAGGGTGTGTGTGCATGCGTGCCCAAGATCCCAAGAAGAGAATAGAAGAGAAAGGATTGCAGCATGAATGACCATCCCCGTGGGGATGTAATTTCTTACTTTCTGTCTTTTGTCTCTCCAGTACATGCGCCCTATAGCAAAAACCTCTCTTAAAACAAAGCAAAAAACAAACAAACAAACAAAAACCCTTATGACTGCCATAGGCTGAAAGTCCTGAACAAATGTGCTATTTCCAGAAAGGTCCAAGGAACCTTGCTGATCAGTCCAGCAATCTCTTCTTCACACTTTACCCAAATCTCCTATATTTCTGTGCTATCATAGACCTTTGTAAATGTTAAAATCATGATGCATGATCCAGCTACATTCCCTGTCAAAGATAAGGTGGAAGAAACAAATCTAAGTGTTGCCATTAGCATTTTTATCTAAGGCCGAAAAAAGCAAGACCTTACCAACATATTCATTGCATAAAAGGCCATGTCTGAGAGCAGTACTACAGGCACTGTTAACCGGAAGGAGAAAGTTGCCTCGCTCTTCTCAAGGATCACAGTAATGGGAAGAGGGTGCTGTAGATCTTAGGAACAAAGGATAGTGACCTCTAAGCACCTGCCAAGACTAAGTAGCTAGTCCCTCAGAACTCAGCAGATAATTGAGATAAATTTTGTGTAAACTTTCATGCAAACTACTGAGGTGGTAGTGGAAAAAATGGGTCAGACCGTCACCAGACACACTTGGGTTTAAATCACAGCTTCACAACTCATCAACTGTGACAGCTTGCACAAGTTACTCATATTTTTCTGGGACTCATTTGTAAAACAGTGTCTATATTACAAGATGATAGGAAAATAGCACCTGCCATATAGTAAGGGCTTAGTAATGAACGTTTTTGTTTTGAAGTTATTGCTCCTACAGAAATAAAAACTAGAGGGGAATGGGTGTTGAAATTCCTGGAAAGAAAGAGAAAGTATGCACTAGGCTGGGTTCTGAATATCTGAACACCTATTATTTTATGCAGTATAACAATTTTGAGACTAAAATGGTATGATTACTCCTACTTTAAAGAGTAAGAAACCAAGTAACAGATAATTTGTTGTGTTCTTTTTCTCCATAGAGAGCAGATAATGAGTATTTATGATCATTCTTCAGTCCCCTCCCACTCCTACAAAGCTAAAGGGAAACCTGCTTCCTAGGAGAAGCCAGTACATGAGCTCCTTGCTGATCACCTTATTTCCCACACACTTAGCTCTTTTCGAAAAGGCTGTGTCTACATAGAATATTAATGGATAGTATCAGCTCCCCAAGTAGAGTCGGCCCCGCTGATTCTGGGGGAGGACTCAGATCTTAGGTCTTTAGATTATGTCCAGAATGCCAGGACATTCAGCTATCTGGCTTTCAGGTAGGACTCATCAAAAAACTGACATATATTTCATCAATATTTCTCTACAAATGTTCCAGAGTCCTCCTCATTCTTTCTGTAAGCAGATTCTACTTTGTTAGTAACTTTTCTTATGTGTGGTTTGGAAACTAATACTTGTGCCAAAATTTTCTGTGTGAGCATTGAGACCATATTTGCCAAGAGTTCTTGGGTGCCATTTTGTTCTTTGGCAAAATGGCACCCAAGAACTCTGCTTTTCTGTCACTCTGTTTTTGATTCTGGTAATAAGAACTATGTTATATTCTTCTGATCCTGAAAATGTAAACTAGGATATGAAATAATATCTGTCAATTTCAGAGTAATCTAAGATGGATACTGATCATTTGTTCTTTTTGTAAAAGCTGTTGAAATCACCCCAATGTACAACTAGATTCCCTATACAAGAACTTGATTTAAAAGAACAACGTATTTTTAGTGTTGCTGTGGTCCCAGAACTATTCTCAATACTTTTCATGGACTTATTTAATCCTCACAACAACTCCTGTGAGGTAAGAAAGTATTTCGATGCCCATTTTACAGCCGAGAAATCTGCAGTGCAGAAGGTTAGAGAATTTGTTCAACATCACTAAAACAGGAAGTGGAGCTGGCATTTGATTACAGGGCTACCTGATTCTACCAACTTCTACCTTTACAAAGTATCAATTGTGAGTGAATTCTATCAACTTTCTGTTTCTAGTGCCAGTGGTTTATTTCAGATGCATACTTTTGAAGATTTAAATAACTGAGCTCCAGTCAAGTTGAGACATGCAGTAAAACCTGGCAGCCAAATAATCTGAGGATTACAAGTTCCATTCTTTGACTATCTACTGTATTCATCTATTCGAGGTGCTGTAACAAAATACCATAGACTGGGTGGCTTCAACCGCAACAAATTTTTTTTTCTTGCAGTTTTGGAATTTAGGAGCCTGAAGTCAAAATGTCAGCAGGTTGGCATTGATTAAGGCCTTTCTACTGGTTTCCAATGACCTACATTTTTGTTGTGTATTCAAACAAGGACATTCTGTGCATACATGTGTCTTGTGTCACTGCTTCCTAATCTCCATAAAAATGGAGGGAGAGGGAGAGGGAGCAATAACATTAAATACCTGGTATCTTGATGTATTTTGGAAGATAAAAAGGTGAATGAGTCAGACTAAGTCTCTCTCTGCAAGTGTTCTACAAGTTCCTACATAACCATGTGATGTGTACAAGGTTTAGATTTGAGAAATATAGAGCGAGGGGCCAGCAGGTGGTGTGGTAGTTACGGTGCTGGATTCCCACATGGCTTACTACAGTTCAAGTCTCAGTCTTGCTGGCTTGCCTTCTCAATTTCCCTCTCTGTCTGTCTCTCTCTGGTGAAATTTAATAACAACATAATAATAGATAAATAATTAAGTAAATAATTTAAAAAAAAATGAAATATGGAGCTAAGTCATGGAGGTATTCAGAAAAGTGAGAGATGACCCAGTTCAGAGGGTAGGTCAAAAGCTTCATGGTAAATTAGCATTTGAAAAGTTCTCTTACAAGATTTGATCAGGGCTTAGAAGGCAAAGTAGATGATTTTTGTCCATGATAGTGTAAAGAAACAATGGGCTGCACCCTGTTTACTCATATTTTCCTTAGAAGCCTTTTCCTCCAACTTATCTGACTTGAAGTCAGAGTTACTAGAGCTCAGACTTGTTCATGAAAGCATGATAGCAAGAAAAGAGAGCTAGCAGGTCTTGGGTGATTGTAGACGATTCTTAGCCAAACATCTCAACCCTTCTGGAGCACTTCAAGCTATCTCACTAGTCATTTAACTGAAAGAAGAAAAGAAGCCTCACCTAGAACCAGTAGGACCTTTGTTTAACTCAAAGTGTTTGACATATTTGAGCCCCATAGCAACAGCATTGTGAAGGTATGTTTCATAAGAATGGGATGACTTTTTTTTTTTTTTCTTACACTTGCCTTACCAGCTCTCCGTCCTGCTCTTTGCCTCCAGGAGGTTGAATCCTAAGGATTGCAACACCCAGGATCCTTTGTTCCATGGCTACCTGCTGAGTAGCATACTTCTTCCAGATTACTCCATGTCAGCCAATATTAGAGCTGCTGTATTTTTTAACAATATTTTCCAATTTGGCACTCTGCATTCTTTGTAGCTCATACGAAGTGAAAGTTTAGTAACCTTCAAAAGGAGGGATGGTACATTTACACTGAAGGCCCACCCCCTCATTTTTTTTTCTTTGTGGGCATTTTAGGAGTGAGTCTATGTGCTAATACACTTATTCTTTGCTTTTTTAATTTGTTAACCAATTTTCTAGATCCCATTGAAAGACACATCTTTTGCTATGATAAATAATACAAAAATGTACATGTCGTTCATTATCATATAAATGTCCTCTTTCATGCATAAAAGCATACTGAAATGTCTAGAAGTAGAAACATTATGGAGTCAAATCATGTGTCCTTTTTTAATTTTTTTTTTTAAGGTTTTTGCCATAGGGCGTATGTCAGAGAGAGACAGACAGATAAGGAAAGGAGAAATCACCTCCCAGGAGGAATGGCCCTTCCTTCTCCTCCATTCTCCTCTTAGGGTTTTGGGGGCACACACACACACACACACACACACACACACATACGTGTCCAGTATGATTTTTAAGCCACTAAGTCTAGGACTCAAACTATGGTTTTGAGTCTAGAACCTTAACCACTACTCCATATGCTGATCCCAACTGTTTGTCATTAATACAAAAAACTATATTCTGATTTTTCTCCATAAAGGATAAAACCATTTACACAACTACATAACAATGCATGAGACTGCTCGATTTAATACCCCTCCCAACAGGGTGTATAATCAAACTGTATTCATGAAAACTATTACCTCTTCATTTTACTTTGGATTTCTCTTATTTCAAATAAAAATGGAATTTCCTCCCTATTAAATGCCACTTGTATCTCACTCTCCAAACCATCCCTTTGGGCCTATTAAGTTGTCCTTTTATTGGTGAGAAATTGCAAATACATACAGATGTGTGTGCATGCACATATACCCACACACACATGCACACACTGGGTTTTTATTTGTGCTTTGACTTTGTTCACAGTGCTTTGTAACATGTAAGTCTTTATAATACATGTAGTTTAGGAGAACGCAGTTATTATACACAGTTACAGGATGCAGCGTATTACTGGTGTTGAACAAGTCCTTCTGGGACTTCAGGACTCTTTGTTCTTTCTTCCTACATCTTTCCTCCCTCCTTACACCAGCAATTATTGAAAAATGGCTACATGACAAGTGTCTTAAATCAAGCTTAGTCTTTTCTTTGCTATACCAGATCAGATAGTGAATCCTGTTGCAAATTTGGTGGAAATGTGGAATGACACAGTACCCAGAAAGATATAGAGCAAGATTTACAAGGGCAGTGTCTGAGAGTTGTCACACAAACTGATTAAAAAAAAAAAACAGTGGGGTGGGGCCAGCAGGTGGCATGGTAGTTAAGGCACTGGACTCCACATGGCTAACCACAGTTTGAGTCCCAGATCTGGTGACCTGCTTTCTTACTTTCTTTCTCTGCTGAGCACATGCCTTGTTGCAAATCAAAAATAATAATAATGGTAAATAAAAAGTAAGTAATTTTTTAAAGAAATATAATGGGGTAGGTATAACTACTTAGAAACAAAAGTCATGGGGGAATTAATATAATCTATAAAACGTAAATATTCAATATCGTTTTCAATCTTTCCTTATGTATGAACAATTCTCTTTCTTTCCGCTCTCTCCTTCCTTCATTCACTCCATTGCTCATCTACCTCACTCTTGCTACTGTTTCAAACCTCATTTGAAGAGCTGAAAATAATTAATTATTAATTTTCAAATACCTAGCTGAGGCAAAGTGAGTGTATGGAGAATAAAATAATATCCGATAACTATCACGAGGGGATGATATAAGTCAACTCAAAGTCAAAAGTCATGTTTCCATGGACAAGGTACTCTTTGATAAGCACATGCTAGAATGTAGTCATTTAAAAAGCAGTATTCTAGATTGGGCCAGTAGGTGGAATGATCCCACATGGTCAACTTTGCCATTCAAATCTCAGACCCAGTAGATTGAAAAACACACTGGGCTGCATATGCATGTATGTTCAAATCCCTAGAGGAGAACGTAAGAGGTGGGATGGCAGCATGGCCATCCCCTAGGGGGGTGATTTCTCATTTTCCCTCTCTCTACCTCTCACTCTCTATCTCTTTTATGTAAGTAAATACACCCTATAGCAAACTTAAAAAAAAGTAAAAGGCAATATTCTAGATATTTTAAAAATCTGAGAAACTAGATAAATTAGGAAGGCCACTATAAACATGCCATTCCAGATTATTTGTTGGTTACATTCATTCAAGTTCATAGATACTCTTCTGTTGTTGATACTTTCCTAGCTAAAGCCAGTTCCCTCATCTCAGTATATCAGTCTATGGAAAAACTAAGACTTAAAGTAGTATCTATTTGGTTATGGAAGAAGTCAAAATGCAAGAGCACCTCTAGAATATGTTACTGTTGCCATGAAATGTTTTACAAAGAAAAAGGCATGCTTTTTTTTAAATTACATGGAGCAGGGATTGACAATGGTTTTCAGTAAAGAGACAGTAAATATTATCAGCTTTTCGGATCATAGTCTACACAACCCTGCCATTGAAGCACAAAAACAGCTGTGGCTGATAGGCAAATCCATGGGCATGGCTGTGTTTCCACAAAGCATTATCTCATAAAATAGGCTGCAAGCTAGTTTTTGCCCATAGGCCATAATTTGTTGACTCCTGCTGTAGAAGGTAAATAATTATTTTAAAGATATTTGCTTATAGTATATAGCTCTTTTAGCTATCTTCTGATTACCTTTCCAGATCCACTTACCATCTTTCCTCATCTCGTTTTCTATAGGGGAAGTTGACTTCTAAGCATCCATCATTTTGGACGACTTAATCCCCTTGGCTTCTGTTTGAGTTCAGCCAATAGGAGGCATTCTTAGAATCCCAAAAAGGCAAGAAAAGAATGAGGGCAAAGTGTGTATTTTCCCAGCTTCCTCCACACTGGGTTAACACAGATATGGTATGTCCTTCCACCAAAAGGTCACAGCTCTGGTCTGATAACCTCTTAGAACTACTCAAACAGAGCAGAGCTCTCAAAGTTCTGATAACAGTTCCACACTCCTTGAACCTTTAAGCTTAGGAGTGGTGGTCAGATCTTCCTGATGTTGCTAGTTCTTGAATATTCCCTGGTGATTTCTTTCAAACTGAAGTGATTCTTATTTTCATGTCAGTAAATAGTCGCTTTACAAAATTGTCCTGAATTAGTCCATTTGAATATGCCATCTGTTTCCTATCAGGAACTTTGACTGATTTAGTATATTTTTTCTTGAATGAGTTAAAAACTTCATAATATCAAGGTGCTATTGTATGCATTACACAGAGGTCAGTGAATGTAAGAGTGCTGCTTTATTTCATCTGATACCAAACTAAGGCACGGGACCCTGGTTACCAGGGTCTCCCTCTTGCATTTTCTCATGTGAATACCCTTCAAAGGCTACTCATATTCAACAATAGCGCCTGAAAATCCTTAGTTGCCCCAAACATTAACAAGTTTAGGCTGCCTCCTATCTACACTCACCCTGCCATATATAATTAAAAAATGAGGGACCAGCAGGTGGTGTGGTGGTTAAGAGTGCTGGACTCCCACATGGCCACTATGCTGGGGGCCAGCATATGGCGTGGTGACTGAGGCACTGGACTCCCACATGGCCGACCACAGTTTGAGTCCCAGACCTGGCAGCTTGCTTTCTCCCTTTCTCTCTCTCTCATATCACTCTGGTGGGCACATGTACCCCATAGCAAATAAAAATAAATAAATTAAATTAATAATTATTTAAAAAATAAGCTATGCTGAAACATTAACAAGCATAAAATGAATCTAGTGTTTGAGTTTTTTCCCTTAATATATTTACTTTGCTATATAAAAAAATTCATAAATTTCAAAATAAATTTTTTTATTATTCTCCATTTGAGTCATTGATGTGTGCTTAGTCTGCCCATTGAGAAAGTCAGAACTGCTCTGTAGAGTAAAGACCAAACTCCTCATTTTGAAATTAAGACTTCCTGGAGACCTGGTTTCTGCCTACTTGTCCAATCTCATCCCCCCCATCCTACCACCCTCCACACTTGGCCTTCGGTTACCTTTGGTCATGCAGACTCTGCAGTGAGCATCAAATTAATCTTTGTGAATGGGGAACCCTGGAATTGTGCAATGTGGGATTCTGTTCAGCCATGCTTCCATACTTAACTCTAGTGCATCCACTTCTAGCCCTGTCACCCACACACATGCATGCTTGCCGCATGCCCACCCACTGTGTATACACACACACACACACACACACACACACACACTCACATGCACAATGCAGACATCCTCCCTTCCTTCAGGTAGCTTCTCCTGAGTACCCCACCCTTCATTCGTCACTTCTTAAGGCTTCTAACAATGTATTTCTCACTGGACTATCATCATCTTTTGGTATTCTTTTTTATTCTTTTTCTTTTTCTTTCTTTTTTCTTTTTTATTTATTTATTTTTTAATCACTACACCAATGGTCTTAAGGGAGAAGATTTCTTTTTCATTTTGTCTCTTCGACTTGATGAACTTGATTACTTAAAGTGTTTTCCAACATAACCTCTCTGAGAGTTGTAATACAAGTGGTAAAGTCAGTCCTCAAAAATATATGAAATTGAGACCAGCAGTTAGCATAATGGCTATGTCGCTGGACTCCCATGTATTTGACCGTGGTTCAAGTCCCAGACCCAGCGGCTTAAATTCATGCTGGGCATGTGTGCATGCGTGCCCAAGATCCCGAGAGGAGAATGGAGGAGAAGGAATTGCTATCCCCGCCTGGGGGGCGATTTCTCGCTTTCCGTCTCTCTGTCTCTCTCTGTCTCTCTGGTGAGCGCACGTGCCCTATAGCAAAAACCCCTCCAAAAAATATATGAAATTGGGCCAGCTTCACAGCACAGTGATTAAGGGAGCTGGATCCTACATGGCCAATGGTGGTTAGAACCCCAGCTCTGGTGACTTGAAAAGTACAATGGATGCATGTGCACTTGTGCTCAAAATCCTGACAGCATAGAATAATGAAGGAAAAGGGATTGGGACATGATCACACCCCATTAAGGGGTGCTTTTTCCCTCTTTCTCCTTATCTCTTTGTCTCTCTCTAGAGAGAGTTTGCATGCTCTCTGGAAAGCTCTCTCTCTCTCTGAATCTCTGTCTCCTTCTCATGCTCTCTCTCTTTCCGTATGTATATGCATGAAACTGTCAGCAAGACCTTAGCATTCTCAGCACAGCTGTTACTATAGTGTGAATATGTTCTCCTAAAATGTGTCTGCTAAACCATTGTAGTGAGCTTAAGAGTTGTTGTGTTGACTTGTGGGGGACTGGGGGTAAAATTAGTGACCGGGTGGTTAGGGAAGGGCTCCCATGATCGAGTCTTGTGGGTTTTATAAGGAGAACTGTAACTAGAAAACTGACATGGAACACAGACCACACTCTCTCTGTAGGTGACTGCCATCCTCTCTGTTTCTGTCAGTCATCTTTCAGCTGTTCTGAAGCCAGCCTCATGTCTTTGGACTTTCCAGTCACCAGATTCATGAATCAAATAAACCTCTATTTTTTTGTAATGCATGATAGAGCATGTACACTCACATAACAGAAAGAAAGATAGAGAAGCACCCTCCACAAGACTTGATCATGCTGAGAACCCCTTCCTTCAATTTTTCAGGCCATTATGTCTGCAGGATGATTATGCTGGGAGTCAAACCAAGGTTGGCATGTGGCTTTCAGCTCCACAGTCCAGTATGTTACCAATTGCATCACAAAGGTTGGGCCACCTCTATTTCTTTATAACTGCCCCCCAGTCTCAGATATTTTTGTTCACAATACAATAGAAAACCAAAGTGTATCATTTCCAGTCCCTAGATTTTTCTCAAAGCTTTCTCTAACCAAAGAATATCTTCTTGGGCTTTGCCATGCCTATGTTGAGATCCTAGTTCAAGACTTCTCCTTTTTCATAAAATTGCTTCTTTCTTTGTAGTTTTTGTAGAAAACTCTTTAAACCAGTATCTTGGCTGTTAATTTGATTAATTAGCCTGGAAATTCCAAAAGGGTATGTTAAATTACTTGAGGTAGTATATAGATGAGCTATTCTGATTGTTATAATTAATTTTATTTATTCTGATTGTTATAAATCATTTATGTAATATAACATATCAAATTATTAATTCCATAGTTGTTATTGCTTAGAAGGAGGTCAAAATTAGAAAAGGAACAACAACAACAAAAAACTAGTTTAATACAGTTAAATGAAAAGACCAGCAGGTAGAGTGGTGGTTAAGGCACTGGACTCCTACATGGCTAACTGTGGTTTGGGTCCCAGACATGGCAGCCTGAAAATCATGCAGGTATGTGTGCATGTATGCCCAAAATCCCAAGAGGAGAATGAAGAAGGAATTGTGAGATGGCCATTCCCCCCAGGAGGGTGATTTCTCACTCTCCCACTCACTGCTTCTCTCTGTTTCTCTCAGGCTAGTGCAAACGCCCTATCACAAAACCTAAAAGATAAATAAATGAATAAATAAATAGATAAAGTTAAGTCAAAATAGAGGTAGCTCAAATCAAAAGGGGAAATCATCAAAAAATGATGGTGAGTTTTGTGTCCATTTTTCAAGGATATTGTTCTGAGTTTCTTAATCAAATATTAATCTATGCATTGCTGTGAAGGTATTTTGTAAATATAAAGAACAACTATATCAGTTAATTTTAGATAAAGAGGATCAATCTCTCTAATTTGGTTGGGCCTGATTCATCAGTGGGAAAACCTTAATAGCAAATGTGAAGTTTGCCTGATAAAAGAGACATTTTTCCTTGGACTGCAGCATCAGATTCTGCCTAAGAGTTTCTAGCTTACCTTTCATAATGGCCTAGTCTATGAATTTCTGACTTGCCTAGATAGCCTCCATAACCACATAAACCAATTTATTGCATAGATAGATAGACAGATAAATCTCCTACTGGTTCTGTTTCTCAGCTATAACCCTGAATGATACATCAAATAACTAAAGTTTTGCTTGAGTTTTTTATGGCCTGGATTAACTACATCTGAACTCTAATCTTTTGGAAACAATACTTAGAATTAGAACTTGCTGTTATTGTTCGATATTATCATTGTAGAAAATAAAGGAGATATTAGTATTCACACTTTGGGAAGATGCCTTTATTCTTTTCCTGCTTTCATCCTCTGTATTTGCATTGGCTCATGGACAAGCCATCCCTGCCAAATTTGTCAGCCAGGATAGGAACAGTAATTTATTTCTGCTGACATATGTAACCTGCCTCAGTAAAACAGCGCTAGTTTTTGATACCCATATGTGCTGTCAAAATAGAGGCTCTACTCAGAATTCTGGGATCCTAAGGTATTCAGTCTCTACAAAACCCTTGCATCCGAATCTCCTGGGGTTTGATTAAAGATAGAGTTTTCTAGACCATCCATTCAGTTCTACTATATCCTAATGTCTTAGGAGAGGCATAGGACCTGAATTTTTTTTTGGAAAGATTTTTGCTGTAGACTGTGTGCACTCACCAGAGAGACAGAGAGAGAGAGAAAGTGGGAAATCACCCCCAGGGAGAATGGCCATGCCACAGTACCTTCTCCTTCATTCTCCTTTCAAGATTTTGGCCACACATGCACACATGCCCGGTATGAGTCTCAAGCCACAGGGTTCAGGACTTGAAACACGGTCAACCATGTGGGAGTCCAACACCTTAACCACTATGCCAACTGATGACCCCCAAGACCTGAATGTTTACAAGCCCAACATGATATTGATATGCACTAATTTTGAAAGTTGATGCTTCGGGAGTTCCCTAGAGGACCTACAGAATGGTTCTGGCTTTGTATTTTTAAACTTTTGGGACTCTGTAAAATATTGTATTTGAGAAATCTCTGTTATAGCTGTAAGAACCCCAAAATTTAGAGCCCACTCAACTGGTCTGTGATAGATTGACTGATCAACCCCAATTCGTTAATCCTCCTTGTATCACTTCCTTCTCCTGGCTTCTTCGTGAATGGAATATATTCCTACACACATTGACGTAGTTGTTGGTCATATGACTTGCTTTAGCCAATGGCAGATGGGGAAGAATTGACCTATAAACCCTATGAAAAGCAAAGCTGCCCAAGTCACAATTACCTGAAACAGAGCCACCCCTACCAGCATACAGTTAGATGAGAACAAATTATTGTTGTTTTAACTTTCAGAGTTTTGGAGGTGTCTATGACTATGGTGATGACTAAATAATACATAGAGTATGCTATGGCTTGGAACCCAAAGGTTCATGCCCAGGAGGCTTAGACCCTGTGTAATGGCTTTGGGAAGTAGTGAGACCTTCAAGAAATGGGGCCTATAGGGAAGACAACATCCAATCAGCAGTGAGTATGGAAGGGACAAACGGAGAAAGTGAAAAAGTCTGTTTCCTCCCTCTCTCTCTCGTTCTCTCTCTCTCATACATGTGGCTATTGACCTGCCTGCTTCTTTCAGCCATGCTGTGACTCAGTACCAGAAGTTTGTCAGTTGCTGGCCCCATGCGCTTGGACTTTCCAGCTACCAGAATTCTTTATGAATCACCCAGACTCTGATATTTCTGTTTGGCAACACAATAACAGACTCATTCTCTAATTCTATACATGAGGAAACTGAAGAACTAAAAAGTAAATTGACTTTTCTAAGGAGGCTTAATCAAAAGGAATAATTTGAAATAGTAGGACTCTTATGGTAAGCCAGAAGAATACTCTGCTAGAGTTTTTCAACATTCTTCCTTCCTATCACACAAAGTAAGCCAGCATGTTGGAACTTACATACTTTTTTTTTTTTTTTGAGAGATTTTTCCTATAGGACGCATGCACTGGCTGGAGAGACAGAGACAGAAAGTGAGAAATCATCTCCCTGGGGGGATGGCCATGCTGCAATTCCTTCTCCTCCATTCTCCTCTTGGGATTTTTGGCATTCACACACACACACGTGCCAGGCGTGAGTTTTCAGCTGTAGGGTCCAGGCACTCAAACCACGGTCAACTATGTGGGAGTCCAGAGATGTAACCATTACACCACCTGCTGGTCCTGGGGCTAATATGCCTTTAAGGCATCAGTATGGTTCCCATTTAGAAAACTTTACTGTATCATGCTCAACCAAGGAAAAAAAGTTCAGTGGGACATCTTATTTCTTTTTAATAATTTATTTTATTTGTTCTTTTTATTATTTTTTAATTTGACCAGAGAGAGAGAGAAAAGGAAAGCGAGAAAGCAACCTGCCAGGTCCAGGACTCGAACCTTGGTCAGCCATATGGGAGTCCAGCACCTTAACCACTGTGCCACTTGCTGGTCCCCAGTGGGACATCTTATGCTCTACAAGGTGTGGACTTTGTCTTTCTCTACCTCCTCTACTGACCTCAACTTAGTTATTTTCAAACATTCATTCACTAGTGCTGAGATAAAAATAAATGCTAAGTTCTATTGTCCTAGGCATGGCATTATTTTATACCAGCCGCTAATGTTTTTATATCCAAATGCTTTTATTTAGTACCTGAGAGAGCATCTTGCCGACTGGACAATTACCTATCGTAGTTGATCTGACAGGAAGAGATGAGAGTAGAACTATTTATTATATGGGAATTTAATTAGCCCTCAGACTTGGAATTCTTCTTGATGACCCAAGAGTGACCCAGCTTGGTGATTCATACTAAGCAATGTAAGATACTACAAAAGGTATCTACTCATGACTCCCTAGAGGACTTTTTTTTTTTTTAATGCAAGTTCATGTTACAGAGGCTGGAACTTTGGATTACCATGTTTTTTGAAAACCATGTTTTGCCAGATATCTTGAATCCAGGCCTAAGCAGTCTCCCTATTCATAGTCACGTACTGGATCAGCACAGAAGGGAGATTAACACTGCAGTTGCGTTGCACAAGGCTCAGACTACACAAAGTTTTAAAAAAAGTTGAAGATAAACATGATTCTAGGCACATTCCGTGCCTCATCTCCATGGCCCAGTTCCTGTTATCCATCATGTAGATTCTAAAATAGTTCATGATTTTCAGTCCCGCAAAATGAACAGTACTGGAAAGTTGGCAGGTACACTTGTTTAAACAAAGCTCCCAAGTTTTCTGCTGGCAGGTGTTTCCAGAGTTCTTGGAGCACAATTCTTTGGATAGGATATTTGCCAATATACATAGCAACAAGGAAAAATAGTGTTTTCCTTTGACACAGTGGAGACACTGAAATGCCTAGATGCGAAGCTGGGTATTCAGTTTAGGAGCTTATGTTGGCTCTAGGTCAAAAAAATAAACAATAATAAAATCCAACATCTCTCTGCCCAGGACTCTGATGGGTAATAGGGTCACTGATCAAATTGGCAGCAAGTCTTTCCCGCCCCCAGGCATCCCTGGACAGTATGACCCAAAGAGTTTGGTTCTCTCTTCATTGAACAGCTAATTCTTAGGGGGAAAAAAACACATGGGATAGGCTGATTTTTTCACTTCAGGAAAATATCTGGGGAAATAACAATGGTTAAAAACATAGATTTTTATTGAAATCATAGACCTGAGCTCAAGTTCCTGATTCATGGTCTCCTCGTAGGGTTTTTTCTTTTTTTTTTTAGAGAGAGAGATTTTTGCTATAGGACACATGTGCTCTCTGGAGAAACAGAGAGAGGCAGAGAGACAAGAAAGTGAGAAATCACCCCCCAGGGGCATGGCTATGTTGCAATGCCTTCTCCTCCAAAATCCTCTGGATTTTGGGCACGCATGCACATGCACACGGCTTTAGGTTTAAGCCCCAGGTCCAGGACTTGAACTGTGATCAACTACCTGGGAGTCTAGCAATGTAACCATTATGCCATCTGTTTGTCCTTCCTTGTAGGGTTTTTAAAAATGAGACATTGAAGAGCCAGCAGATGGTGTAATGGTTATGTCACTGGACTTCCACATGGCCAACCACAGTTCAAGTCCCAAACTTGGTGACTTGAAACTCACACTAGGCCTGTGTGCATGCCCAAAATCCTAAGGTGAGAATGGAGGAGGAAGATTGCAGTAGAACTTTCCCCCTCAGGGGGTAGTTTCTCACTTTCTGTCTGTCTCTCTCTCTCTCTCTGGTTAGCGCATATGCCCTATACCAAAAATCTCTCTTTAAAAAAAAAAAAAGAGAGAGAGAGACATTGAATTCAATAATGGTAAAATGTTGGTGTTGGCTATTCCCAGCTTTGAAATTTAGGTCAATTTATTAAAATCTTTGGACTTGGATTCTTCAGTGATAAAATGGGCAATATAAGTAGCTATTATTAGTGGTATTAAATGATGTAATATTAGTCTAGAATAAAGTCCATAATAGCAACTCTATGATAATAGCCACATATTTTTAGAAAATTGTATTTGGCTACAAACGAGATCACCATTCTTTTCATTTTTACTTTCATATGTGTGATTTCATGAGCAATAGACATCTATTTTGGGAGACTAGAAATATAGATAGGCAAAATTAATGAGAATTATTTATTCATTTGTAAAATCACCTACCAGAAATAATTACAGTGGAGAATGTGATTCAATCCTTTCAGACCCAATCATGAAACACCAAGGTGACAGTACATTGTTCTTCAAATGTCTCTTTTCCATCTTTAAGAGGAACTGCCTGTTTCTTTTCATGAAATTGAATAGAGAAAGCTATGAGAAATTGATCTCTTGGAGATAAATCAGGACAAAGGCTCCTGAGAAGATTTGGGAGGAAATGAACTTTTTGTTTGTTTGTTTTCACAAATGAAGAAATGTTGTGAATTCCAGGCAGGATATTGTTTTCTGCCAAATCGTTTTTGGAAGGGAGAGTAGTGCTTAACTGGTTTCTCCCAGAAATATAACAGGCCCTGAAGGAATTCGACTGAGTGGGTTTTAGTAAATATAATGAATCAATGTCATTTCAATGTTAACTCCCAATGACTGAATCGGAAGGTATTGATAAAGCAATTACTTTTTTTTTAAAAGTAACTTGCCTTTCTCCCCCCTTTATTAGCAGATAATTTGTGAATACATTTTGGCCAATTTCGTGGTCTATATTACCAAAAGATTGGGAAAATTATTTTTGACAAATTTCTCCTAAAATCTATTTGATAGCAATATTTTAGTATGTTAAATATATATTTAGCATACTAAATACAAAATATATTTTAGCAATATATTATATGTTAATATACCTAATATTTAGGTATCATACTAAAATATTGCTATATTATATTTGGAATATCAATAGCATAGCTACCATTTTTTCAGTGTTTTGTTTATATGTAAGTCCTCCACATCCCATTTTAAAAATAACAAACTGGGCTGGCAAGTAGTGTGGTAGAGGTGGCATGGTGGTTAAGGGCACTGGACTCCCACATGACCAACTAAGGTTCGAGTCCCGGACCTGGTGGCTTGCTTTCTGGTTCTCTCTCTCTCTCTGTTCCTCTCTGGTCAAATTAAAAATAAATAAATAAAGTTAGATAAAGTAATTCTTTTAAAAAATAACAAAACTGAAGCTTAGAGATATTAATAAAATTGTTCAAAAATCACTGAGTTAGTGAGTAATCAAACCAGAGCTTAAATGCAGGCAGATCTACCGTAGTCCAAAAACCATACTCAATACCCTGCACTGTGCTGTCTTATTGTATGGATGCACACACAAGCTTATGCACACTCCCACACGGCACGCCCAAACACAAACAGAGCAGCTGTTAACAACACGAGATGTGCGTAATTGTGAAAGCATTTGATCATAGGAATGCACGTTGTATGAGATTCATTTGGAATGGCATGCTATAGCCCTAAACTTGTAATTCTATCAGGGACTTCACTAGTATCTGTGTGGTACGGTTAGCAATTTTAAGATATTAAAATCCATAGGTAGTCAAGGGCCTTTATATAAACACGAGTATTATATTTGTATAACTCAGAATAAGGGGGGGAAACAACCACCAGTGAATTCTACTCAGACTTCAAGGGTAATCTCAGATTTGGTACCACCTGAATTTTTTTGCCATATACATAAACACATGGAAATGAAGTTTAGGTAATTAATGGGTTTGTTCAGTGTTAACAAGCTTCTTAGTGGTAGAGATGAAAATAACTGTTTGGGTCTCCTGACTCCTAATTCAGAAAAGTATTCTTTCACTCATTTATGTATTCATTCAATAAATACATGTTTAACAAGCTTTTTAGTGACAGAGATAAAATAAGTGTTTGGATCTTCTGATTCCTAATTCACCAGAGTGTTCCTTTATTCATTTATGTATTCATTCAATAAATGTGTGCTGAAGGCTAGTTTTGTGCTGGTTCCTCTAAAAAGCAATGTATATGACACATGCTGGCGCTTTCGAAACTATGAGCTTGGGAAAGCAGATGGCAAAGTGGTTACGCCACTGGACTCCCATGTGGCCAACCAAAGATCAAGACCTAGACCTGGTGGCATGAAAATCACAGTGGGCACATTTGTGTACATGCCCAAAATTCTGGGAGAAAAATGAAGGAGAAGGGATTGCAGCATGACTATCTGCCCTGGAACGTGATTTTTCCCCTTCCCTCTCACTATATCTGTCTCTTTCTCTCTCCCAGGAGCACACATGCCCTAAGGCAAAAATCCTCTTTAAAAAAAAGAAAGAAAGAAAGAAAAGAAATGAAAAGAAAAGAAAAAAGGGGGAAAAAATGTAGAAACTCTGAGCTAATGTGTTAAGTCTACTGTAGGGTGAAACTTGAAGTCCAGTGGAAGTTCATGGGAGGAACTCCTAACTTACAAATGATTTCTGAGATGAAGTGCTCTTTACGCTGAGCCTGCAGGAGAAGCAGAAGTTAGTCAGGCTAAGGGAGAAGGTTGACTTGTAATTAATGGGCTGTGGGGTTGGGTCGAGTAGACATTTCTGACCTAGTTAGTCAAGAAGACAGCTGAGTACCAATTTTCTTGCCAGTGAGTTTTATTTTTCTAGACAAAAAAGCATCTGAATGCTCCCCCAAATGATTTTAGAAGTTAAATTAATATCCATTTTCTTTTTATTGATAATAATATGGACCTTTAAAAACAACTCTGTAATGTAGAGGTTTTCTTGTGAATTTATTGTAATGAAGGAAAGAGTACAGAAGCTTAGTTGATGGAGAAGGGTAGAATTGGAAGTGAGATTGTGACTTTAAATAAATTAGTCAAACTAATATAAAGTAACCTTAAGAGGTGAATCCAGATTTTATAGATCCTGAAATTTATATAGTATGGGAAGCTCTCTTTAAGAAAAAAATAAAAATTAAAAGAAGCAAAAAAAAAAAAAATCTTGCTTTGTAAACTTTTCAATGACATTTGACTGAAAGAATGCATTGTAATCTTATAAAAGTGAAGAGTCTGGAAGCTTAAGTCTCATTAACATCACAGTGAACTCCCCTTCCAAGACTGCTTCAGATAGAACACCACCAATAAATAAAATCCCTGATATCAGGAGCTGACATAATTTGAACTCATTACTTGCTAAATTTTAAAACTATCTACCTGAGTGGTCTGTGGGAGTTTGGAGAAGGAGAAAGGAGAAAGTAGTACAGATTTGTTTTTCTGACGTGTGTATATGTGTGTGTACTTACAGCTGTAGCCCACTAAGAAGGATTTTCAGTCATTTTTAATAGACTCTGTTCTAGGAAGATTTCAACACCTTCTTAACAAACAATGGCCAAAGAGGATGTGGTCTTTCATTACCTCCATCTGAGAAAACCCTGCAGAGGAATTTCCTGTACTGAAGTGAATGAACAAATAAACCTGCTGTGAAGACACAAGTTCTCTGAACTGATTTTATTTGGAACTCAACTATTCAAGAATGGACTAGGAATTGGAATGGCACAGTTAGGGGAGCAATGAGGAGATCTTGAAAGTGGCCAACTGTTGCACTGCCTCTCCAAGAAAAGAAAAGAAAAAGAAAAAAACCCTGATGTATGCACGCAACTTCTAAGAAGTCAATAACTCTATGGCTGATTCGATCGACTGATCTGATATCACTAGCATGGAACTGGGAATACATAGGCATGATCAGTTTTTGCATCAGTGAGATCCACTTCAGAAGACAGATCCCTAGATATAAACTTTCTGTGGTCTGGTTGGTGCTTTCTTAGGAAGGAATAAGAATATCTGGATGGCTAATTTGGGGTGTCAACTTGACTGAATTGAAGGTTACCTGAAAGACCTGTGAAACATTAATTCTAGGTATATCTTTGAGAATGTTGCTAAGTAAGATTGGGCAGGAGTCAGTGGGCTGAGAGAGGAAGACTTTGTTCAAACAGATGGGAGTGCTAGAGGGACAAGCAGTGCAAGTGAGATTCTGTCTCCTCTTCTCTCTCCCCACCAACGCCCTTTCTTCCAGAGTAGGCTCTGTGTTCTGCTCGTACCCATGTTCTGCTCTACCCATTCCTTCTTGCAGCCCTTGGCTTGGTTTCTCTTTGTTGTTGTTTATTTGGCATTGTTAACAGAAATAGCTAAGACTGTGTTGTTTATACAGAAATAGAAGTTTATTAACTCACCATTCTAATGGCTGGGGAATCCAAGGGCATAGGCCAGGCAGAGGCTAGCTTAAAACATGGCCAACAGAAGCACAAAGGATGGCAGGCTCATGCAGGGAAA
>NW_006160137.1:278526-312856 GCF_000334495.1 Tupaia belangeri chinensis
AGAGCATCTGACTGCTCTCTTATAACAGCCAGCTCTTGTGAGAACTAGCCTCTTCTCAGGAGAGTGGGGACTCACTGGGCCATGTGAGACATTATTAATCTAGTCTTGAGACTGTTGCCTCTCTAATGCAATTACCATGGCCCAATCACTGCCCACTAGGCCTTACCACCTCCTAACTTCAAATTCTAAAACATGAAATTTTGAGATACAAGCCATCATCCAAACCATAACAACTGCATTTTCTCTTGCTGGCTTCTGGCCACTGTACCCTTCCAGCCAGACAGAATCCAAGTTCTTCAGCCTTTGGCCTCTGGACTCATACCAGCTACAGCAGCTTTCTGAGAATCCCCTTTTCAGGCTTCAGACGGGAACTCTAACAGCTTTCCTGCTTCACAGTTTTTCACCTATTTCCCCAGTTTGCAAAGAGACTATTGAGGGACCTCGCCATGTTGTGATCACGTGAGATAATTCTTCTAATAAATCCCTTTATCTATCTAGCTAGCTATATCTATCTATCTTATTGGCTTAGTTTCTTTGGAGAACCCTGACCAATATAAGACCTTTCATTTAAAATGCACCTCATATGTGAAGAACAAGTGTTTTTCTTTGCCTGAAGCACCTGCAATAATATGCAGAACGTGGATTTCAGGTCCCAGATACTCTTGAGCTAATTTTGCTGGATTAAAGGCTATTCAGACACTTGTAAGTATGGATAGTCAGAGTTTCCAGTTATCTAAATTCCAGATGGGATCCTGACACCTCCCTCACCATGTTCTATATGAGTAGCTGAAGCTTTCAGAAGATTGATAGAGGCTCAAATTCAGAGAAAAGCACAGACATAACAAAAACTGTGCCGTCTTTTATTAAGGGATACTTCAAGACCGCCTATCATTAACAGAATGTCTTAAACCATGTTTTCAAACTTTAATTGGCAATAGACATCATTCATCTGTATATTAAAAGTACATGTAATGTAACATAAACATTTTAAATAAATTGAAGTACATAATCCATCCTTTCTTTTTTCCTTCCTTCTTCCCTCCCTGCCTGCCTTTCTTCCTCCACACTAAATCATGGTAAACTCCAGGCATGGAGGTCAATATTCCAGGCTATGAGCTGAATTGAAATAATGAATAAGAGAAGGCTTATACATCGAAGGAGCTGGTGGTCAAGAAGAGGACCCTCACATAAACCAGAAGTAATGTGTCAGGGATTGAGATAGACAGCTACACTGGGCACAGTTAAAGCACGATAAAAGCTACATCAATTCTGGGTGCATGAAGGGCAGGACCAAGAAGGGAAACAAAAGCAAAATATGTATGTACAAGATAGAACTGAAAAGATGAAAAGCTTGATGGCCAGGGATATGGGACTGCATGCAGTGTGAGGGAATGGGTGGAAGTCCATGGACTGGTCAAGCTGATGTGAAGAGTTTACTCTACCTGAAGATTAGGGGACAAGAACTAGAAAGGGCAGTCTCTGCATGAAGATACCAGAACCTTGCTCACAGAAGACTTTGAAAAATACATCAAGGTTTATTTTATCTGGTACCTTTGAGGAGCCATTTGTGGGTTTTTAACTAGGGCGTGAAGGGATTACTCCTGGGGTCTTGGTTTTCTTTTTAAGGATCACTCTAATGTAGTTGCCAGAAGAGAGGTTGAAGGATAAGGAGCCATAGCAATGAGCCAGTTAGAACATAGCAATGAACTCTGATGAGGCTATTAACCTAGAAAAAGTACTAATAAAAATGAATCACCAGAGGAAGAAACTCAGGAATTTTAGGGACATAGATTGTTCAGACTTTGTCATCATTCTGATATAGGATGAAGATACCTTAGGTGGGGGAGGAGGCATACTAAGCAGTGATGAGAAAAGAGACACAAGCAGAGGGTCAAAATTAAAGATAACTGTACTCTGTGAGACCTGTAAAACAAAGTGCAACAACAAAATTATTAAATATTTTGAGGTAGTCTGGATTTTAAAGTATTATTTTTAAAAATCGTGTTCTTATAGTAATTTTTAAAATTATTTAATTTAATTAATTAATTAATTTATTTATTTATTTTTAATTTAATCAGAGAGGGGCAGAGTGAGAGAGAGAGGGAAAGTGAGAAAGCAAGCCACCAGGTCCAGAACTCGAACCACAGTTGGCCATGTGGGAGTCCAGCCCCTTAAGACCACACCACCTGTGGGCCCCAGTAAAATTTTCATTTATGAAACACTACATGCGTTATCTCACTTGGAGATATTTTTTGTTTGTTTGTTTTTTAATCATTGCCAGAAAGTACATGCACTTGCTGGAGAAACAGAGAGAAAAAGGGAAAATAAGAAACACCTCCTGGTAGTGTGATCATGCCCCAATCGCTTCTCCATTTCTCCATCCTTTGGGAATTTCAGGCACGTGCAAATATATTTGGCATATTTTTCAAGCCACTAAGGCCAGTACTCAAACCATTCAGTCAGCCATATGGGATCTAGTTCCCTTAACCACCACTCCTTGAGCCAGCCCCTTACTTGGAGTTTAGACCCTTACATGCACTCTGTGAGAGAGGCAAGGTAGACACTATAAACCCAGGGTTACAAAAATAGTCAATGAAACTCAGAGTGATTTTTAAGACCACAGCTAAGCGGACGAAGAGTGAAAAGTTGAAATATGTCCTCTCAGTCCTAGCACAGTACTCATGACAAGAAAAGAAGGACAGACTGATCACCCAGTGGAACCTGACTTTCCTTTCCTTCTGGGAACATTTCTGCCCTTGGTACTGTGTAAAATACCTCCACTCTCTGGGATTTGTTGGGTAGTTTCTCCAGGAAGTCTTCAGTCACATTAATGGAGAGCTGAAGGTCTTACTTGAATTGCCTAAAATTATAGCCAAGCTACTGAGGCCTTGACATTCTTGGAGCTTGAATGATCCTTTACCTTGGAGAATTCTAAAGTACTGGCCACCTTGTTTGTCATCTAAGACCTGAAACTGAAGAGGATGAGGAAAATATATTTTCATCTTTTCCTTCCTGTGGAAAACAGAAACACACACACACAGAAAACCTGCCATTTTCCTCAGGTCAAGAGACAGATGCTGACCCTTGACATTCCATTCAGAAAATTCCAAAATAAATACAAAATCAAGCAAGCCAAATTAGGAACACTGAACTTCCTCTCGTTCTCTTGAGAAATAGAATTGCTTTTCCTTTTACTCTAAGTAGAACACTGGAAGAAATGAAATTACTTAAAATTCAGTAAGAAAGAATGCTGAATGTAATATGCTTTGCAGCTTCTCAGAAGATGGTATGCCATTGAAAAATCTGTTTAAATGTTAGTTTAGCTTTTGTAAAGTCTACCAAGCAATCTATATCTTTCTATAATGTTCTTTGCTCATTTGTTATAATTGAAAAAAATTTCTCTTTACATATTACTTAAATCGGTAGAGGAAAATGTATCACACTTTTTATCTCATCACTCATCTTAAAAAGTGATGGAATTGGATTAGGACCACCAAAAGATCTTCTGCCCAGACTTAACCATCCTGCCCCCAGATCTAGCCAGGAGCCAGGACAAGCCAATCAGCAGAGTTCTGAGTGGTCCCATTCAGGGATTAGGACCACTGAAGACCTTCTACCCAGACTTTACCCTCCTGCAAATTCAAGGTCTTTGATTAGAGTGTTTTGAATTATCACATAATTCGAAGGGTTAGACATGATTAACTCAGGCTAGAAGGTGCTATGGAAGTTAAGGCACTGGATCCCACATGGCCAGCTTTAGGATTCAAGTCCCAGACTCAGTAACTTGAGAATCACACCAGGTATGTGTGCATGCATGCCTGAAGTCCTGAGAGGATAGTGGAAGAGAAGGGATTGCAGCATGGTCATTCACACTGGGGGTGATCTCTCTCTCTGTGTGCCTCTAGCATGTGCATGCATCCTGTAGCAAAACCTAAAAGAGAGAGAGAGAGAGACAGGAAATAATTATTAACTCATGCTGGCCCTGTGACCTGTTTGCTAACAAAGTTAGATTTCAAAGAACCACCCACACAGTTCAAATTCCAGCCCCAGCAGCTTGAAAAGCATGCTGGGCATGTGTGTGTCCGAAATCCTGACAGCATGAAGAAATTGAGGAGAAGGGATTGCAGCTTGATCACGATCCATCAGCAGTGCTTTCTCCTCTCCCTCTCTCTCTGATGAGCACATACGCCCTCTCGCAATTAACAGAGAAGAAGAAAAAAAAATTACAAACTCAGAATGAATACTGACATTTTAAGATAAAAATGTTTTAAAGTATATTATTTCTCAACATACTGGCACTAATATACTTCCTTTTTTGTTTTGAGGTTTTTGCCTTAGGGCATGTGCACTCGTCAGAGAGAGAGAGAGAGACGGAAAGTGAGAAATCATCCCCTAGGAGGGATAGCCATGCCACAATCCCTTCTCCTCCATTCTCTGCCCAGGATCTTGGGCATGCACGCACATGTGCCTGGCATGATTTTGAAGCCACTGGGTCTGGGACTCAAACAGCAGTCCAGCAACATACCCACTACACCATCTGCTGACCTGGCACTAATACATATTTTAGACAGGGCTTTGATTTTTCAAAAAATTAACCATTGGGGGACCAGCAGGTGGTCTGGTGGTTAAGGTGCTGAACACTCCCACATGGCCTATTAAAATAAATGAACGAATAAATAAAATTAAATAAATAATTCTTTAAAAAAAACTAAGCATAGCAATGTCATCTGACTCAGCATTTCCACTCCTAAGTATATAGAAGTTTATAGATATTTCCAATAGATAAAAGGTATCCATCAACTGCCCATCATCCACCAACTGATGAATGAATAAGCAAAATATGGTCTAGCCATACAATAGAATATTATTTAGTCATGAAAAGGAACGACATACTGGAACATGCTACAACAAAGTTGAACATTAAAATACATTAGGCTAGGTGAAAGAATTCAGACACAAAATTTCGCATGTTATGCCATTCCATTTATATGAAATATTCAAAACAGGTAAATCTACAGAGCCATAAAATAGATTAATGGTTGTCAGGGACGTGGAGCAGGGTTTACAGTAAGTGATTATTTAATGGATACAGGGTTTCTTTTTGTGATGATGAAAACTGTATAGAACTGTTGGGTGGTCGGAAAAGTCATGACATATTTCTCTATGCGAAAATGCATCACAACTTTTCTGACAACCCAATAGATGGAGGTGGCAGTTGTATAACACTGTAAATATAATGAATGCTACTGAGCTGTGTGCTTTAAAAATGGTTAATGGTGTGTTACATAAGTTTTAATTCAATACCCAAAGAAAAAAGAAGATTCTCCACTGTGTAATTCGGGGATTCACAATTCCCATTAGCATTTAAAAGACTGAAAACTCCTACCTAACTCAGAATTCTACAAATGCATTGGATCATAGACGCCTCAATGTTCTGTGTGTGCATACCTGCCCACATGCACACATGCATTGGCTTAATGGTTATTTCATCCAAGCATGCTGGCCACCTCAAGGGTTATACCCTTGAGGAGGAGGAAACCCTTAAATAAGAAGGAAAATTCCTATGGAGACACTCTTTGATAAACCATCAGGAAATACTCTTGGCAGCTGGATGCTCAAGAGCCTAAGGTCTGACTTAGGGATTTGGAAGCTGCATTGTAGTATTCAGTACGCTAGAACACAATTTTCTGAAAAGCTCCCAATATTTCAAAGAGGTGATGCCAAAAGGACTTCTTTTCACACCTACCTATCTAAAGAACCTTCAAGAAATCACACTTAGAACCAGCAGATGGTATAATGGTTACGTCACTCAACACCCATGTAATTGACCATGATTCAAGTCCCAGACCCAGAGCTTAAATTTGTGCTGGGTGTGTGTGCGAGTGTGCCTGAAATCCTGAGTGGAGGATGGAGGAGAAGGGATTGTGGTGTGGCCATCTCATCAAGGGGGTGATTTCTTGCTTTCTGTCTCTCTGTCTTTCTCTGTCTTTCAGGTGAGTGCACATGCCCTGTAGAAAAATATCTCCTTATTAAAAAAAAAAAAAAGTCATGCTCAGTCATTCTTAGTGATTTCCTATCTCCCCATTCTTTGAAACAGTGGACATTTTTGTTTTGTAGGTAAGAGGAAATACACAAATTCATTTTCTAGTAGAATGCTCTGTCTGGCAGGGTAGCTCATTATATTAAAAAAAATTGTTACAGATCTATTACTCTCAAATTAAAATGATCATTTCTTGCTAATATTCCCATGTTTCATTTATTTATATTAACCATGCTACAAGTTTTCTTCCATACTTCCATAAAGTTCTGTCTCACTTCTCCAGAAGAATTATTTCAAAAGAATGATGATAATTAAAAACAGAGCTTCCTGGGCCAACTGGTGGCATGGTGGTTGAGGTGCCTGACCCCATAGTTTGAGCCCCAGACCCAGTGGCTTGAAAAACACACTGGGCATGTGTGCATGTGTGCCCCAAATCCCAACATGAGACTAGAGAAGAAGGAGCTGTGAAAATGGCCTTCACCTCTGGGAGGTGATCTCTCACTTTCCCTCTCTCTCTGTTTCTCTCTGGTGAGCACACCTGCTCTATGCCCAAAAAAAAGAAAGAAAGAAAGAAAGATATTTGTGGGGCCCATTCCAGATGAACTAAACCAGAATCCTTGAAGAAAAAACAATCCATCTTTAATGTTTCATGATTATATATTGACAAACTCCTATTACAAGGTCTCAAATCTATCTCTATCTAAGCCAATTCATCAGATAAACATTGCCCACCGTTGCTGCTTCCTTACCAAACTGTACTTTGGACAGATGCCAGGAGCCAATACCGAGGTGTGTTATATAAACTTGTGTCTTTGTTTAATATTGAGATAATATTTATGCCAATACATGGTACCTTGTCTGTAAAGACTCGCAGAAGAAAATTCTGATCTCATAATTAGATAGAATTGCTCATCTCTTTAGCAATTAGATAGTTTTAACATTATAAATAGTGTTACTCACACACCTATGGCGTGCCCTTCTTACTGGCTGGCAGAAACTGAGAGTCAAATTTTTGGCACACCTCGAGAAAATATGCATGACTTCATTGTGGAGTTTTTAGATTCTGACTTACCTTCACTTCTACTGAACTTTCTGGACTCATTTTTTCTCATTTATTTGCTATTTCACATGTACCTTAATAAGTTGCTTTAAATCCTTTCTGGAACAAGCTTGGGTATAAGTAATCAACTATATCCCAATTATTAATGAGTAGCAGGCATAGCCAAACCTAATACATTGGTAAAATACCTTAACATCAAAGAAGTAGCAAAAGCAACTTCTTTGCCAGTATATTCTATATGCTCTTGAACAGAACTCTGTGTGAAGTAATTCCGGTAATGTTGTAAGCATTTAGAATGAATTTTAACTTTTGACACCAAGAACTGGCCTAACAACATTCTGTGACTTGGCACACTAATAGACACAGGAGAATATAATAGGCTTTGTGTGTTTCCGAAGAATTATTGAGGAAGGTATTTGGAAAAGTTCCCACAATTTTAATTATTTTTTTTTTTGCTCTTAATTATATTTGCTGAAGAATGCTCATAAAAATAATATAAAGGTTAAAGAACCTTAGGATTTGATTTAAATATTTCTTGCCCTTTGAACATTTATACAAAGTGAATTTCTTCTTATAACCCAATTGAAATTTATATGCTATATTTTGCTGTTGGATGTAGAAATTTCTAATCAATGCCATCATGATTTAGTTTGTCTTGGGAAAGCAAAGGTTAAACTGAAAATATTTCAAATCTTGCAGTTATTCTAAGTTTGCATTTCTTAGTAGGTGTTAACTGTAAGAGTATATTAGAATTAGCACTGGATGTTTCTTAGAACTTTTTAAAGGACCTGAGTCAACCAGAAACAAACTCATTCTTCTAATAATTAAGGAGTAAATATGTGAATCAAGAAACATCCCCAGACCCTTTTTTGCTGAACCAATTCTGGAAAAGACAGAAACGACAGAGGCCTCTGCTTCTGATAACATGGGATATGGGAAGGAAAAATGGAGCCCTGAAAAAAATCTATGGAGCTGTTAGAATTAGTTATCCATAGCAATGGTAGATGACATATAACATGGCAGTTAATCAGGCTCTGGCACTAGGATGTTCAGGGTTAAACACTGACCCTATTGCTTATTAAGTAGGCAAGACTGGGTTAACTTCATCCTTCCATACCTCAGCCTTACTTTATGTGAAGTAGAAATAGTGATAGTATCTCTTACAGAGTTGTTCTGAAGATTAAGTAAGTTGATGTATAGATAGCTCTTAAACCTAGAAAATAATTTTTTAAAAATCAATAAATATTAGCCGTAATATTAATTCTTTCTAGATAATGCCTTGAGAAACAGATTTGCCTACATTCCATGTTAGGAGATGTGACGGGACATTCAGTCCAGAAGAAGCCATTATGATTATAATTGTCACTGGCGCCAACCTAGAAGAGGAGGCCATGCCTGGGAAACTAGACCAGAATGAGCAACCCTCGTGCGCTTAGCGAAGGAGCTGAAACTGTATCCCTGAGACAAACAAGAGCCTCTGAAGAGTTGTAATGAGAAGAGTACCATGATCAGATTTGGCCGTTAGAAGGGTTAAAGAGAAAGAGTACTATTGAAGTGAATGAGAGAGAAAACACACACACACACAAGCATGGTTTGAACAAGAGCGAAGTTTGCCTGCATACGTTTTGATGTGTGTGGCAGGGGAGAGAGGAAGTTGCTGTTTGTTTTTTTTGTCATATAAATGCAATTCATGTGTTCCAAGTCCCAGGTTGTTAAGGCAAGTTCCCAAATCCACCCACAAATCCTCTGTCCTGCAACTTCTTCATCCTCAGAAATGTAGATTCCCCTCAAAGATGCAAGATGGCAACTCAAGCTGCAGGCATCATGTCTTCATCCCAGACATGAATGAAAAGAAAAAGGAGGAAACGTGCATCCCTTTGTTAAGAACCAACGGGTTACAGAAATTACACATGGGACCTCTTCCTTGCTCTTATTAGACCTTAGTCATGTGGTTACCCTAGATGAAAGTAAGTCTGGAAAATGTGTTTTTTATTCCAACTGGCATTTAAATGAAAATATCTGATGAAAAGTGAAAAAAGAGAAGGTGATTTTAGGGGACCACTAGCCATCACCACTATTTGTAAGATATCTGGAGATACTAGAAAACTATGTTTCACATGACTGAGTCACCAGCTTCATGCAATAAGAAGTACTATTTCAGGTTCCAGTAATGGTAAAAGTGTAAGAGGTAGTTTTATTAGCCAATATAAGGGAAAACTGGTTTGTAAGGAAGATCAGAAATTCATATTTTACCACCTTAAGTTTAAGATACATGTGGGATAACCAAATGGAAAATATATTAAAACAGTTATATTGGGGCTGACAGATGGCATAGTGGTTGGGGGCGCTGGATTCCCACATGGCCTACCATAGTTCGAGTCCCAGTCCTGGTGATTTGCTTTCTGGCTTTCGCTTTCTCTCTGTCTCTCTCTCTCTGTCTTTCTCTGGTCAAACTAAAAAATAACAATAACAAATGGAATTAAATAAATAATGTGTTTTTTTAAAAAGTTGTATTTAAGTATGAGCAGCTTGGGAGATAAATTCAGCTAGAGATAGATATTTGGCAGTCATCTGTATAGGAGGTGGCTGAAGACAGGAAGTGAACAAGACAGCATTGGCTCTGCTTTCTCATTTCTATTGTGTTTTCCATGGGTAAGAGGATATGGCTGGCAATGGCAACCCAGAGGCTTTCGAAAACACACCTCACGTACCTACTCTGAAGACTGAGAGCTGGGATACTGCTCTCTACATCCCCACAAGTTAAGAAGGACTAACATGAAAATAGGAGGACAGAATTGGGGGGAAAGAATTCTATGGAGTGTCAGAAAAGAGAAAAGGGTTTATTTATAATGCAGTGAGGTCACAACAGAAAGTCTGAGAAGCTCAGGAAGGTCGGAGTGAAGCAGTAGGAAGGTATATGATGGGAAGAGCCGGCCAGAACGGCCCTGTCTTCATGGCTACCAGAAATACCTGAGCCTGGGTGCTTTTATAAATAAGATAGAAGTTGATTTAGAAGCGCATTGTTCTGGTGGCTGGCAAGTCCGAAGTCTAGGCCTATAGCATGGTCAATGAAAGCATGGAATATGGTGGGCTCATGCCAACAGAGAGGTCCTGACTGATTTCTTCTTCTCTTTTATTACTTGTTTAAAACATTTACAATGAGGGACATGTGCTTCCCCGAGAGAGAGAAAGAAAGCATTTCCTAGGAGGGGTGACTATGCCGTAATCCCCTCTCCTTCATTCTTCGCTCAGAATTTTAGACTCGCACACGTACACACCTGGCATGTTTTTTTTCAGCCACCAAGAACTGCATAGTTATCCACCATACCATAAGCTGACCCATGATTATTTTTTCAAATGTGAACAAAAACGTATTTATTACAAAAACAAAACAAAACAACCAAAATTCAACATTGTATTGAGCTACAATATAGCAGCAGAGGGACCAGCAGTTAGCGTAATGGCTAAGTCGCTGGACTTCCATGTAGTCAACTGAGGTTCGAGTCCTGGACCCAGTGGCTTAAACTCACACTGGGCGCATGTGCATGCGTATCCGAGATCCCAAGAGGAGAATGGAAGAGAAGGAATTGTGACATGGCCATCCCCCAGGGGGTGATTTCTCGCTTTCTGTCTCTGTCTCTCTGTCTTTCTTGTGAGTGCATGTGCCCTATAGTAAAAACCTCTCCAAAGAAATAAAAAGAAAAAGGGTTTTCTCAAGTTATAACACATTGGATGGAGGAATAGCCTTCTACATAGGTAGTCCAGTGTCTTAAATCCAGATAATATCAGAAACCTGATAACCCTGCAGTCTGTGGTCCTACAGATAGATTTTGGCCTGTGCTCAGAGCTCTAAGCAAAACCAGGATAAGGAGTAATTGTCCAGTTGATAGAGGGAAATATATATATATATATTTTAACTTCTTCATTCCATTCACAGCAACCTTTGATGGTGGAGGTATATCTTTAGTATGTAGCCATCAGTTATTTATGAGAATTAATTTAGTTCCAAACTTGGCAACTTCCAACTCAAAAGGCCAAATCAGGCCTATCGCCTGTTCTATGGGAAAAAAAAAATAAATAAAGTTTCATTGAAAAGTCACAACATCCATTCAGTATTGCCTCTGGGTACTTTAGCACTACAACAGAGCTGAGTAGTCTCATAGCTAAGGCCACGTGGACCATAAGATCTAACATATTTACTATCTCTCTGTGTCTTTAGAGAAAATTTGGCAACCTCTAATTTAAGTAGTTTATATAAGACTCATATATAACATAGTATTTGGCACACATTAAGTGCTAAAAATTACACGTGTTCTCAGTTTTATTTTTAAACTTGAATCTTCATAACGGATATCTTTATTATTGGCAATTAGATGTTAGACACCGTGGGGAAGCCATCCTTGCTAACACTGGCCCGTCTCCCTGTTTTATCTAAAGGCTTATATTTGTCATTGCAGCCATATGGGTTTTTATGAGTGCAAAGATCATGCCTAATTCAACCATATGGAAATTATTTTAACTTAAAAGCATTAAAAACCAATAGATGATTTCATCTTTTATATATGCAGTAATTAAAAAAGCCAAGATATCTTACTTTTGGATGCCAGGACTAATGCATGTAAAGTTTCTTTTTATCATTAATATTGAGCATAAAAGGGGAAATAAAAGTGAGATTCAATTAAGGTGTAATACTAATGGTCGTCACATATGAGAATTAAGAATGTGCTGGCATAGTAGAATAAGACTCATGAATTCTACGATCTATTTTCCATTCACTTGCAGCACCTGATGAAAATAGTTCAGCATTAAAATTAAAATCTTATGATGTGGCAACACACTAAATTATGTTTAGCATTCGATAGGAAGAAATCTCTCCTGGAAAATGCAGGAAATATACCTACTTAGTATGTTTGAGTACATTTAATGAAGACGTTGCTATAGAAAGCAATTTGCGAACAGGTAGATACATAAAGGAAAATCAGAGTGAGGACGGATGTTGGCGCAGTGGTAAATGTGACACTTTTTGAGGCTGATCCATGTGGGATGATTCTGGGTTGGTATCTAGAGACGTCTCTGAGTACACCAGGCATGCACCTACCCATGATCCAAAGCTAGCAGAAATTCAGGGGGAAGAAAGGAATCACAGAGTCAAGATCCTATGGGAGATGCTGTCTCTTCCTCTTTGTCTTTCTCTCCATCTCTGACTCATAGAAGAAATAAATAAATCCACTTTTAAAAAGAAACTAAAGAGCAACTTGTTAAATAAAATGATATTAGCACGATGTCCTTGCAAGGAGGCTTCAGGGTTGAGCTCAGGTCTGAATGGACAAGGAAATGACTAATCTGGGGAAGTCTGGTTGTATTACGTTAGATCCTTACTATCTCAGAGAGGCAGAGATGGTCATGCCTCATAAAGTCTCAGGCCTCTGCCGAGGTCAAATTTGAAGTACCCATAGCTTGTTTTCAAGGCCTGGCCAGCTCATCTTGTAGCACTTATTCACCTTGTTGAATGAAATTGAATCCTCTCCCTACAACGTTAGTATTGTGATCACAAAAATGTCCCATAGCTGCACTACCCACTGTAGTGGCCCCAACACAAGTGGCTGCTGAGCACTGGGCATGTGGGCTACTGCAATTAAGACACTAAACTTTGAATTTTGTTTAGTTTTAATTAACTTAAATAGCCACACCTGGCTAATGGCAACCACACTGGATGTCGCAGGCTCTACTTTGAATAAATCTTAGATTATCTTTAGTACAAACGAAAACACTGGGAACTTTTATTTTATGAATGGTTTTTAATTACTGTTGATGGTGTCCCTAACTACAGAGGAGACTAGATTTGACCTACTGCACTCCATATCTCTCCCTACTCTCTCGTCCTTCAAAAGGTGCTTGCCTATCCAATATATTAATTCAGTAAAAGGTAGCCAATAAGAATAAAAATGGTGGGACCAGCAGTTAGCATAATGGCTATGTCGCTGAATTCCCATGCAGCCAACTTAGGTTCAAGTCCTGGACACGGTGGCTTAAAACTCACGCCAGGCACGTGTGCATGTGTGCCCAAGATCCCAAGAGGTGAATAGAGGAGAAGGGATTGCAGCGTGGCCATCCCCCCTGAGGGGTGATTTCTCGCGTTCTGTCTCTCTGTCTCTCTCTGTCTTTCTGGCAAGCACATGCGCCCTATAGCAAAAAAAGTCTTTCAAAAAAAAAAAAAAAGGAATAGAAATGGCAGTTCTCACCAGGCAACTGTGAGTAGAGGATGATTATACCTCTAAAAATGTTTCATGGGAGCCAGACTGTGGTGTGATGGTAAAACACGACATGCTGTGAGGGTGACCCACATGGAAATGTTCTGGCTTCACATACAGAGACCTCCCTGCATACACCCAGTACACATATACCTGTGATCCAGGGCAGACTGAAGGTGGGGATGGATCATAGTACCAAGACCCTGATGGGGAGGGGGGTTGCTATCCCTCTGTCTCTATCACTCTCACTCATGAAGAAATGAATAAAGAAACTTTTTGGTAAAGCTTTAAAGAATAGAATGTGCTTTCTACAAGTATTGATTTTTTTTTTTTTTTTGAGAAGTTTTTGCTATAGGGCACATGTACTCACCAGAAAGACAGAGAGAGACAGAGAGCAAAAAAATCACCCCCCAGAGAGGATTGCCATGCCACATTCTCTTCTTCTCCATTCTCCTCTTGGAATCTTGGGCATGCACCCACACACACCCACCTGGTGTGAGTTCAAGCCACCGGGCCCGAGACTTGAATTGTGGTCGACTACATGGGAGTCCAGCGACATAGCCATTACGCTAACTGCTGGTCCCCAACATGTATTGATTTTTATACAGTTATCACATCTGTATTTCAGAGAGAGTGCCACATTCCAACAAGTAATTGGAAAGACTGGGTCCACATTCCTCTAGTCACTTACTAGCTACATCACTACACACTTATTAGGTGGTTTTGCTTCCAGGTAACTCCTACATAGGGCCACCTCAGCCTCATAGCAGATATGATGTAGCCAGTCTTTAAGTTCAATTTTGGGAAAGTGAAATCTGTGTAGCTTTTTTTAAAGAATTATTTATTTAATTTTATGTATTCATTCATTTAATGTAGCCAGAGAGAGAGAGGGAGAGAAAGTGAGGAAGCAAGCCACCAAGTCCGGGACTCAAACCGTGGTTGGCCATGTGGGAGTGTCCAGTGCCTTAACTACCACGCCACCTTCTGGTCCAGAAAGCTGCATTTTCTGATAAGAGGACATGGCCAACTCCTTTTCATTTTATTTGAATTCCACCTATCTGGCTTGATCCATAGGGACAGCTTTAGCTCAACCACCTTAATCTATCTGTTTGCTGTCATGGTACACTTTCAGTTGTCTATATTCCAAGTTCTTTTTAAATTTTGTGTGTCAACTTTTAAACACAACTTTTAGGGTGAATGGAAAATTAACATTTGGGGTAGGACCTGCCTTTCCTGCGTCTCCACCAGCCCCACGGCTCCTGTGCACACTGAAGATGCTTGCGGCTGCAGGGAGGTTGCTCTGGGCCTCTGTCCCCCAACAAGTGAGCACCATTCCTTGGGGGAATTTCTGCCTCTACAGCCCTAAGGCCTGCTGCTTCTGGAAGAACTTGCTTGACAGACCTTTTGTGGTCCGGTTCTGGACAAACAAAGTCTGCTGTTAGCAGCAGTTCCTTGCACCTGGCTCCCGCCATCACTCAGCACGTGGCCTTTTTTAAGGGTACATTTGTTGTCAAAAGAGAGTTCAAAGACCTAAGCCTTGACTTTAAGGAGAAATATTTGGAACTTTTCTTCTATCCTTTGGATTTCACCTTTGTGTATCCTATAGAAATGATTGCTTTTAGTGACAAAGCAAATGAATGTCGTGGCGTGAACTGTAAAGTTGTTGCAGTTTCAGTGGACTCCCACTCCAGCCATCTTGCCTGGACAAATACATCAAGGAAGAATGGCTGTTTGGGTCACATGAACATCACACTCTTGTCAGATATAACTAAACAAATGTCTCAAGACTATGGCGTGCTATTAGAAGGTCCTGGTCTTATACTAAGAAGTCTCTTCATAATTGACTTCAATGGAGTCATCAAGCACCTGAGTGTCAATGGTCTTCCAGTAGGCTGACACATGGAACAGACGCATGGAAGAGACCCTCTGCTTGGTGAAGGCATTCCAGTTTATGGAAATCCATGGAGAAGTCTGCACAGCAAATTGGACACCAGCTTCTCCCATAACCAAGCCAAGTCTAACTGCTTCCAAAGAGTACCTTGAGAAGGACAATCAGTAGATCATCCCCCACCAGGAAAGAACCACAATTAGAACCCATTTTTAGCATTTCACAAACAATTATTTATAGAAAGCAAAAGGCAAGTTATGTTTGTATTTGTAACTGTTACTCTAAATGTTTTGTTTTCGTAACTCTGTGTGAGGCTTTTAAAATGTCAGCATTGTCATAAGGAGTCCTGTATTGATAACATCTTGATGGCCAGCTAGTTTTTACGGACTGTCTAGTTCCCCGTACCTTAGGTCATGTCTTACGAGAGTAAAGGAAACTCTTCTTTCTTAGCCTTACTTGAATGTTTGTCTACACCAAAGCAGTACAACCAGCATCAAAAGCTTCTGATCAAGGGTCCTGAAATCTTCGATTTCTTTGCATTAAACTCAATTTTCTTTGAAAGTAACAAAGATCATAGTTTTAAGTTGTTAGCATCGGCCGTCTAATGCTCACTGTGGACGTACCTGTGATTCAAACAGTCTGAATCATGTTATCGGAAAAACATGGTGGCACAGTGACTTAACGGTCATGCATGGTCCCCATCCTTCAGGGTCATAGTTTACGTGGCGATTTTACTTACCTGTTAGTTGATTCAGTGTCTACATACATTTCTAGTTATTGATTAGGTATAATTATAAAGGTTATTTACTCAATCCAGGGAAGGCATTTTGAAATCATTGTAATTAATTTCTTTCTTGAAGTGCCCCATATAAATATATCATAGAAAAGAAACCTATTTTAAGATGTTGACAATTCTGGGGGGGCCAGCAGGTGGCATAATGGTTAAGGCACTGGAATTCCCACATGACCAACTGCAGTTTGAGTCCCAGGCCTGGCATCTTGCTTTCTCACTCTCTCTCTCTGACTTTCTCTGGCAAAACTCATGTGAAATATTAATAATAATAATAATAAGATTTTATTTTAAAGAACAATCTCTTGGGACCAGCAGTTAGCGTAATGGCTATGTCGCTGGACTCCCATGTATTTGACCGTGGTTCAAGTTCCAGACCCAGTGGCTTAAACTATGACGGGCGCATGTGCATGTGTGCCCAAGATCCCAAGAAGAGAATGGAGAAGAAGGGATTGTGACGTGGCCATCCCCTCTGGGGGGTGATTTCTTGCTTTCTGTCTCTCTCTGTGTTCTGGTGAGCACATATGTCCTATAGCAAAAACCTTAAAAAAAAAAAAAAAAAAAAAAGTACAATCTCCTCCCAGTTTAAAAAAAATTTATAATTTTTAACACACACACAAAAAAAGAAAATTAGCATTTGACATGTATGTATGAAAGGGATCATTTAATCTTTTTAGTATTCAAGGAAAACCAGTAGCAATTAACATAAAAAATAAGTTTGGATAATATCAACAGAGATCAAATAAAAATTAAAAGTGCAATTCAGCTTTCTCTTTTATCTTCCCACAAAAGAAAGATGAAAAGAGAAAAGATACCTTGGAAGGAAGAAGTAGAAAATAACTGTGTCTGTAACATAAGTACACAGAATTCTGCAAATTATATGCCCATGTTTTCAGTTTTCAATATCAAAATTATCCATCTTCATTGGCACTTGATACAAATGCCCACTTTTCAGTTCCCACCCACCCCCCCCCAAGGAAACTAGAAAAGGCTTTATTTTAGACTGAAGAGTCAGGAAGAGAGAAATCCGTGACTTTGTCATTCACTTGAGTGCTCAAACCACACTCTACCCTCACGCTACCTTTCTCTTGTTTAAACTGGACCATCAGTAGCACAGAAGAGATTTATACAGCAGATAGATTTCTGTCATGTATCTGTCAAATGGTGAACCAAAAGGGGAGTTTCCAGTAAGAAGGAAAAAAGGCATTATTATGGGCTGAACTATGTCCTCCAAAATTCACAGGTTAAAGCTCTAACCCCCCAGTACCTCAGGATGGGCTATACTTAGAAACAGAGCATTAAAGAGTAACTAAGGTAAAATTAGTCTAATAAGAGTAGTGTCCTTGCAAGAAACAAAGATGAGGACTGTGACACACAGAAGAAAAGATCATTGAAGACACCCAAAACATGATCCTCTACAAACAAAGGGAGGACCTTAGAGAAGAAAAAAACAAGCAAACAAACAAACAAAAAACTACCAACACGTTGGTCTCGAACGTCTAGCCTTCCGAATCATATGTTTTAGCCGTTGATACCACTTAGTCTGTGATTATGGCAAATGAATAAAGGCACCTTTCTAAAATTGCTAAATCCAGTTGTTTCCCAGATTACATCACAAATAGTAGAATGACTAAAATGTGTTGTTATTACTACAAAAAGAAGAAATACCATCAACCCATGGTCTGACTTTTACAGGTTTACAAGTGTGGATCGCAAGAATGTCTCACTGTACTTGTCTCTGTTTTTCTTTTTTTTTCTGCCAGAGAGTGGGAGTACCTTCCCAATGAGTATGATCATGCCACAATCCCCTTTTCTCCATTCCTTCCTGCCATCAGGATTCTGGGCACATATACCCATGCAATTGGTATGTTTTTCAAACCTCTGGGGCTGGGATTCAAACCATGATTGGTTGTATTGGATCCAGCTATTTTAACCATGTGCTACAGAGCAGCCTTCTGACTCCACTCTTTTTTTTTTCTCTTTCAATTGCCAGAGGACACATGAACTCAGCAGAGAGACAGAGAGAGACAGGGATACAGAGAGAGGAAGAGAGAGGGAAAAACACACCCAGTGAGATGTGGCCATGTTGTAATCCCATTTCCTCCACTTCGCCATCCTATTTGGATTTCGGCACACACACACACACTCCCAGCATGTTTTTCAAGCCATAGCAGCTGGAATTCAAACAATCAGCCATGTGGGGTCAGTCTCTCTTAACTACTAATCTGTGGTCCCATTCTCACTCTACTCTTTTTCTACAGGTATGTGTGCTCACCAGAGAGTCAGAGGTACAGAGAAAGGGGAAGTAAGAAATTACCCCCAAGGTTGCATGACCATAACCACAATCCCTTCTCCTTTCAGGATTTTTAGGCACCCGTGCACACACACACACGGTGCGATTTTAAGCCACATGGTCTGGGGTTGGAACCATGCAGTCAGCCATGTGAGATCCAGCCCTTTAACCTCCATACTACCTGCTGGGTCTCATTCTACATTTAAATACAGGATCTTGCCCCAAGCTATATCTGAGGCTGACTACTTACTTTGCCACTTTAAAAATGCTTAGTAAATGGAACTGCTACCTGATTAATAATATATGCCAAACAGGAGAAATAGAATGAAAGAAAATGCTACCTCTCAGTGGCCCTGTCCTCAAGACACTGTTTCTAAGCTAGGCTTGTGGCATAGGAATGTCTCTGAAAAGAAGCAACTGAGGAGCACTTGAAAATGTGAACCCTATGAAACAATCAACCTGCTTCCTGGCACTTGAGTCTTTGTCAAGCAACAGGAACACCAGAATCACCCTAATGGAATGGAACAATGACCTATTTATTCTGATATCCTGTCTCCTACGGAGACTTATGCCAGGTTCTTTTGAGGAAGGACTAAATACCACATAAGCACCCTATTGTGTACCACTTGATTGAGTATGGAGTTGGGGGACTTTGAAGAATGTGGAAGGGTGGTTTTCTTCCTGAAATATGTGGGTTGTATAAACAATATCCAGTCGTTTGCCCCCCTAGTTTGGATTTCTAGAGACCTTGGTTAGCAGGATTTCTGAGCTACAAAATAGTAGGCTGTGAAAAGAGACAGCATGTACACTACTATGTATTTTGTTATTTTTTACTGTGGTTGGTTTCTGTATTTGGCTTCCTTTGCTATCAGGTGATCATAAGACCACCTTTTATGCACTTTTTATTTGTTGGGTAATAAATCTAAATTTAGTTTTTCACTCCTGTATGTGAAATTCTAATTAGTCCCTTTCCTTCTTCTCCTTTTTTTCTTCTAATTTGCTAGAGGGTTCATGTGCTTGCTAGAGAGAGATAGAGGGAGAGAGAGAGGGAAAGGGAGAAAGCATCCCCACAGAGGAGATGGTCATGTCGCATTCCTATCTCCTCCATTTCTCCTTTTGGGGCACGCACACACATGTACCCATCATGATTTTCAAGCCACCTGGTCTGCGATTTGAACCACACAGTCAGACATGTGGGATCCAGGCATCTCAACCACCACACCACTAGTTGGTCTAGAATACTAATAATTTCTAGTAATTCATACTGCTTAGACCCAATAAAAAATTTTGATTTCTAACTTTGACTGAAGCATCAGGACAATTATTTTTATTTATTTCTACTTTATGTCTATTTTTCACATAGCAGGAATATTTAAAAAAAAAAAAAAACTATTTTCATGCTGGGATGCTTTGAAACCTTCGAATGTATCCTGCCATCTTCTGCTACTGGCATTATTTTGTTAGCTATCTGGTTCTTACCCAAACAACTATTCGCTTCTTTATTGTATTTTAATATTTTATATTTATTCATGAAGTTGTAAAATACAACTGTTTTTTAAGAATTACTTTATTTAACTTTATTTATTTATTTAATTTGACCAGAGAAGGACAGAATGAGAGAGAGAGAAAAAAAAGGAAAGTGAGATAGCAAGCTGCCAGATCCAGGACTTGAACCATGGTTGGCTCTGTGGGAGTCCAGTGCCCTCAACCCACCATGCTACCTGCTGGCCCCTGCCATAGCAATTTTAATTTCTTAACTGAATAGCTGTTGACAAGACACCAACCCAAAATATGATCCCTTTGTAGGGGAAATCTACATCTCTATAGGCTATATTCACTTATAGAGGTATCTCCCTCTCTGTACCAGAAAGAGAATTACTAAACCACTAGAAGCTCTTAATAGGGAAGGCATAACTTAAATCTGTATAATAAACTTTATACTTTTTAGAGATAGTTTTCCTGACCTTCTTAGCATGGCCTTTCCCAGCTGTACTCTTCTTTCTTTGATTCAGAGAACAAATATATATGGACAAGAAAAAAAAAAATTATCCCATGGAATAAACAAGAAAGGGGAAAGATCAACAAATAATTCCCATGCTATAGGTTTTTGTATATTGACTTTGTATCCTACAACTTTACTAAATGTATTTATGACTTCTAGGAGTCTTTTTTTTTTCTTTTTGTGTATTCCATTGGATTTTCTATGAAGGTAATCATATCACCTACAAATAGGGATGGTTTGACATCTTCTTTTCTTAACGGAACACCTTTATTTTGCTCTCTTGTCTGATTGCATTGGCTCAGACTTCCAACACTATGTTAAGAAGGAGTGGAGAGGGCGGGCAGCCTTTCCTTGTTATAGTTTTTAATGAGAAGGCTTTTATAGCTTTTCTCCATTCAGAATAATGTTCACAGTAGGTCTGTCATGTATGGCTTTTATTATATATGCTAAGGAATGTTTCTTCTACCCCAATTTTGCTGTAAAGGGATGTTGTATTTAATCAAATGCTTTTGCTTTTTTTTAAAAAAAATATTTATTTATTTGATTCCATTTGTTATTATTATTTTTTAATTTGATGAGACACAGACAGAGAGAGAAAGAAAAGGAAAGCGAGAAAGCAAGCTACTAGGTCCAGGACTTGAACCGCAGTCAGCCATGTGGGAATTCAGTGCCTTTAACTACCACACCACCTGCCGGGCCCCGAATGCTTTTTTTGCATCTCTAGATATGATCGTGTGATTTTTATTTTTCTTTCTGTTAATATGTTGTATTTATTGTTTTACATTTTATGCATTCTTACATCCTCAGAAAAAAGCCTACCTGGTCATGGTATAAAATCTTCTTGATATGTTACTGGATTCAATTTGCTTGTATCTTGTTGAAAATTTTTGTATCAATATTCATCAGGGATACTGGTCTGTAGTTTTCTTTTTTTTTTATGTTTTTGTCTGATTTGGTATCAAGATAATAGAGGCTTTATAAAGTGAGTTTGGAAGAATTTCTTCCTTTTGAATCTTTAGAAATAGTTTGAGAAAAATTGGAGTAAGGTCTTTAAAAGTTTACTATAATTCAGAAGTGAAGCCATCCAGGCCTGGGCTTTCCTTTGTTGGGAGAAATTTATCACTGTTTCAATCTCTTCACGTGTTGTCTTATTTGGTATCAAGATAATAGAGGCTTTATAAAGTGAGTTTGGAAGAATTTCTTCCTTTTGAATCTTTAGAAATAGTTTGAGAAAAATTGGAGTAAGGTCTTTAAAAGTTTACTATAATTCAGAAGTGAAGCCATCCAGGCCTGGGCTTTCCTTTGTTGGGAGAAATTTATCACTGTTTCAATCTCTTCACGTGTTATTGGTCTATTCAGGCTTTCTATTTCATCTTGAGTCAACCTAGGAATCTTGCACTTGTCTGGAAATCTGTCTATCTCATCTAGGTTTTCTAGTTCATTGGCATATCGTAGTTCTCATAATTTTTTTGTATTTTGAGTTTATTGGTTATAATAGTGCCAGCTTCATTACTGATTTTATCTAACTTATCTCAGGAAAACTTCTAAATAATTTAAGAATAAATTTTGCTATAAAGCCTTTCATTGTATAACACAGGTTGGGAACTTTTCTATAAAGAGCTGGACAGACACTGGAAGGTAGCTCAGCATTAAAACACAATGCTCTGAGAGGCCGATTCACTGAGGAAGGCTGGCAGTTCCAGTTCAGAGACCTCTTAAAGTATGACAGGCACATCTGTACTCATGACTTATGTTGGCTGAGGATAGTGGCTGGATCACAGCATCAAGACCCAGTTTGGGATGCCATGTTCCCCTCCTTCCCTCTTTCAAAAAAATAAATAAACTTTAAAAAAAAAAAAAAGTTGCACATGCAGAGCCAGCCTCTGGAACACTAGTTAAGGGAGTCAGATCCCATTTGGCCAATCCCCATTCAAGTCTAGGCCATGACAGCTTAGAAAACACACTGGGTGTGTTTTCCAAAATCCTGGAAGAATGGAAAAATAGAGGAGAAGGGGTTACAGTGTGACCATGCCCCATTGTGGAGTGCTTTCTCTCTCTCTCTCTCTCTCTCTCATTGGTGAGTACATACACACTCTGGCATTTAAAAATAAATGCACATGTATCTGTTTATGGAAGACAAACGAGAGAGATAGAGAGAGATAGAGAGAGACAGAGAGAGAGCCAGAGACTTAATATAGCGTCAGGACTAGGATAGGACATTTAGGTCACAAGATTTAAGGAAACACTCACTCTCACACTTTTGCAAGTGTCCCTGAGAATGAATACCTTCTTAAATTTTGCCCCCTAAGCACTTATTCATTCCTCTCTTGTCCTTTAGACTTGGCGGGTCAGGTGGTTTCTTTCAGCTACTCAATTCTATTACTGTAGCGTCACAACAGCTAGAGATAATACTAAATAAATGGGTGTAGCTGTGTCCCAACAAAACTTTATTTAATAAAAACAAGCAATACTTCACATTTAGCCCATGGGCTATAGTTTGCTAGTCCCACTTTTTATTTTAAAAATGCAAATATTTCCTTACTTAATTTGTACATAAAATTTCATTGCTATGCAGAAAGCATTTTGTTACACCAATGAACTCTACCTCACATTCTACCTTCTTCCTTCTGTTTAGAGCCTCTTAGTAATCTACCACCAAATTTTGGGGACTTCACTCCAACAAAGTTGTAAATGTTGTTAGTATTTCATATAAGACTCTGTAGCATAGAGAGTTGTGATTGGTGAGTCAACCATCTGTGGCTGCCAGTTACATCAAGATTGTAGCAGCATTTTTACTTTGTTTACAACCGAAAAGCTTTCTAAATAAAACCTTTTTTTTGTTTGTTTGTTTTTGAGAGGTTTTTGCTATAGGGCACGTGCACTTGCCAGAAACACAGAGACAGAGACAGAAAGCAAGAAATCACCCTCCCCCAGGGGGGATGGCCAGACCGCAATCCCTTCTCCTCCATTCTCCTCTCAGGATCTTGGGCACGCACACACATGCACCCGACATGAGTTTATGCCATTGAGTCCGGGACTCGACCCATGGTCGACTACATGAGAGTCCAGCAACATAGCTATTATGCCAACTGCTGGTCCCTCTAAATAAAATCTTAACATTAAAAAAAAATGCGGGGGAGGGGGGTAGTGGGGAGATGGGTCTTGGGTGGCTCCAGGGTCAGGGATGGCAGTACCTGGCATAGTTGTGTGACTCCAAGACCAGCTTTAGGAGCCCAGAGAACACTGCGAGGGGGAGGACACTTACCACAACCTTCCCAGTGACACTACTAGAAGCTCAGATGTGCAAACCCTAGCCAACAGTAGAGAGGGATACAGAAAAGTCACAAAGAAGCCACTTTTGATGTCCCATGGAGCAGGTTGACCCCTTCCAGACTCCAGGAACACCACAAAGCAATATGAAGCCAGTTCTTGAGAAGAGTCAGGAATTCCCTCCACCAAAACATGCATTTTCTATGGGGTCAGCAGGTGGCGTCGTGTTTGAGGTACTGGACTCCTGCATGGTTGTTCATGGTTCGAGTCCCAGACCTGATGATTTGCTTTCTCACTCTCTCTCTCACACTCTCTGGTGTGTACACATGCCCTATAGCAAATTAAAATAATAGATAAATAAATAAAATTCTTTTAGAAAAATGAAACTTCCCATGACCAGCAAAAATGTAGGGAGAACTATCAGCTGCCCTACCAACCACACATCCTTCTGTGAGGCCTCTGAGTGATCCCAAGGAAATGTAGTGATTGAACTGAGACAGGAAGGAGCCAGAAGCTGAGGCCATCACTGATCTGACAATGGGACAGTGTGACTGGTTGTATAGGGTGGTGGTGCCACCTGCTACCATCTCACCAACTGGCCTCCCATTTGTGGTGACCAAGAGCCCCGAGACCTCATATTTAATGTATCATCTTCACTGATTCAACATTCAAGAGTCCACTGTCCCAAAATCCACAATGATCAGATTCCATCCACTTCACTGCAACTTATTGGAACTCCTTATAGACTTCTTTTTGCTGTGCCATCAAATTTCTACCCCTTTCCCTCAGTTTTTATTCTGCCGACCTTGCCACCTCACCTTCCACACTTGGTGCCATATTCCTCACTCCTTGCGTGAGGAGCCACTTTCCCCAACACCCCAGCCACTTTAGCCCCAGCCACTCATTTAATGAAGCCCCCCACTGCCACTTCCTCACCTGGGCAATTGCCACATCATTCAAATTCTCAGCCCCAGGATCTGGCTCCAGGCCAGATCCCCAATTACTAACAGATGTTCAGGCTACATGCTGGGTATACCTTGTATGAAACCCCTCCAGCAGGGGCCAGCCCAGTTCTCTACCATTGGGAGGGCCAGTCTGCACTTAACATAAATGCTGCCAATGGAACACAGAGCTGACAAGATCAAAACTTAGTAAGATGGGAAAGTGAAGCTCTCAACTTTCCTAATAGCAAGATCAAAGGCCAGAGACTGTTGCCGATGGGGAATATATGGCAGACAGATAGTTATAAGCAGAGTCTTAGGCTCTAAGGATAGAGGTAGTAGCACACTGAGGGACCCCAGACATTGACCTTGAGGGCCAATGAGTGGTCGGTGCTTTAGCTTCTCAAGACTATCATGCAGCAGCAGCTCAGAGAAAAGACAAAGCCAGCATGCTCAGTCTGTTCCATCATACCTCTACCATTATAGTAAAGGGCAGTAATCGGCCAGGAGCCCTGCAAAGCCAGCAGAGAAAAGTCAGGTGTAGAGAGTTCTATCCTTAGTCCCACCAAGAAATGGTGAAATACAGACTTTATCCAAAGCAATGGTTATAGCCAATAACAACCTGGTGCCCACTAGAACTGACCCAGGCAAACTGACCCAGGCCTACAGCACGTGGGCTCAGAGATCCTGGTGACATCAAGACTAAACACATATGTGAGAGCCACCTTCTCAAACAGGGAGCCAGAACTATCCACTGTTACCTTCTCCCATTTGCCCTACCATTTCCTGAAGTCACCATCCCCCAGCTGACTATAGGGAGCTGAAGCTGGAAGATGACCTCCGGATCCAGAATGTTGTGCACAGTGCTGAAGTGAGTGGGGAACTGAAGTTTGACCCTAGTACAGTAGTGGACATTCGGGAAAGCCAGTGGCCTGTATCTGTCATGCTGGAGTTGAGGGCTGGAGAGCAGCAGAGCAAAATGAGCATCAAGGTCCCCCCCCCCGCCCCCAAGCATGCCTTCTTATATGGCCAGCATTGGTCCTCCAGCAGCCCTGAGCAGACTATACTACTCTTCTCTCTGCCTTGCCTTCAGCTTCACATGTGAAATGTCACATTTCTATCAGTTCACAGAGATGGAGAGAGGCCTGAGAGGATGGTCATGGGACCCACAGAGTCATGTAACAGTGAGGAGAAGAGCCAGCCAGCAGAAGAGGGCTCCTGAGTGGTCGAGTACTCCCAGTCCGACCTGGTGCTCAGGCCTCCTGGCCAGCCTCAGGCTTCCAAAGATGGAACATGCAAGCGAGGAGGCACAGCTCTCTCTCTCTCTCATTTTACAGGAAGTTAATCTGTCTATGGAAGGGCATTCTAGTGTGGGAAAATGCATCTCTTCCCTAGAGCAGGACTGAGGCTTACCCCAAGAGTTCAGTCTCACCTGGGCCGGCAGAGAGTTTGAATACCCTGGGCTGGGAATGACTCTCTTGGCAGAGATTTGCAGGGAAGTAGAAAGCATCAAGGCAGCTTCCCAAGGCAGGACCCATCACATCTTTGCAGGACAGCTCCAGAGGATGCTTTGATGGAGAGGAGCAGGCCTGGGACAAGAAAGAAAGGAAGGAGGTGTTCATGGTTAAGAAACATTCTTGCATGAAGGCTACCCTGCTCGTTCCTCCTTATTCCTAGCTCCTACAAGCAGAAGTCAGGCTTTGGGAGCAGGTGGCAGAGGGAGGGAAAAAAGAAAGTGCCCGAACTGATGATCTGCAGCTTAGAGTAGCAGTTCAGCTGGCTGAAGTCGTTTCCTCCTACCCCCCCTTCTTTTTGTGGTGGGGAAGGAAAGGTCACATGGTTGGAAATAAGGGGGTTCCCACCCAGAATGCTTCTTGTGAGAGATGTGCACTTTGAAGGGTGCTTTCATTACAAGTGTGTCTGGCTGGCTTTGCGGAGGAGGAACACTCTTACCCGCAAGTCTCTGCTGAAGTGTCTGCTTCAGCCCCTTTCCTACCTCTTCTTACCATTTCTCCCCCAAGGCTTCTAGCATCTTGGGTGTCTAGAGAGAGAAAAGTCTACCCAGGAGTCAGAGGGAAATGCAATCTTGTCAGGCAACCAGTCAGAGACAGTAGGTGAAAGGCCTGCTTATCTAGACTGACCCGGCTCCTGGCATGGCTTCTGGAAAGGGAGCTGACCTAACAAAGCTCCTCCTACTCAGCATGCCAGTCCTGCTTTGAAATCTCACTGAACCTCTAGTTGAAAAGGGTGACTTTTGGAAGACCCAGTGGACCCTTTCCTCCAGGCACCCCCACCCCTCCTTTGTCAGTCTGTGCTGTGCCTGAGTGCCTGCACGGCCCCAGCTGTCCCCTGCCCTAACATCTCAGGACGTTGTCTGGACCTGGGCTTTGTTGGTAGCTGTACCACCTTTCCTTGTCTACAAAACTGATGTCTACTCTGACCAAGACCTCTAGTGTTTGGGGTGTAGGGATCTTAATCCCTTCTCCTCCATTCTCCTCTCGGGATCTTGGGCACACACGCACATGCGCTTGGCACCAGGACTTGAACTGTGGTCAACTACATGGGAGTCCAGCGACATAGCCATTGTACCAACTATATGGCCAGCATTGGTCCTCCAGCAGCCCTGAGCAGACTATACTACTCTTCTCTCTGCCTTGCCTTCAGCTTCACATGTGAAATGTCACATTTCTATCAGTTCACAGAGATGGAGAGAGGCCTGAGAGGATGGTCATGGGACCCACAGAGTCATGTAACAGTGAGGAGAAGAGCCAGCCAGCAGAAGAGGGCTCCTGAGTGGTCGAGTACTCCCAGTCCGACCTGGTGCTCAGGCCTCCTGGCCAGCCTCAGGCTTCCAAAGATGGAACATGCAAGCGAGGAGGCACAGCTCTCTCTCTCTCTCATTTTACAGGAAGTTAATCTGTCTATGGAAGGGCATTCTAGTGTGGGAAAATGCATCTCTTCCCTAGACCAGGACTGAGGCTTACCCCAAGAGCTCAGCCTCACCTGGGCGGGCAGAGAGTTTGACTACCCTGGGCTGGGAATGACTCTCTTGGCAGAGCAGGACTGAGGCTTACCCCAAGAGTTCAGTCTCACCTGGGCCGGCAGAGAGTTTGAATACCCTGGGCTGGGAATGACTCTCTTGGCAGAGATTTGCAGGGAAGTAGAAAGCATCAAGGCAGCTTCCCCAGGCAGGACCCAACACATCTTTGCAGGACAAGAGGAGCAGGCCTGGGACAAGAAAGAAAGGAAGGAGGTGTTCATGGTTAAGAAACATTCTTGCATGAAGGCTACCCTGCTCGTTCCTCCTTATTCCTAGCTCCTACAAGCAGAAGTCAGGCTTTGGGAGCAGGTGGCAGAGGGAGGGAAAAAAGAAAGTGCCCGAACTGATGATCTGCAGCTTAGAGTAGCAGTTCAGCTGGCTGAAGTCGTTTCCTCCTACCCCCCCTTCTTTTTGTGGTGGGGAAGGAAAGGTCACATGGTTGGAAATAAGGGGGTTCCCACCCAGAATGCTTCTTGTGAGAGATGTGCACTTTGAAGGGTGCTTTCATTACAAGTGTGTCTGGCTGGCTTTGCGGAGGAGGAACACTCTTACCCGCAAGTCTCTGCTGAAGTGTCTGCTTCAGCCCCTTTCCTACCTCTTCTTACCATTTCTCCCCCAAGGCTTCTAGCATCTTGGGTGTCTAGAGAGAGAAAAGTCTACCCAGGAGTCAGAGGGAAATGCAATCTTGTCAGGCAACCAGTCAGAGACAGTAGGTGAAAGGCCTGCTTATCTAGACTGACCCGGCTCCTGGCATGGCTTCTGGAAAGGGAGCTGACCTAACAAAGCTCCTCCTACTCAGCATGCCAGTCCTGCTTTGAAATCTCACTGAACCTCTAGTTGAAAAGGGTGACTTTTGGAAGACCCAGTGGACCCTTTCCTCCAGGCACCCCCACCCCTCCTTTGTCAGTCTGTGCTGTGCCTGAGTGCCTGCACGGCCCCAGCTGTCCCCTGCCCTAACATCTCAGGACGTTGTCTGGACCTGGGCTTTGTTGGTAGCTGTACCACCTTTCCTTGTCTACAAAACTGATGTCTACTCTGACCAAGACCTCTAGTGTTTGGGGTGTAGGGATCTTAATCCCTTCTCCTCCATTCTCCTCTCGGGATCTTGGGCACACACGCACATGCGCTTGGCACCAGGACTTGAACTGTGGTCAACTACATGGGAGTCCAGCGACATAGCCATTGTACCAACTGCTGGTCCCTAATCTCTGTTTTTAAAAACTCAAAATCATGCCCCCTTGTATTCCACTGCTAAAGGAGGAATAAGAAGGGAACTATGCTGAGGGCCAGGACAAAGGCCAGTTCCCTGCTGGCATTTTTACACAGCCCTCCTCACCCCCAGGATGGAGGTTTCTAGCTATCCTCTCCCACCACCAGCTCCAAGGCCTCGGATAGTCCAGATAGCATTTCAGTACCTGAAATATATTTTGTTTTGTGGTGGCATATTCCTTTCTGATCTTAGTTATATGTACCTTCTCCTTTGTCTTAAGCTCATGTTTTCTTTACAACTCTTAGCTTCAGCTCAGACTGTGATATTCCACTGGGTACTGGAATTAGGCTTCTCCACCAGCTTTCAGGTGGGCGAGGGGTTATTTTGTTTGTTTGAGGTGTGAGGGGTTGTCTTTAGACTCTTGAAGGCAACTCAGGTTATTGTCCACTCAAGTTCTCTGGTTAGGTTTTTCCCAGACTATAATTCTGATATTTCCCTTACAGATAGACTTGGACTGGCTGAGGCCTGGCTGAGGCCTGGCTGAGGCCTGGCTGTTATCAAGAGTCCCAACACTCTGAGGTCTGGTCTCTGCTCTGTCAAACACTTTAGGCAAGTCTTGTGACCTCTTGCTCTTTCACTTCCTCCCCAACTGCTAAATGGGGATAAATAATCTTGCCTACCTCCTGGGGGGATGGGAAGGTTCTGAGACCAGAGTCATTTTTAGCGTTCAGGTGCAAAAGGTTGTTCTCCTGGGAGGAGGGAGTGAGTAATTTCCTACCAGACCTACACTCCACTGGTTCATTCCTTGAGAGCAGTTGTTTGATCAGTCAGCTTTCGGGAGTCCATCTACAGGAAGCAGCTGGCTTTCCCATGCGTCTTTCAGACTCTGGTTCATGTCAAAACCAATCTCCACCTTTGTAATGCATTTGGGATTGTGATCTCTTCCCTTTTCTGCCCTCCACTCTCGATGTTGCTCTTTCTGGGATCCTGCAGGTTGAGTCTTGAGCCCTTTCAGATGAGAACCTTGGGAGTAGGCCTCTTCTCTGGCTATCTCATGAGCAGTTTATCCCTCATTCATGGGATGACCATTTGCACAGGGTTTCATCAGTGTCCTTCCTCATAGAAAAACTCATTAACTGAATATAGCAACCTACACACAGCAGGTGCTCAGTAAATGTCCACTGAGGACACCAACAGAGCTTCCTCCTTCTGGGAGCAAATCCATATTTATCTGGTTACAGGCCACATAGTCTAAATCAAAACACTCTACTCTTGTGCTGCTTGTGACTTCCCAGACTAGTCATCTCTTTATATATATATTTTAGAGAGATTTTTGCTGTAGGGAGTATGTGTTCACCAGAGAGACAGAGAGATGGAAAGTGAGAAATCAACCCCCAGGGGGGATGGCCCCACCATAACCCCTTCTCCTCCATTATCTTCTCAGGATCTTGGGCACACACGCACATGCACCTGGCATGAATTTTAAGTTGTCAGATCCAGGACTCAAACTGGGGTCAACTACGTGAGAATCCAGCATTACACCATCTGCTGGTCCCCAGACTAGTAATTTCTACTGAATCCTGGAAAGAGAAATTCTTGGGGACCTTGGCAAGTTGGTGACCTTGGCAAGTTGGCAAGCCCTGACCTTCCTGCTGTTCCTCTTCTGCCTCTTACTGATAAAGCAGTATCAGCACTACTGTGTATGTGTGTAACGTATTAATACTTGACTTTGTTGAGCTGCAAAGTCTCTTTCACGTAGTATGGATCCGAAGAAAAGCAGCTCATTGATGCAAATCTTGGCTAGAGCTGTGGCATTTCTTTTCTCTGGTTCAATCTTCTAAACATGAGAAATAAGAGTAACCTCTAGCGTACACATTCTTCCTTATAGGATTTTTTTAGCTTCGTAGAAGACAGAAGAGTGGTTTTCAGAGAATGAACATTTTAGTGGGAATTTGTCAGCTTTGGGGGAATTGACAGCTTATGAGGGCCAGAATCAGTCCCTGGTCCGTGGTGGGACATCTCTAGAGATGGGGATAGGAAGGGGGATTGCTAATTCTGGCACTATTAGAAATCCCTGTATGAGTTAGAAGAGAAATCAGTCAAGTCCAGGTAGTAGCCTAAGTCTTCAATCATCATTCCTGTCTAGATCTGTGTACTCAAGAGAAAGGGTGGCATGTGAGAGTGCTTTGGACGTTCAGAGCTGGCTGCTTGGACCCACGGCAGGTGGGGGGCACAGGTCTGGACTGACCCTTCTATACTCTTGGGCCTGGCTGGTTATAACACTAAGGGCTCTGATCTGTGCTGCTTTGCCACTGGGGCTGTCCTGCCTGTTACCCTCTATAGCGTCCTGTCCTTCCATGTCTTTAGGCACGTAAATTAAATCCGAACATCACGTCCATTCTTTTTATTTTAAATTACCACAGGGCACATGCTCTTGTCAGACAGAGACAGAGGGAGACAACATTCCCTAATGGGGCATGGTCATACTGTATTCCCTTCTCCATTTCTCCATTCTGTTGGGATTTGGGGCATACACACATGTGTGCCCAGTGTGATTTCAAGCTGTTAGGAATGGGATCCGAACTACAGTCAACCATGTGGGATCTGGTTCCCTTAACCACTATCAGCAGGCCCCTCCTGTTCATTCTTAACCTGAGTTCTACCAGTGTAATACTACAGCAAAGTCATGTTGGATAAGGATGATGTGAAATGATATGGCTTCAGAGGTGTCAGGAGCCCTGGGGTTCAAAGTATCTGACTGTCTTAAGGGAGAAACAAGAAAGTTTTATTACTAGGTGTTTTCTGTTATATTCTTTCCTCTGTGTTTTTTTGTTTCCTGTTTTATTTTTTCAAAGAATTATTTTATTCAACTCTATATTTATTTATTTATTTATTTATTTATTTATTTTAATTTGACCAGAGAGGAGCAGAGCAAGAGCGAGAGCAAAGGATGAGAGAGAGAGAAAGTGAGAAAGCAAGCTGCCAGATCTTACACTCAAACCGTAGTAGCCTTGTGGGAGTCTAATGCCCTTAATCACCGTGCCACCTGCGGGAACCCCATTGTTTCCTGTTTGTTTGTTTGTTTTTGAGATATTTTTGCTATAGGGTGCATACGCTCGTCAGAAAGACACAGAGACAGAGAGACAGAAAGTGAGAAATCACCCACCAGGGGGGATGGCCACACTGCAATCCCTTCTCCTCCCTTCTCCTCTCAGGATCTTGGGCACACACGCACATGCGCCTGGCATGAGTTTAAGCCACCAGGTCTAGGACTCGAACCACAGTCAACTACACAGGAGTCCAACAACACAACCATTACGCCAATTGCTGGTCCCATCCTGTTTTAAAATTACGTTAGGGCCTGTGTCAACATCTCAGGAGGTTCATCTTGATCCATTTACGTGGACTATGGGGTTGGGAGAGAGTTTGAAGTTTGGTTGAACCAGGATTTCATTTGATTCTTACCAGTGGGCATCATAGACAATTTAGGGGGAAGCATGGCACGGTGGTATGATTTAAACATGTAATAATCAGGCGTGTTGAAGAGTTCATTGGTCACACTGGAGATGAAAGGTGAACATGGATTGACCGGGAAAGGGCCTGGGCTTGTTGTAGTAAGGACGACCTGATTGACTGAATTGACTATGGGAGGTTAGGTCATAGCAAAGTAAGTAAGACAGAGGCCAAATTTCAGGGAGCTGTCTTGGCCTCTAAGAGCTGTTTACTAATCCCCATGGAGACTACAGTAAATTCCAGATGGGAAAAAAGTATACACCACAGTTGAAGAGCTGAACTTACTAGGTTGAATGTTGATTAGGAATCTATCAGCCTTTTTCTGGGAAGTCTTCATCCTCAGCCTCCCTGAGGTAGGGAAGACCTCCCACATTATGCAATAATAAAATAAGCAAGTGGGTATTTGCAGCTGTCAGTTGGCCTTTCAGTTCTGGGATCCATTCTTGGACCAGGTGCCTGATCTAGACCTAGGCTAAGACTGGTTCTCAAGATGCGAGAGTCAGCTGTCTTTTCTCCTTCCCTGCAGACTGCACAGGGCCCAGAATGGAGGTGTGATTTGTCCAACTGATAATAAATACACTTTTCACACTAAGGTTCTCTTCATTATTTCTCCTGTTAAGCCTCTCCTACCTGATAGATTACGAGCTCAGCATCTGTGTGATCCCAAAGCCATTCCACTGAAGACACCCCAATTGAAGATGGCCTCAGACTGAGTTCCTATCAGCCCAGGTAACTTTACCTACTGTCACATTTGCAAGAGTTTATTTGTGACTTTCTGATTGTTGTCAGCACTGAGGTTCTTCAGAGAGAAAGACTGTGTGAGAGCAAATGACACGATGGTTTTACACCCACCTCCTGAACAGCGAGTTTGCACATGGTTGTGAGCTGTGAGTTGCTCATGCAGTGCTGGTATTGCTAAAGGCCACATGGATCCCTCCCTCCTTTACTTGATACTCACATCCGAGAGAATCTAGATTGTGTTGGGGAAGAGACTGGATCCACTTTGGGCTAACCCGAAGTACTAAAAGAAGGCTGTCTCTTACAGCCCTCCTAGCCACACAGGATCCCTGTGGTCAAAACGAGCATGTCTCGGCTACAGAAAGTAGACTGCTCTCAGCAACCTAAAGGATGGAAGAACATGGAGGAATAGAGTGGAGAAAAAAACACGGGAATGTTGTCATCCAAGTGACTTTAGGGTCCTCAGGAGTAGAAAAAGATGGAGCTGGGAGATCTGGATAGATCTGGATAGATCTAGTTTGTATGAGATCCCTGTAGATGAATTAGTGATTCTCTAACTACTATTTTCAGGATGTAATGGCAACTACATTATATCAAAAGCCTCAGGAATTGTCAGGTGCTCCCCACCCCTAATGCCATTTTCACCCTCTAATCCTACCTTATCTTTAAGAAAGCATTGATAATTCTAAGGATAATCTATTTTGTTGTGCTTTTTTAAAAAATGCTCTAAATAATGTGTACTGTAAAAACAAAAAAAGAAAAATATTCTCGGGCCAGCAGGTGGCATAGTGGTTAAGGCTGACTCCATGGTTCAAGTTCCAGACCCAGCAGCCTAAAAAATCATGCTAGGTGTGTGTGTGCATCCTCAAAGTCCTGACAGGAGAATGGAAGAGAAAGGATTGTGGCATAACTGTCCTGCTTGGGGAGTGATTTCTCACCTTCCTTCTCTCTCTGTCTCTCTTCAACTAGTGTACTTGCCCTATGGCAAAAATAAATAAACAAATAACTAACTAACTAAATAAATAAAATAAAATAAAAATCCTCAAACCATGGTTTGCTCAATAACACAGCAAAGAAGTTTCTAGAATTGGGATCCAAATGTCACTGATTCCTTTGATAAGCCATGCACCTGTAAAAAGTTTTTTTCCACTCTCACTTACCCACTTCCTAATCTACCTGTCAAAAATGTTACTTATTTTCCAAAAGCTAAATTTAAAAATTACTTCCTCTATGAAACTATCTCTCTTTGTCACATGTCCCCCAAGTACAAAATGACTCATACTCTATGGTATAG
>NW_006160137.1:312953-338496 GCF_000334495.1 Tupaia belangeri chinensis
TATATATATGATATAAAATAAGTTGATTTTGTTTTGGGCACTGATTTGTTCAGGTGTTGTAAAGTGCTATTCTTAAAAATCTCATGCACACTGCTGCACTCCAAAAAGATGTGCCCGGAAGCCACGTGGGAAGTATGTGTGGCAGGCTCGTGGCTCCAACCACAATCACAGCCCACACGCTGTGCTTTAGCAGGTGCTTTCCCACCCACCAGTCAATCATTATACTCTAATTTTCTGATGCTACTTAAAGCGTAATAAGAAACTGTAAGAGCCCAACCATGTTATCTTTCATTAGAAAAAATTTTTAAAAAGAATTATCTATTTATTTCATTCCATTTGTTATTATTTTTTAAATTTTGACCACACAGAGAGAGAAAGGGAATGTGAGAAAGCAAGTTGCCAGATCCAGAGCTTGAACCATAGTCATTCACGAGAGAATCTAGTGCCTTGAACCATCACGCCACCTGCCAGCCCCTCATTAAAAGAAAGCTAATTGAAAACTATTTTCTAAAATTATTCAACCAGGGGCTGGCAGGTGTTTGTTAAGGTTGCTGGACTCACACATGGCTGACAACGGTTTGAGTCCCGAACAGGCGGCTTGCTTTCTCACCTTCTCTCTCTCTCTCTCTCTCTCTCTCTCTCTCTCTCTCTTTCTCTATTACTGTCATAGTGTCCCTCTCTGGTCAAATTAAAATAAATAAATAATGCTAAATAAAATAATTATTTAAAAAATTATTTAACCAAATGCTATGATGTCTGGAATTTTATTCATGAGGATCTACAAGGAAAGAGGAAGAGGGAGTATAGGTGGCACTGGGAGAGTAAGCATGAGTAGATAATAGTTGTACTTAGGTGCTGGATATAAAGAGTTCATTGTACAATTCCCTTCAGCTTTGTGAATATTTTTCAGACTTTCATTTATATTGTCCTAATTATTTCTAGATGTTCATCCATTGGTCATGGCTTATGTTCCCAGCTCTGGTCATTTTTCATGATCTAGAGAAAGCTAAAAATAGAGTTATGTGGAATAATGGGAGTAGAGAAGGACCTCCCACATTAATACTAGCTAGTATTTATTAAGTACACAATTGAGATTAAACACTGAAATACCATATAATAATATACTTAGTCCTCCTTGTACACCAGCCAATGAGTTAGATCCTGTTTATCGTCCTATTTTAAAGGAGACTTGATGCAATTTGATCAGGGCACACAGCACACAAATACACCAACTGGGATGAGAACCCATGCCTCTGGCCTCAGAGACCCTATTTAAAAGCACTTTACCATATAATATATAAGAAAATGTTTGGCAGAACTTAACAAATTTACCAAACCATATCCTAGTTCCCATTTTCCAGTGCCTGACACTACTTTGCAGCTTCTAATCACAATTCCCTCCTAAGATTATAGTTTTTGCACTTTTGCAACTTCCTGCATGAACTGCTCCTAATCAATGGGTTGTAGGTTTCTCTCTGTATTCACTGGTTTTACTGCAGTAACAAAAACTGTCAAGTCATACTGGTTTACAACAAGAAAGTTTTATTTCTGACATATATTATGTTTCAGCTGTGGATTAACTGCAACCAGGCTATATGTCTACTCCACATATTTCTTTGTTCAGCAACCCAGTTGAGAGGAAAACTTTCCTGGCACAGGAGAAGAGCAAATGTTCAGATGGAAATTTGTGATGGTTAGAGTTTCTGTGTGAAAGTCATATTTTGTTGGCCAATGCATAGCACCTCATCAAATTTAAGGTCTGTGAGGCATGATGTTTCCTCTTCACCTCCAAGAGAAGCACGGCAAGATGTATATGAATAGGCTGGACTGAGTATACCCCTATTCAAAAAGTGAAGTAAATAACTGTAAAAAGTGGTTTAATCTATGACCCTCTTTCCAATACTCATCACCTTCTCACATCATTTATTCCACCATACTCTGATAATTAGGTATGGACTTAGCATGTGTCTTAGTCTGCTATTGCATTACTAACAGAAATACCTGAGGCTAGGTGATTTGTAAAGAACAGAGGTTTATTTGGTTTATGATGCTGGTGGCAGAAAAGTCCAAGCACATGGGGCCAACATCAGGCATCACAACATAGCTGACAGAAGCAGCAAAGATGGCAGACACCTGCAGAGAGACCTGGGTCCAGCCATGTTTCTTTTTTTTTTTTTTTTTTAAGAATTATTTTATTTATTTATTCATTTGTTAATTTCAATTTGACCAAAAAGAGACAGAAAGAGGGAGGGAGAGAGAGAGAGAGAGAGAGGAAGTGAGAAAGCAAACCACCAGGTCCGGGACTCGAACTGTGGTTGGCCATGTGGGAGTCCAGCGCCTTTAACCACCACGCTACCTGCTGGCCCCAAGCCATCTTTCTTTTATAACAACCAGTCCTCAAAGGAAGATAACTCCTTCTCAAAGAGATAGAACTCACCCCCTCTTGCATGACAGCATTAACCTGTTTATAAAGACAATGTCTCCATGATCTAAATATCACCATATCCAAGATCTCACCATTTTCTAATGCCATTACACTGGGGACCAAATTATAAAACATGAAACTTTGGGGGATAAACCATTATCTAAGCCATAACAGTATGCTCTAGCTTCAATCATTATCCATGCCCTATGTGTTAATCAGTTCTCTGTTAATATTTTAATACCTGAAACTGGGTGAGTCAGAAAGAATAGAGATTTATTTAGCTCAAACCAAAGTTTTTTGGTGTTAGAGAACCAAAGTCAAGAGGCTACATCTGATGAAGGTCACCTCGTTAGTGGACTCTGCAAAGTCCTGAGGTGATGCAGGGCATCACTTGATTAGGGTGCAGAGCTCATGTGCCTATATTTGTGGCTCCTCCTTTAAAGCTATCAGCAGCCATTATGGAGACCCCACCCTGGTGATGTTATCTAATCCTAATCTACTCCCAAGGCCCCACCTCTTAATAATATAATTGGATTAAATTTCCACCCTCTTACACCATTCGAATGGCTCACCAACTTTCAACTCATGAATTTTAGAGCGACGCATGCCAACAAATTGTCCTGGTTCAAGGATGTTTTCCTTGAATTATACAAATAAATCATCAGGGTTTTTAAATACAACCTTTTTATCTTAAAGAAAATGGAGTTTCTCATCCATCCTCTTACAAGAACACAGGTCTCTCTAAGTGTCATCCAGGGCAACCCTCATGGTTATCCTCAGGATGGTGAAATGAAAGTCTACCCAGACCCTTTGGTGACCAAGGTTACATTTGGAACAAAGAAGGACAGAGTATTATTTAGGATTCCATGCAAAGCAAACAATGTGAGCCCTATACCACAGCCATAAACATCTAAAGGGCTTACTTTTCTTAGCTGATACAAAACCCCAAAATAGACTGTCTTCTGATATAGTGAAGAATCCAAGTTCCTTCTTATTTTTTACTTCACCTATGATGCAACTTTCTGCTTCATGCTTGCTGGAAACCACCTGCATCTGTGGCTTCATTTTTGTATTCCACATATGAAGATAAAAGAACAAAAGGTGGAAACCTTTGGCTTGTGATTCTGGTGACTGGCAAGTCCAGATTCATGGGGCCAACATCAGGCAGGCCTCTGGTGCTACGACAAGCCCCTCTTAAGTGTAACGAAATAACTTACCAAGACCACCTATGTGCAGTTATGCTTATATTGATTGGTCAAAATTAAATAACTGTGCAGGTTGATATCTTTATTTTATTTTAGGTTTTCATTTTGAAATAATTACCAGACATCACAAAAGTCATACTAAGAGGTCTCATGTAACCATTATGCTGTTATCCCCTCAATGGTACATCTTACATAGTATACTATCAAAATTATAAAATTTAGATTATAATTAACTATACTACTAAAATGTCATCAAAGTTTGCATGCACTCAACTTTTAGATTTTTAGGTGTCTGTGTATGTAATTTTGTGACATTTTGCCACCTGTTTAGATTCGTTTGACTATAGCCACAACCAAGATACGGACAGTTCCATTACCACGAAGGAACTGCAGGAGATGGGTCTTTTTAACTATATCCATTACAATTCTGAACTAAATCAGGGCTCCTGCTAGGAAGGAAGAAGGGGAAATGGACTTGGGGTAGCCACCAAGCAATACCTGCCACAAAGGGCGGCTATTTTTAGGCTAGGGCGTTTTCCATGACCTTGGAGGTATGAATAGATTCCATCCACCCCATTCCTTCTTCTGACACATACACTCCTTTTGTTCTTTAGAAATCTCTCAAACAAATGCCACACCATTTGATTTATCTCATGCTGTAAGACTGTAACGATCCCATTGAGATGTGGAATTCATGATTTCAAGAAATAGCAAATATATATCTGAGTTCAATACCACTAAAACCACCCAAGAGACCAATAAAAAAACAAAGGGTTTTTGTTGTTATTGTTCTAAGGAGAATAATTCCTTGACACAGGACCAACAAGTATAGGGAAATGGAAAACCCAGAGGGTCTCAAATTGCATTATGTTTGGACAGGGGGTTGTGGGTAAGATTGACCTCTTAACTAAAAATCCAACCATTATTTGCAGTTCAATTCCAGAACTGCCTGAACACTCTTTAGCAGCTTGCTTACTATGGGACTTGAGGAACATTCTGTCTTGCTGTCTAACAAGAAGGCTCGTAAAATGCCAACAACGAGGAAAAATGGATATGAAAGTACATGTAGAGACTATCCATAATCATAGTGGAAAAAATATATCTTCCAGAGAGTACTGATAAATGCAAGAAATATGAAGCAGTTCAGAAAGTTCATGGAAAATCTTTACTATGAAAAGACTATGTATGGATTTAAAAAAATGTTTGCACCAAAATAAACTCATACTTTAATTCTATTTTTCCATACATTTTTTGAAATCCCCTCCTGGGATCAAAACATGGGCCAGCTTGATCTGCTTTAATTGATTAGTGACTGATAAAATCAATCTCATAATATTCTTTTTTTTAAGAATTATTTTATTTAACTGTATTTATTTATTTATTTGTTTATCTATTTTAATTTGACAGAGAGGGATGGAGAGAGGGAGAGAGGGAAAGTGAGAAAGCAAGGCACCAGATCTGGGATTTGAACCGTGGTTGGCTGTGTGGGAGTCCAGTGCCCTTAACCATAACCATCACGCCACCTTCTGTCCCCCAACCTCATGATATTCTAATAGCTTATATAGTAGTTGTTCTCCTATATCAGGTATTTATGAGTTTACTGCAAGCACTGCTAACATAATCAACAACAGGTAGCTTGGATTTTAGACACAGTGAGCCCAGCTCAAGTAACAGATAGCTACAGAGAAAACAGCTTACTTATCTGAGCACATCCGTTTATAACATCCTTTTCCATAATTTGCAAGGTCGTCCTCAGCATGAGTGCATGAATGGATGATATAAGACAATAGAGTAATCCATGAGAAAACAGAGGTCAATCTATTTAACATTGAATTAAAAGCTTAGTGGTCAAACTATAAGCAGTCAGCAAAAGTAACCAGAGGGTAACACTCTTGTTATGTTCCACTCCCTACCACTAAGCATCGCAGGCATCATTCTACTTGTCCCCCAACACCTCTTGACCATAGTGCTAGGATCTATCCTCAATAGCTACAGTTGATATATATATATGTGTGTGTGTGTGTGTGTGTGTGTGTATTTTTCCTTTTACTATAGAGCACATTTGATTACCAGAAAAAGATAGAGAGACAGAGAAAGTGAGAAAGCATCCCCTTCCATGCCACAATCCCTTCTTCTCCATTCTCCTCTTGGGATTTTGGCACATATATGCACCCACCATACCACTGGTCAGATCTCCAACTGCAGAGTCAGCTCTGTGGGATCCAGCCACCTTAACCACTACACCACCAGCTGGCTCAGTTGATACATCATTTAAATGTAATTATTTTCCTTCAAGTTAGAGGTTACTTTCTGAACCCCAAAGATGTAAAAGACCAGAGAAGGCCATAGCACAAATAAGGTCTTGTCAAGTTTCAGGTGCTAAACTAGTAACATATATATGCAAAGCAGATCAACATAGACAATGAGGAGTGGAGGGGCTATGGCCAAGTATCACCAATGTCTTACCGAACCTGTTCAAATTCACACAAAGAACATAATAAAGAAAATAAAAATATAACACAATAATACGCTCACTTGGTATTCTGAGAGACAAATTCAACCTGGGATGTTGCCTATGAGGCTGTTAGAGGTAAAAGAAATATGAGACCAGTTATGGCCTTCCAAAACTCTCTACCTTTCATTATATAGCCAAAATCTAATTTTCTGCCTGTCTCAAAGTTTCTTCCACTCGTAAGCATTTTTGCAGTGGGTTCAACTCCAATAGTTTATTGTTGGTCTGTAACACACATTACTCAGTTTTCAGTTGATCTACAAAGCCTTAGAGTCAACAAGTCAATTACTCTTACAGTTTGGATACAGAGTTGTCATCACTGGCACCATCAAATAGGTTCACATAGGTAACAGATGCCTAAGCACTTTGTCAAGTTCTAAAGGCTGGGGTTTTGTTGTGGCGCAATTCAGAGAAGAGAAAGTAGATATCACCAATCTTAAAAAAAGGAACCCTAGCCAACTTTGGTGGTACAACAACAGTGAGGTCTTATGGAAGGTGCCAGGTTTGTGTCCTCAGGTCTCCCAATACACACTAGGTACATGCCTATGATCCTGGGTGCCTGGGAGTGAATCATGGCATGAAGACCCCATGAAAGGTACCTGTCTCTCTTTCTCTCAAAGAAGAAGAAATAAATAAATAAACTTTAAACATTCTTTTTAAAAAAATTAAGAAATCCAACATGTGTCTCATGGTATATATGTTATACTAAGAAAAGATTAATAATTAATAGTACAGTGTTTTCTATGATCAAAAATTCCCAAATACAATTATTTTCTAAAATTGCTTAAATTATTATATACTTTTATTGAATAGTTTCTTCCAGCAACATTATGGGAGTGAAGAAAGAATATGTTCACATGCAGTGATAGCAGTTCATGTCTCAGGTTGAACCGGGAGAGTATATTCTTAATGTGGTAGATTAAACATGATCGTGAATCTTCATTCCCTCTTCATTGGGATGTGGAGTCTAATCCTCCCCTTGAATTTACATTGACCTTATGTCTTGATTAAACAATAGAATACAGCCAAAGTTGTATCTGAGAACTTTATTATTATCATTATTATTTTTTAGAGATTTTTACTATAGGGCATGTGCACTTGCCAGAGAGACTGAGAGACAGAGAGACAGAAAACAAGAAATTATCCCCCCAGGGAGGATGGCCATGCTCCAATCCCTTCTCCTCAATTCTCCTCTTGGGTTTTGGGCATGTACACACACACTCGTGGCGTGAGTTTAAGCCACCGGGTCCAGAACTCAAACCACGGTCTACTATGTGGGAGTCTAGTGACATAACCACTATGTCATCTACTGGTTCCTATATTTGAGAACTTCTAAAGCTAAGTCTTAACATGCCTTTCTGCTTCCACCTGGGTCTCTTGGAATACCCACCCTCTAGGGGATATGAGCCTCTCAGCAAGAAGTCCAGTTACCCTGAAGCTGTCAGGCTGCGTAGGTTATGCATAGGGATCTCGCCCGAGAGACCGAGCTGAACCCATATCCAGTCAGACATGTCAATAAAGCTACCTCAGATAAGATTGGCCACCAGCTGAGTATCACCGAATGACCTTATTCACTGCCTTGAGGAACAGATACTTGTTCATATACCAAATCTTGACCTCTATACCTGGGAGATACAATAAGGTGCTTGCTTTACAGCACCATTAATTTGGGGGCTAATTTTTAAAGAGAAATTGATTACTAGAACCCTAAATGATTAATACCATGGTTTAGTTCAACACCCATAATCGAGGTGGCTTTAATAGGATAACAGCAAACCCGTAGTACTTATGTGTGCCTGGCGCTATTCCATGTAACCCAAGCAATTTATAAAACTCCATGAACTAGATACTGTTATTATCGTCCCATGAAGAAACTGAGGCACAGAAGGGTCATGTAACATTTTTCATGATCACACCAGTACCAGGCAGCAAAACTGGAATTCAAAGCCAGGCAGCCAGCTCCAAAGTCTGTGTTCATAACACTGATACTATAATCACAAGGTTCCCCTTTTAAAAAAAATTTCCATAGAGTATCTGTACTCTTCATAGAAAGAGAAAACACCCACCTCCCTCCAGTGGGATGTGGTCAAGCCACAATCACTTTTTTTTTTTTGCTATAGGGCGCGTGCACTCGCCAGACAGACAGAGAGAGACAAAGAGACAGAAAGTGCGAAATCCCCCCCCAGGGTGGATGGCCACGCCACCATCCCTTGTCCTCCATTCTTCTCTTGGGATCTTGGGCACGCACGCACACGCGCCCGTCGTGAGTTTTTTAAGCCACTGGGTCTGGAACACAAACCATGGTCAATTACATGGGAGTCCAGTGACATAGCCATTACACTAACTGCTGCTCCCAAGCCACAATCACTTTTCATACATTTTTCCATCCTATCAGGACTTTGGCATGCACACACACACTCCCAGAGTGTTTTTCAACCTGCCAGAGCCAGGATTCAAATTGTGGTCAGCCATGCGGTACCTGGCTCCCACTGCACCAGGCTTAACCACTGAGCTATGGGGCCAGACCCACAACATTCTTTTATTTATTTATCTATTTTTAGACAGAGAATTTTTTCTTGCTATAGGGCGCATTCACTCACCAAAGAGACAGAGAGAGACAAAGAGACAGAAAGTGAGAAATCAACCCCCACGAGGGATGGCCACACAGCAATCCCTTCTCCTTCATTCTTTCCTTGGGATCTTGGGCATGCACACACATGTGCCCTGGGTGAGTTTTAAGCCACTGGGTCCGACACTTGAACTGCAGTCGACTATGTGGGAGTCCAGTGACTTAACCATTACATTATCTGCTGGTTTCATGGTTAACCATTCTTTCAAAAAGTTAGATTGCATTTATTTAAACTAAGCAAAGATTGTCCTACGGTGCTCTAGGAGTTCTTTTTAAGTGGTTTGTTTAAACTTTTTGTTTTCCTCCTCTTCAGTTTGGACTGTGTCAACAAGCTTCATGGAGGACCAGGTCCTCATGTGCTGATGCAGGCCAATGTCCAGGGATCTGACGCTCTTGACTTTGGTTGCATTATGCAATACTCTGTATGGATCCTGGGGCTGGGGTGGGGTGGGGGGCTTCCTGCATTTGGATTAAGAATAGCTGCAATTGTTCAGAACAATTAGTTTACTTTGAATAACTACTGCTCCTGGATTTAAGATAAATCTATATAGCCCAAATATATTGCTCTCAGGTTAGGCTTTTTTTTTTTTTCTATTTTCCCCCCATGCTCTATTTTATGTCCTCATTCTTGCCTCTGTATCTGATTTTTGTCAAATTATATTTATGTAATATGTAATTTATGAAGAGTTGAAGTCTTCTTGAACTCACTTTGGAGTAAAGAAAGGTATATGCCAATCAGATAATAAAATGACAATGAACGAGACAGCGTCGAACGCCTGTACACATTTCAGAATTGACACTTAGGCATTCTGATCTAGAATCTAAAATAAAATCTATGTGTCTGTGCGTGTTCATGTAAAAATGGTACTGTAGGCCAGCCAGTTAGAAATGTTTTCAGTTTGACTCAGCTGTGGTGAGGCGCAGTGCAAAGATGCTGCCACTATGGGGCTGAGGCCACACAGGAGGTCAGGGTTTGATTCTCATCCCAGACTACATTAGAGTGGTTCTGAGACAGGAGGATCTAGCTATGGCAAGACCTTGTCAACAAATCAGTCACTCTTTCTTGTTCTCTCTCCCTCCCCCACACCCGTAAACTTACTTGAAAAATAAATTATTTCAATTCTAGAATGTCGTTTTACTTTTAAAAATTCCTGCAAAAATATTCCACTAAGATGGCCCAGAAAAGAAAAAAAAAAAACAAAAAACAGAAAAAGTTATAAACATCAGTTAGAATGCTCTCAAGTAGAAGAAACAAAAATACTAAAAATGATACCTAAATGATACCTAAAATGTCAAGACATTAATGTTCATGTAACAAGCAGTCTGGATGTAGACCCTCCCAGCTCCTGAGCTGTACTGAGACTGGGTGGAGGACCAGCATCTCTGTCAGCCCCTAAGCCTGTGCCCTGGGATGTACAGTGGCTGATACCATTTTGGGCATCATTTCCTCAGGTACCTGTTTCCAAAGGCAGAAAGCAGGCCTAGCCAAAAGAGCAAGAAAACTCTCTTTAGATATCCTTTTCCTTTTATCAAGGAGGAAACATCTTTCTTAGGTGGACTCCTTACCTATCTTCGTTCACCACTGTGACATGATGGCATGACTACTCTTGGCTAGTAAGAATGCTGAGAAAGTCAGCACTGCCTCTTTGATTCTTTACAGTGGAAAGCATGAAAGCTGAAATGGGATGGGAATGGCTGTTAGGTTGCTGAATATTGCTCTCTGCCACAAGAATTCAAAAACATAAGCGATATAAAATATGGAACAATAGGTATGACCTGGGCAGTAACCAATGAGAACAGAAAAAGGCCTTGACTCACAGGTTAGACTGTACACAGGCTGCCCTGTTTAATGTTGGTCTTGATTAGAAACCAAGTCCCCCCAAATGTTTGTGAAAATCTCACAAGAATGTCTATATTAACTTTTTAGCTCTGCCCAAGAGGGGCCTTTGTTTAATCTGATTTTGAGGAGAGAGGTATGCTGATTGTCAACAGCCCACAGGGATGCTTTCTGGGCTACTTCTTGGGCAGGTCAAGAGGGTAGGTCTTTAGAATGATGACCTGCCCTTGCACAAGCAATTCTGTGTTTGTTCCCTTTCTCCTCAATTGAAAAAGCAGTTAGCTGCCAGTGAAAAGTCTGATAAGCATGAGTGATGTGTTGCCTATGTAACATAGGGCTTCTCAAAGTATGATCTGCATCAGAATCTCCTAAAATCACCCAAAATTCAGTCTCATGGTTCCTATATCAGACCCAAAAATTAGATATTCTGATTCTTAGATTTGTAGCAGTCCATGTTTTTGTATTTGAAGAAAGAGCTAAATATATGAGATGCTTTATAAGCCACACTGCCCTGAAAAGAGACCAATTTCAATAATGTGGGATGTGAGCAAAGATTAAAACACAGGATGGTTATTCCTGGTTGTCCTTAATGATGATTTTTCCCCCCTTCTTCTTCCCTAAATCCTTATGCTTGACATTTAGCCTTGACATTCTCGTAGATTTTGAAATTACATTCCTGGATTCTCTTGGCATGTGTCTATGTATGCAAGGGAAGGATAAAATATTCATTGTAAATGTTATATGTGTGTGTGTGTGTGTGTGTGTGTATATATATATATATATATATAATATATAAATAATTTGTTGGTCACGAAAAGGAATTTCTCTTTTCTTTCATAAGTCAGACAATATTTTAGAATAATTGTTTTAAATGCTTGATATAGACTTAATTTTGCCCAAGAATTAAAAATCAAAACAAAATAGGCAAACATAAACAAATGCAAGAACTTTGTAAATGGTGGGAACTCAGGTACTCTTTTATTAGATCACAGTAGTGTGAAACAGATTAGATTTCAAGCATGGAGATTTTCAACATTGTTCTTGTGATTGCAACGGATCCAGAGGCATTCCTTTGCACTAATAATTACCCTCTCAGTTAATGTAATTGTCCCTGGAAATTAAACAAAAAAGTCTAGTCCTAAGTAAATTACAATTCCTTTTTGTTTATTGAAATGCCAAAGAATAAACCGTAGATTAATTAAATGCTCTTGCATTAGTTTTTATATGGTATTGATTTTCAATTTAGAGTTAAAGCTTATCCTTTCACACTAAAAACGCCTGTTTATAAGATCGTTTTTAATCCTCTTCTGAAAAGATTTAATTTATAATTTAGAGAGCTTTCTATTCTCATTGTTCATAACAAACGATGCAAATGCATACATTATGCATCAAAAATGCCTTTTATGACATGGAAAATTGGGAATGAGAGAATTCTCACACATGGACTTTCAGTATATTTTCATAATTTCTTGGAAATAGTATTATATTTAAATCAGTTCCCTCTCTCATTGCAATGGGGACATCAAACAAAGGAATGAAACCATGGATTTCTGTCATAGAGGAGATGATAATCAAAGCAACAGTTTTGATTAAGGCCTAACATAAATAATAATTCTGTTCAGGCTTCCTTTCCTCAGTCTTCACCAACTCCTGGTCCCCTGCTTCCCTTTCCTCTTTCTTTCTTAATTCCAGTTACTTGTCATTTTGTTAATCTTTAAAAGTCCTTTAAAGGACCCCCTTAAAATAATATTACTATTTTGTGTATTCTGAAAAAATATCAAGGCAATGAGGGAAGAAAAAGAACAAAAATGTGCAGTGAGCTGCAGATAATTGCAGGTAAAACAGCAATAAAAAAACAGGTTTATGGGGGCCAGCAGGTGCTATGGTGGTTAAGCCTCTGAACACTCCCACATGGCTGACCACGGTTCAAGTCCCCAGACCTGGTGGCTTCCTTTCTCACTTTCCCTCTCTCTCTCTCTCTCTTTCTCTCTCTCTGGTCAAATTAAAATAATGAATGAATGAATGAATAAAAATTAAATAAATAATTCTTTACAAAATAACATGGTGGTCGTAACTAACTCATCAAGCCAATTACACTGGAAATGTTGGCAGCAGAAAGGGGGGTGAGCACATAATAAACTGATGGTGCAGATGGCTCTTGCCTCCGTTCAGTCTTTCACCATCAAGGTGGAAGAGGCTCATTATCACGTAAAGGTTCTGTACTTTCATTTTGTCTGTGCACTTTGGAAGCTTCTGTTTCATTTTCATTTATATTTCTATCTTAATAGAAAGAACCACTCTAGTCCCAAATAGACCTTAGAGACATGATGTACAATGGAGATGGTTGACAAAAGATAATCCTCCTTTTTCTTCCAGCCTGGGGGATGTGATCTGGATGGATTAAACAGATTTGGACCAAACCAACAGTGGCCTATGAAAGGTCAGGCTGTGAGCTTGGCATTGGGCTAGAAACCATTGTTTTTGTTTTTTGTTTTTTGGATGCTCTGCCCGAAAAGAGAGGCTTCTTCTTTTCTAGAAAGATAAAATTACTATGGAAACCCAAAGGGTAAGAAAGGTCACAGTGCCATAGACTGTAAATTGACCTATAGATATGTGCTATTTGGCTTCTGCAGGCTTTAACTTTCTAAAATGCATTATTCAAAAAACAAGAGACATTTTAAAAAATTAAGCTAATTGATCTTTCCAGAGAAATCAAAATATCTAGCAATGCTGAGCCTGTATATGGCAATGACTGGTAAGAATAGAGTGGAGTAGATGCAGGGCCAGCAGGTGGTGTGGTGGTGAAGGCACTGGACTCCCATGTGGGCAACCATGGTTTGAGTCCCAGACCTGGAGGCTTGCTTTCTCACTCTCCCTCTTTCTCTGTCTCTCTGTGGTCAAACTGAATAATAAGAATAAATAAATAGTTATTTTTTAAAAAGTGATTTAACAAAGAGTGGAGCAGATACTGCCTGCTTTGGACAGGATGTGGAAAGTTGTAAGTCAAGACAGGAGCCGGCTGACCACTCAGTGGGGTTCAGGTAACTGGAATACAGTATGTCAGACTCCCCTTTGCTAAGGAAAACATGGTGACATTCCAAACACAAGTGAGAATCCAGAGAGTGAGGTGTGTGGGCAGAATTCCTTACCTGGTTATGCTTCTGCTTTCTCCCACTAAATTTAGAATGTCATACCGAGGATTAGAGGCTTCTTGTTACTATTATTAAGAACATTATTGACCTTAATGCAAAGTCAAGACCAAATTCTCAGCCATGATTTAGCTCTACCATCTAACTCAGAGTCTCCAACCACAGTGGCATGTCAAGCGTGCGGCCATGACAGTGGTCAGGACAGCTCCATAGCTTGGTGGTTGGGACAGCTGGATTCCACATGATGGACTTCAAGGCTTGGGTCCTGGACCAGAGGATTTGAAAAGCATCCCAGACACATGTGCATGGGTGCCCAAAATCCAGAGGGGTAGGGGAATGAAGGAATTGCAACATGGCCCTCCCCTATGGAGGCTGTATTTTCTTTCCCCCTTTTTCTCTCTCTTTCTCTCTCTGGTAGGCATAACACCCTCTGGCAACAAATAAATAGAGATGTGTCTTCAACATGATAACTGTAGTACCTACAGAAATGTAACAGAGTAATAAAACTGGCTCAAAGTCACTCCACTTCTATTAATACCATGCACTAGCCAATCTGGATAATGTCAGTGATGAAGAGAGAGTCCTCTCTAAAAATTAAAATATGTCATTGGCTTAAGTCTTAAACAATCACTGTGGTTAGAGTTTAGTTTTAATAATATGCAAGGCGTTTTCAAGCATTTCATGAGTATTATGAAAAAGCCATGCATAAATATCAAAAATATTTGCATCAGAATAAACTCATACCCTAATTCCATTTTTCCCCCTAACCTTTTGAAGTCTCTTTGTTTGCGTAAGCACCAAATTAGCATATTTTATTATTTCTACTTCAATAAATCCTGTATTTTACATGAAAATGAACTGAGAAAATCCTCAGTGGAACAGTCTGACGCAGAACACCTGGATTCAACCGTATAAACTTGCTTTCAGAGGAAGTTTGTAGCAGTTTGGAATCCTCTGAGCTTGCTTGAGGCTAAATACCTGTTTCTGACTCCTGTTATACTGTCCATGTCATCCTGTGTTTAAACAGTAGCTTTGAAATAAACAGTGAGAGCACACTGATTGCAAAGACAAGAAACAGAGCCTGTGTGAGTTTAATTCTGACATGCTATGGCCGGTCATTTGTGTTTGTAATTTTTAAATTGCTGAGACTTTTAAAGCCTCCAGAATTAATCACATGTTCAAGAAACGAAAATATGGGTAGGTAGTTAACTTCTCTGGGATTTATTATAAATTGCAATTTGTATAATCTTTGCTACATGTATCCTTATGTTTAAGATGTTTCATAACTATTTCTGCATCTGTTGCATATGTGAGATGAGACTTTTTAAAATGAAAATGAGTAATACGGCCATGACAGTGATCAGGACAGCTCCATAGCTTGGTGGTTGGGACAGCTGGATTCCACATGATGGACTTCAAGGCTTGGGTCCTGGACCAGAGGATTTGAAAAGCATCCCAGACACATGTGCATGGGTGCCCAAAATCCAGAGGGGTAGGGGAATGAAGGAATTGCAACATGGCCCTCCCCTATGGAGGCTGTATTTTCTTTCCCCCTTTTTCTCTCTCTTTCTCTCTCTGGTAGGCATAACACCCTCTGGCAACAAATAAATAGAGATGTGTCTTCAACATGATAACTGTAGTACCTACAGAAATGTAACAGAGTAATAAAACTGGCTCAAAGTCACTCCACTTCTATTAATACCATGCACTAGCCAATCTGGATAATGTCAGTGATGAAGAGAGAGTCCTCTCTAAAAATTAAAATATGTCATTGGCTTAAGTCTTAAACAATCACTGTGGTTAGAGTTTAGTTTTAATAATATACAAGGCGTTTTCAAGCATTTCATGAGTATTATGAAAAAGCCATGCATAAATATCAAAAATATTTGCATCAGAATAAACTCATACCCTAATTCCATTTTTCCCCCTAACCTTTTGAAGTCTCTTTGTTTGCGTAAGCACCAAATTAGCATATTTTATTATTTCTACTTCAATAAATCCTGTATTTTACATGAAAATGAACTGAGAAAATCCTCAGTGGAACAGTCTGACGCAGAACACCTGGATTCAACCGTATAAACTTGCTTTCAGAGGAAGTTTGTAGCAGTTTGGAATCCTCTGAGCTTGCTTGAGGCTAAATACCTGTTTCTGACTCCTGTTATACTGTCCATGTCATCCTGTGTTTAAACAGTAGCTTTGAAATAAACAGTGAGAGCACACTGATTGCAAAGACAAGAAACAGAGCCTGTGTGAGTTTAATTCTGACATGCTATGGCCGGTCATTTGTGTTTGTAATTTTTAAATTGCTGAGACTTTTAAAGCCTCCAGAATTAATCACATGTTCAAGAAACGAAAATATGGGTAGGTAGTTAACTTCTCTGGGATTTATTATAAATTGCAATTTGTATAATCTTTGCTACATGTATCCTTATGTTTAAGATGTTTCATAACTATTTCTGCATCTGTTGCATATGTGAGATGAGACTTTTTAAAATGAAAATGAGTAATAAACCAATAAAATGAACTAAGTATGTTCCTTGGTGATCTATAGGTGAATCGGAATTTTAAAATCTAGCCACTCTCTTTTATTCAGGAATATACGAAGGAGATGAATTTTGATGAAATCATCAACAAATTGAAAGCTATGAAGCCTTGAGAGCAAACTAAATATTATCACACTTTACTGTAAGTAACCAATATTATGGTACACATATTCTCCTCTTCTTTAAAGAAAATACTAAAGCACTTAAAAAAGTATTAATTCATTACTCTGTGTTTCTATTTTGGATATTTTTATTATTAATCTTTTTACTTCAAGGTTATTACTAAAAATAATTTTATTTTATAAAGCAGTGTGGTATTAGAATAAGATCAAGGATGGGGCACCTTAGCTTAGTAATTAAGGGAGCCAAATCCCATACGATCCACCACAGTTCAAATCCTGGTCACAATGGCTTGAAAAACACATCAAGCTCATGCACTTACATGCCTAATTTCCCCACAGAAAGGATTGTGGCATGACCAAACCCTGCTGGGTAGTGCTCTCCCCCCCCTTTTGTCTCTCTCTCTCTCTCTCTGACAAGCACACGCACTCCCTGGAAATTAAAAAAAAAAAAAAAGAATCAGCTTTGGGTGGTAATAATGTTAGGTCTTTCATATTATAATACCCTGCCTCTACTCAGACTATATTTCTATGATTTATCAGATGCAAGTATTAATAGTAGGCTTTCAACTGCCCTGCATTTGAACTGAATTTGGTGCCAACTTATTATCTGTGGTAGAAATTTCTCTATCATGATGTTTTCCCAGAGGCCCATTCATAATTCTCTCCTTGATTAATCCCGCAGTACTTTGTCTACGAATAACTGTGTACGTCATGAGTAAATGTGATGACTGTCTCTCTGAATAGATATGAGCTTCTGGAAGGCAAGGAATGTGCATTAATTAATTCCTGCAATATTTCAGGTGATCAAGATGGCCCATTGAAAAGATAAATAAATGAAAGTGTTTCTCATCTGTGAGTAACTGTCCATGAATATACGAGAGTAGATCCCTCCTAAATTAAATAGAACTTTTGAAAGGAATGACACTTTTCTTTAACAGCATATGCTAAACCTAGTAGCATTGATATAGTTTTAAAATCACACCTTACCTGTGCAAACCTGCACAAATCCTTTTGAAATGCTCAAATAACAAATAAATATTATAAAAGCAGAGTTTTCCAAATTTAAATCATTACATAACCACTTTACTTTTTAAATTTATTTATGTGATTATTTAGTAAATATTCTTCTCAAATTCTACCCACTTTTGAAATTCATAAATACAGAGGGCCAGCAGATGGTGTGGTGGTTAAGGAACTGGACTCCCACATGACCAACTCCAGTCCTGGTCCTGGTGGCTTGCTTTCTCATTTCCCTCGCTCTCTAGTCAAATTGAAAAATAATAATAAATAAAATTAAATATATATTTTTTAAAAAAATAAACACATACTTTATTCCTATTATAAGAAATATTATAATATCCTTCAATATTTGGGTTTTTTGTGCCTGTTATGTTATTTCTCTAAAGTACACTAAAATAAACACAAATATTGGGAAATATTTTGCCCATCTTTTTTTTTTTTTTTAAGAGGTTTTTGCTATAGGGCCTGTGCATTCGTCAGACAGACAGAGACAGAAAGTGGGAAATCACCCCCCAGGGGGGATGGCCATGCCACAATCCCATCTCCTCCATTCTCCTCTTGGGATTTCTGGCACGCACGCACACACGCCTGGTGTGAGTTTAAGCCACCGAGTACGGGATGCGAACCGTGGTCGACTACATGGGAGTCCAGCGACATAGCCATTATGCTAACTGCTAGTCCCCCCCCATCTTAATACTATCTAAAATCACTTTCTATATACCATGAGAAACACTGACATGGTGGACATGAACTCTGATATGAAGAGCTCTAGGATAGAGCTTTACCACTTCCGAGGTAAAGTCAACGCTTTGGAGCCAGCAGGTGATATGGGTGGTTAAGGCACTGAACTCCCACTGGTCGAACCTCAGTTCAAGTCCCAGACCCGGCAGCTTGAAAATCACACTGGTGTGTGTATGATTGCCCAAAATCCCAGGAGGAGAAGGGATTGCAGCATGGCAGCATGGTCATCTCCCAAGAGAGTGATTTCTCACTTCCCCTCTCACTGTCTCTTTCTGACTCTCTCTGAGTCTCTCTGCCACCTTATGGCAAAATCCTTTTAGAAAAAAATCAATGCTTCATATAAATATGGAGATAAGACTGATCTCAGAACATTATTGTGAAGATTAAAATATTTTATGTAAATTGTAAGTCATCTAATAGGAGCCCTGCATAGACTGTTCAGATGCTCAACCATTTCTGCTGCAAAGATGGTATCTGTGTTGCCTTTCAAACAAGTCGCATTCCCTTTTTCTCTACTTCCCACTCTCTCTAATGACCTGTTGCTCACTCTTACTGTAAATATAGCCTCACAGAAACAATGTGGCCCGTGTTTATGCAAAATAAATGCCAGTCAGAGCAACTACATGGAGCATAAGTATATACAGACAATGTTGTGTGGGATTAAGAGACAGAACCAAGGCCTCTCTGCAGGCACTGCCTCGTTCAGTCAGAAACACCTTCTGGGCATCTGGGCCTCAGTTCCTTTACCCAAACTGAAAGATCAAAGCTTTTTCCATCTAATATATAAGTTAATGAAATATCTGATGTATTTTTTTCTTTGCCAAAGGATGAGTGCGCCCACAAGAGACATAGAGAGGGGAAAAGCACCCCACAACAGGGCATGGTAATACCACAGTCCCGTCTAGTTCATTGTCCATCCTGGTGGGATCTGGGGTACACATGCACATGTGCCAGGATGTTTTCCAAGCCCTTAGGGCCAAGATTCAAACAGCAGTTGTCCAAGTGGAATCTGACTCCCCAACCACTAGGATGCAGGGCTGGTACGAAGTGTTTCCTATTAACCCAGCCTTCCTCTGCTTTCTTATCTTCTCTCTCTTAACATTTTCTTTCCTTATTCTTATTGAACTATATGATGAGCAGAGTTTCCTATGAAAATGAAAATACCTTCCACTGGAGTCTCAAGAAAAGGTTTTTCAAGTTCAAACAAGTTTTAACTTCAGGTCCCTCAACCCTTCTCCTACTGAACCACCAACCCAGCCTCTGATTGGGGTTCTCTAATATCCCCTCCCTCTTTCACTCAGGTGGCACTAACGTGCCTTTATTTATTCTTCTTTTGTTGGGGAACACACGCCCTCAGAAAGAAAATAAGTTTTTAAAAAAGCAGAAATCAATAGCTGGACTCTGAACCACGGACAGGAATTTTAGCTTACTTTTTTTTTTTTTTCCAGAGAGAGAAAAGAGCTTAGAGTTTTGATTGCATGGTGGGTGCCTCTGAAGTATTTAATTAAGATGTCTGAAGCAGATAATAACAAATGTAAGGGTCTCCATGAGTGATCATCCAGCAGACGTCCTGGAGCCACACACACACCAAAGCAGGGACTCATGTTTCTCTGCCCCTTCATCCTGTGGATTCAGCAGGCTGATGGGCACGTCCCTCAGACGTCAGCCGACTGCAGTCGGAAGGACACAGATTCCTCCGCATTACAGCAGACCTGAGTTCGTATCCTGGACCTACTATCATCCGTGGTAGGACTGTAAATTACCTCCATTCTGCGGCTCTTCGTTTTCACGTGTCCAAGTTGAGATTATGCAGGGGTTTATGGACAATGACTGAGAAAATGTTCAATGGTTTATTATTACATCACAAACCACGTCAGAACTTGGTGTAACAACGATGACGTCATTACACTCACGCGTCCTACAGTCAGTACAGCCAATACGACTTGACTCCACTTCCTTATTTCTGGAAGCTCAACTGGGAAGATTCAAATAGGCAGGGCTGACTTGCACAGGTGGAGGCTGGAGTTTTCTGGAGACTTTCAAGTCTGACACGTGAACAGGATGGCTCAAAGGCCCGCAGGCTCACGGACAGCTCTCTCGGTGTAGTCTCAGGGCTTCTCCTTGTGATTTCTTCTCCAGCCTCTCCCTTAGGGTGACCTCAGGATGGCCAGAAGTTTGACATTGCAGTTCAGAATTCCAACAGTGAGTCTCCCAGCAAACAAGGTAGAAGTTAAGCAGCGTTTTATAACTTAGGCTTGAAAACTCAGAGCGCATCATTTCACTGGACTCTCTTGGTCTGTGCATGCTCCAACCCTTTGAGAGTCAAGAGGAGAGCACGTGGACGCTGTACACAAACACATCAGGCCCAAGACCTGGCATATTCTTGAGATCCAGACCTGTCAGAGATCAGGATGCTGCAAATCAATTCCCTATTGCAATAATACAGTATAAGACTATTCCAATCAGAATAAGGAAGCAGGCTTTGCAGATGGTTGCTGTGGGTGCCGTGCAGCCTCGAGAGAAGAAATACTGGAGGTAAAATCCAGACACAGAAAAGAACACAACCGCGAGAACGCAGCAAAATGCAGCTGTGGCAGGTGCCGTAGGTGCCCTGTCTGGATCCCCTTGACAACATGCCACTGCCAGGATTGTTGTCTGCAAACAGCTAACAGTTATTCTGTCTTCCTAAGAATTGCTTTCTGTGGATGAGAGACCCAATTCCTTCCTCCTAGAAATTATGCACCCCTTCCATCCTTGAAAAACCTGCAGTAAATGACTGACTGCCTCCTGAGTACAAAAGGCCACCTTCTTGCCCCATGGGATGGATCCCTCTGGAATCAGGTGGAAACTGACTCCAGCTAATTACATATCTCTGTCCCCTGCCCTGCCATGTTTTCCTCACTTCCTGTCTCCTGAGAGTTCTTCCTACATGAATTAGATGGGCCTAAATCCCTGTCTCAAGTTCTCCTGCTTGGAAACTCTTAAATAAAAATCATAGGATAGGTTGCTGTTCTGGACCAACAGACCAGACTAAAAATCAAAATGGAGTCACACATGTCTCCACATCACTGAGATGAACTAAGTTGTTATTTGGCTTTCAGAGAAATCAGGAGTGATGACAGCCTAGTTTTCCAAACAGGCCCGTTGCAATCAGCATTTTAATAAAATTCCCTTTCTCTAATCCTTCCACAAAAGAAGTAATCTGAAATGACCTCATACTAACTACTCAGACATGTTACTATTGTTCCTGATATTAACTGCTTAGGTTCCTATCCCACCTTTCATTTTTGGGGGAGTAGGGGAGTGTGGTGGTTTGCCATAAGGCACATGTGGTCACCAGAGAGAGAGAGGCCCAGGGAAAGATAAAATGAGGAATCACCCCCGGGAGAATGGTCATGCCACAGTCCTTTCTCTTCCATTCTGCTCTCAAGATTTGGGGTATCCACACACACATGCTCAGTGTGATTTTCAAGTGACGGAGTCCAAGACTCGAACCATAGTCAACCAAGTGGGAGTTCAGCACCTTAACTGCTCTGCCACCTACTGGACCCTCCATTCCCACCTTTCATGGAAAATAACATGGGGCTCAGTCCTGGAGTGATATGCTAAAAATTCCTACAGAGAGGCAACTTGAATGTATAGACAATACTAGTTTGAAGGCATTATGATGAACAAGATAACTAAAGCCAAACATCCAGAATATCCACCAAAGTTTAAATCACAATATGCTCAATCCAGTACTTTATAAAAATTCTTTCAACAATTATAAATGGTTGTTTATTTTTGCTGCCATCATACAAACAGCTGAAATAGCATCAAAGTAGAATGTAGCAATAAGCTAAAAGGCATTTTCTAGCAAATTTACTGGTTTCTTTTCTCTTTTAAGAGATTTTTGCTATAGAGCATGTGCACTTGCCAGAGAGACAGAGAAACACAGAGAGACAGAAAGCAAGAAATCACCCCCCTGGGGGGATGGCCATATCACAATTCCTTCTCCTTCTAGGATTTTGTGCATGTATGTACACATAACGTGTGAGTTTTAAGCCGCCAGGTCTGAGACTTGAACCATGGTCAAATATGTGGGAGTCCAGTGACATAACCATTACCCCATCTACTGGAACCTCTGGAAAACTTACTGGAAAATGCATGGAAGACATTGCTGGAGATACAAAAACACTTAAAAAAAAAAAAGAGAGAGAGAGAGATATTAAAACAAACAAATGTGGGAAGATGCTGTACAGATTAATAAAAATATAGATAACTGAAGAAATAAATTTCGGGAGGTTATTCAAGGAAAGACACGTGATGTGCATGGAGAAATTGTGTATTTTATGAATATTTAGGACAGTGGCTGCTTTGACTATAAAAAACACTTACAAGCAAAATGGCAGAAATAGCATTCTCTTCTTCTGTGCTATTTGTTGGATGGTAGTGTGCCTAGCTAAAAGCTATATTTATTCCCCAGTCTCCTGTACAATTTTATTACAGTCAAGAGACTATGTTCAGAACAATCAGATGAAGTTTTTGGTGGAACTCCTGGAAAAGCCTTCAAAAGGAGAATGGAGGGCCAGGGTATGATCTTTGACCGCGTCCTTCCTTTTTTTCCCTTCTCAGGCCCAAATATGATGGCTAAAACGCCAGCTGCCATCTTGCCACTGTTTTGGAGGGAAAGGTGGAAGCAGGGACATACACTCCCTAGAGAGAGACAGAAGGAGAAAGCACCCATCCAAGTGATAGGATGATCTCCTTCCATTTCTCTCCTCCATTTCTCCATCCTGCCAGGATTTGGGACATACACACTTACACACATGCACCTGGTGTGTTTTTTCAAGCAACAAAGGCCAGCATTTGAACCATGCGGTAGACCATGTAGGACTCAGATCCCTTAACCACTAGGCCATGGGGACAGCTCCACTAACTGGTCATTTGAAAGACAGAAACCACACAAATGATATGGGAGCAGAAGAAAAGGGGGAGCTTATGACACCACAAAAACACCATCTTGCCTTGGTAGGTCAATCTCTAGGTTTATTTTATATGAGAAAACGTGTGAAAATTTTCACATTAAAAAAAAAACCTGATGAAGATATACAATCAAAAACCTTTGAAGATTGCTGGTCTGGGAGAGAGAATAGAGCACCTATGATTAGTGGTGAGAAATTAATCAAGTGAGAAATCAAGTCAACCAAGCCATAGGAAAATGGGAGCACTTCAGAGGAGGTATTTTTGAGCACTGCTCCAGTCTCACTGAAGGAATAATCAGACCATCAGGGGCTCTACCTTGCTTAGGCTCTTTCAGAGATACCCTAAAACTTTCTACTTTCTTGATAAAACAAAACTCCCTTATGATCAGGCCTGGGCGACCACTCTGGTTTCATTTCCTCCCACTCTTCTGTCTTTTCTTTTCCTGCACCACCCCTTTTGAAGGCTTGTTCAAACACCAATTCTTTATCAAAAGGAAAAAGTCAAGTGGAAGAATCAGAGAGATCAAAGTAGATAAAGTGGATAGGCAGCCTTCAAGTCATTAAGGTACATCTTGTGAGCAAGACCAAGGAGGCATGTTACTTCCTAATGGTTAAAATTGATTGTGAAAGGCTGTAAAACTCTTACATGCGTAGAGCCCGTTTTTCAAAAAAGACAAACAGAAGAGCCCATTTGTTTCACGGCATTATGCCGCTAACTTCAATAGCAATCTCAAGGCTATTGAACTCCCTTTGAACGTCACAGTTGAAGAGTGATTTTTTTTTTTCTCTTTTATCTCTTTATCCTTTGTCTGTTAATTTTATAGATGGCGTATGGATTTAAGTTTTTAAACCAGAATATTGAAGTTGAATCTCCACTTCTTCATCTTCTACAAATACCTACATTTTTTTTTTCCCTAAGGCAGATTTTCCAAAGAGACTGAGTTTAAGACCTTTTGAACTCTTTATAAAATGATACCAAAAACCTTTGGCAGGTTCATTCATTCATTCAACAAATATAATAGCAAGATCTAAGAAATTCAAACATCTGGCTTCACAAAAAAAGATAAACCTCATAATTAGATAGATAAATAGATAGATACATTATTTCATAAAATATTTTATTTATAAGTTAAGGAAACTTTTATTTATAAAGTTAACTGAAACTTAGATCAAATAACCCTTACAATTTAAGCTAAGGGGGATTATGATTTCAGAAGCCCAACCTTGGCTATAGCATAATACCAGCCTCGTTTCTCAGCTTTCATTTTTCTTTAGTATGAACAAATAATATTTATGATCAAATCATATATATATTTTTTTTTACTGGTACCTAAAGGAGAGTTCATGGTACATAGACAAATTTTGTTCCTTTAAAAAATTAGCATACAGGGACCAGCAGATGGCGTGGTGGTTAAGGCGCTGGACACTCCCACATGGCCAACTGGGGTTCGAGTCCTGGACCTGGTGGCTTGCTTTCTCACTTCCTCTCTCTCTCACTCTCAACCTCTGTCTCTCTCTGGTCAAATTAACAAATAAATGAATTAATAAATAAAATAAAATAAATAATTATAAAAAAATTAGCATACATACTTAGCCACTTCTTAAGTGGTTTATCCCAAGTTAGGCAATATTAGATATAAGAGAATAAAACTTTGCCTCTTTTCCTACTGGAACCGTGGAGAGTGCTCAAAAGAAGAAAAAGAAGATTCCTGCTCTGGGGAAAAAAAGAAAAAGAAAAGAAAAAAGTTCCTGCTATGGCAGAAGCCACCAAGAAAAAGGTTCCTGCTGTGCCAGAAACCCTTAAGAAAAAGGCGAAGGAATTTTACGGAGCTGAAGATTGAGCACCTGAGAAAGAAGTTTGTTCAAAAGATGCTTCGAAAGGAATATAGACAAATGTATAGAACTGAGATTTGCATGACCAGGGTGGCAAGAAAAGCTGGTGACTTCTATGCACCTGCAGAACCCAAATTGACCTTTGTCTTCAGGATCAGAGGTATCAATGGAGTGAGCTCAAAGGTTCGAAAGGCGTTGTAGCTTCTCCACCTTCGCCACATCTTCAATGGCACCTTTGTTAAGCTCAACAAGCCTTCAATCAACATGCTGAGAATTGTGGAACCTTATATTGCATTGGGGGTACCCGAACCTGAAGACACAGTATATGCAGTTGAGAACCCAACTCAATGGATGGAATGACGTAATAGAGGAATATATTGACTCATGAGGTTGGAAAGTTCATAATTACGTCACATTTTAGGTTTGACTGAAAGGCCACAACTTCATCTCTCATTTTCTTGCAATTCTCTTAGTTTCCTCCTTCCTCTGTGGTGTCTTGTTTTTGTTTTTGTTTTTGCTTTTTGTTGTTGTTGTTTCATTCTTTTGACTTCTGTCATGTAGGG
>NW_006160137.1:338527-339691 GCF_000334495.1 Tupaia belangeri chinensis
GAAAGTAAAAGATAGATGACAAAGATTTCCAGAGAACCATATCTTCTTCTTTCACCTCGGGGTGAAGATTGCTTTGGCCCCTACAATCAGTTAAAAGTCCAAAATTTGGACTAGTTTTGTAGCATAGCAGTGCTCTACGTAAGAGAAGCTGAATCCCACATGGCAGCTGGAGTTCAGATCCTGGCTCAGTTGGCCTAAAACAGACTGGGCATGCACACCTGTATCCAAGATCCAGTGGGCTGGAGGACTGGAAGAAAGGGACTTTGGCGTCACCAGACACTGTGGAGGGGGCTCCTTTCTCTCTCTTGTTGTCTCTCTCCCATGAACATGCACGTGCTATGTCATGAATAAAGAAAGAAAAACTCAAAGCATCACATGGAATGCCTCACCCTTCGTCAAATTATCTCCAAATTATAAATGTCATGAAAAAGGGGGAATTATCTCCAATTTTTTTTTAACCAGTTGTAACCACTACAGTTAAAAACATGTTCAATCACATATAAAAGTTATATCTGCTGTTCGGTGGGAGAAGGGTGAAACAAATCTTTGAATGTCCCCAGCCGAAGCAGATAAAGCATTATTACTAAATGTACTATTTATTTGCTCTAATCTCATATCTGGTCACATAAGATTATGAAACTATATCATTCTTGGGACCAGCAGATGGCAAAATGGTTACATCACTGGGATCTCATGTAGTTGTCCATAGTTTGAGTCCCAAACCTGGCGACTTAAAACTCACACCAGGTGCGTGTGTGTGTGTGCGTGTGTGTGTGTGTGTACACAAAGTCCTAAGAGGAGAATGAAAGATAAGGGATTGCAGCATGGCCATCCCCCCTGGGAGGGGTGATTTCTCACTTTCTGTCTCTCTGTGTCTCTTGTGAGCATACACCCTATCGCAAAAATCTCTCACTAAAATATAGATAGAGAGATAGATAGATAGATATAGATAGATAGATAGATAGATAGATAGATAGATAGATAGATAGATAGATAGATAGATAGATAGATAGATAGATAGATAGATAGATAGATAGATAGATAGATAGATAGATAGATAGATAGATAGATAGATAGATAGATAGATAGATAGATAGATAGATAGATAGATAGATAGATAGATAGATAGATAGATAGATAGATAGATAGATAGATAGATAGATA
>NW_006160137.1:340432-369547 GCF_000334495.1 Tupaia belangeri chinensis
GGGTGATTTCTCACTTTCTGTCTCTCTGTGTCTCTTGTGAGCATACACCCTATCGCAAAAATCTCTCACTAAAATATAGATAGAGAGATAGATAGATAGATATAGATAGATAGATAGATAGATAGATAGATAGATAGATAGATAGATAGATAGATAGATAGATAGATAGATAGATAGATAGATAGATAGATAGATAGATAGATAGATAGATAGATAGATAGATAGATAGATAGATAGATAGATAGATAGATAGATAGATAGATAGATAGATAGATAGATAGATAGATAGATAGATAGATAGATAGATAGATAGATAGATAGATATAGTTTCTTAACTGGAACTCATAGATTAGTTTATAAAACTTACCTGTAGGTAAATTATAGCATACAAGAGGAGATCGTTAAATGGGCAATAAATGTAATATCGTATGATAAGCACAGTGAAGAACAGAAACATAGTCTTGGAATTACATGGGGCTCACGTACAAGTTCTGTCATACACTAGTTTTGATGCCTAAAATGTATGTTCTCAACAAGAAAAAATGGGAATAATAACCCTTTATCATTCAAGTAATACAAAACCAAAGTGAAATTGTTGTAACTGTAAGAACACTCAGATTGGCAGCACTGGTGCAGCAGCAGTGCAATGCCCCATGGTAGTGAAACCAAATGAGAAGGTCCCAGGTTCACATTCTCAGGCCTTCCAGAATATACAAGGTGTGTGTGTTTACGTGCCCATGGTCTGGTCTGGCTACGGATGGGGATGGATGGGGGCTTGAGAACCCCATCAGGGAGACTTTTCTTTCTTGGCATCTCTCTGTTTCTGTCTTAATTTTTCTCATGAAATAAATAAATAAACTTGAACAACAGCAAAATAACATCAGTTATCTCATGTTAGAGAGGTTCTGAATAGATTGATTCAGCTCCTTGAGGGCATTATTAAGAGATGAGTTCCTTGTCTTATGGTATCCTTTGCCCTCAGCAGTGCCCCTCCATGTTTGTCAGATGGCTATACGAGCTCCATTTCCTCGTACAGCCATAGCCAAAGGTCTAAAAATGGAAGTCATGCATCTCTTTTTAAGAGCAGCAAAAGTTTATCAGAAGCCATTCTCCCATGTACCAACCCCCACTGCCAGCAAACTTCCCCTTGTTTGACCAGACAGAATTGCATCACATTCTCATGTCTTAACTTCTAGCTGGTGAAACTAGTGAAATGGCATGACTGGCCCAGATGAATCAATACTCATCTTCTTGAAATATGCAGAGAATAGGCTTTTTCCTCCACCCAAAGACATTGTGGGTATACAGAGTAAAGGCACTGGTACAAAATCCAGAAGGAATTTCAGGAAGGAAAGTTATGTGGATTTGGTGGGATTATGTGGTTGGGAGTGGGCATGCAGCAGAGGGATTTAGGAAGACAGCTAAACTATTTACTAAAGTACTCTCATGGTTAATGTATGAAAGGAGCTGAGCAGTGTGTAGTTCACAAGAGGAGCACAGTTAATGGTTGTCAGTGTTATCTAAAAAATACTGATGGGATCCAAGAAGCATCCCCCAAGCAAAGTCACTCCAAACATTGAAGACAGAGGCACTATCACATTGCCTGCATGAAAAATGAAAAGGGAAGATGGGAAGCCCGAGGTCATGGGGGTAAAAAAGGTAGTCAACTAAGGAGATGCTCAGTTTGATATGAGATATGGATGAGGAGTCTCAAAAGACTTTAAGCTTTCTGGCATGACATGACCAACATCTGTGGTTGTTGGTGTCATTTGTTAAAACAGGAATGTCAGTGAAGTGGCTGGTTTGGTTATAGAGGCAGAAATGCCAGTTTAGGGGTGGACAAGATAATTTTGAGGTGTCTGCAGACAATTCCTGTATAGATTTAATTGAAGTACAAACTGCTACCATTTACTAGTAATATGCTATGCATTCCATCAACAATATGTATCATACAACTACTGCATTCCTGGGACCAAGTTCATTTACTTTCTTTTATGTGATCTTCCCAACGTTAATTTGAGATAGTTGTCCAGTGGTCGCCAACCTTTCCATTTTGTAACCTCATTGCTGATACATCATTGATAGTTAATTACATCATTAGCAGCAATGTCCTCTAACACAAAAACCACATTGTGCAAGTTTACTCGGGAGCATTTTTATCTGTCTCTCATTACAATTAGAATCAAGACTGTACACTCATTAACAATTTCTCAGTTCATTTGCACTCCAGAACCTGACAATCCCATGCTTGAAAACTCACCGAATGCTATCTACTGATGAAATAGACCACATTCCAATACCTGCAAAGAAAAGCTTACTATTGATAATGAATTGTATACACACATGAACATACAAGTAAATATATCTCAATCATATTGATTGGTGCTTTCAAAGTTATAAAAAGTTTTTGGAGATCTCATCACATTTTATTCCTAAGGAAACATTGTCAGTTAGGTTCTTGTTTTTCCTTTATCCTTGATAGTTGTGTGCTTATGCATGAGACAGAGGGGTAGAGAGAGAGACAGAAGCACCCTCCATGGGCTCTGGTCACACCACCATCCCTTCCTCCAGCCCTCCAGTCTATGAGATCCTGGGTGTTCCATCGCATGCCCATGGCGATTTGGGCTCACCAGGCCAATCACTTCCAGTGATCTGAACTGCAGTTGATTTTTTTTTTTTTTTTGGTATACATGATGAGAGTTGAATCAAGTGTTTTGTTTTGTTTGTGTTTTGTTTATGGCAATTCCAATAGTCCAATAGCATTTGTTTAAAAAAAAATGGTTTTTCTTTCATGAAATTGCTTGTGTACTTTCATAAAAAATGATTTGAACTTAAGTGGGTCTATTGCTAGGGTTGCTGTTCTGATCTGTTGTTTTATATGTCTACCCATATGCCAATACCGCTGTCCTGATAACCATAGCTTGAAATCAGGTAGGCTGAGTCCTCCAACTTTATTATTCCTTTTCAAAATTGTTACTTAAGTTCTTTTGATTTTCCATAATAAGTGTAGAATAATGTTTTGTATTACTTTTTCTTTCTATTTATATTGCTAGCATTTTAGTAAGAACTGTATTAAACCTGTATTTCAGTTTAGGAAGGATTGACATCTTTTCTATTCTGAGTATTACATATCTATAGTATATAGATATGTGATAGATATTAATATGTAATAGATATTACATAGCTATAGTGTTTAATTTTCTGAGTTATGTAAGTGGCATTGTATGTTTCATTTCAGTGTCCACATGTTCATTGGTAGTGTGGAAATACAGTTGATGTATGTTTATCTTGTATTATGTGACCGTGCTGAATTCACTTATTTCTAGGAGTTTTTTGTTTTTATTTATTAATTTTTTTAAAAGGCTGTCATCTGTGAATAGGGACAGTTTTCCATTTCCTTTTCTTACCTGTATTTCCTGTGCTTGCTTTATTGCACTGATGAGAAAACGAATACTATATAGAAAAAGAATGATGAGAATAGACATCTTGCTTTGACCCCCATTCTAGGAAGAAATCATTCAGGCTTTGACCATTATATTTCATGTTCCTTGTAAGTTTTTGTAGATCCCTTTATCAAGTTGAATAAGTTCTCTTATATTGCTATTTTTTTAATTGCCAGAGGATACATGTACTCAGAGAAACAGAGAGTGAGACACAGAGGGAGAAAGCAACCCCCACTGGGTCATGGTCATGCCACGTTTTTCATTTCTCCATTGTGTTTGGATTTGGGACATACAAGAACATGCACACTGTGTTTTTCAAGCCACTGAGGCCTGGATTCTGACTGCACTGGTTTTATGAATTTTAACTCCTTTAATCTCTAGGCTATGGAGCTATCCCTGTTATCATTCTATTATTAATTTCCATTATTAATTAATTAATAATTATATTATCAGTTTCAGTGAAACATGAAAATATCACCTATCTTTACCCTTCTCCATTTATAATGTAATTAGCTAAAATATTTGTTTGATTCTATTCTAGTCTCAAAACATACTCTGTATGACTTTGAATCTTTTAAATTTGTTGAGGCTTGTTTCAAGGCCCAGGATTAATCTATCTGGGATTGTGTTCTGTGTGTCCTTGAAAAGAATCTATATTCTGCTATTCTTGGGTGGAATGTTGTATGAATATTGATTAGATCCTGTTGGTTAATGGCATTATTTTGTTTTTCTTTATCATTGATTATTTTATTTTGGTTCTATCAATTGGAAACAGAAGTGTGTTGAAATCTCCAACTATAATTATTATTCATGTATTTATTTTTAGTTCTATCCATTTTTGCTTCATGTATTTTGCAGATCTTTTTTTGGTGTATGCATATTAAGGAGTGCTGTGTCTTTCTGGGGAATTGACACTGTATTATTATATAATGTCACTCTTTCTCATAATATTCTTTGCTCTGAAGTCTACTTTATCACATAGTAATATAGCCATCTTTTTTTAAATTGATATTTGCATAATATATATTCCTATCATTTTCAATTCCAACCTGCCTGTATCTTTATATTTGAGGTTTATTGCATGCTGCCAATACTTTGATTGTTTTAAAAAATACACTCTTGCAATCTCTTTTAATTGGTACAGTTAGACTATTTATATTTAATGTAATTATTAACCAATTTGGATTTAAATGTACTTTTCCTAATATTTGTTTCTCTATTTGCATTTTCTCTACTCCAAAATTTTTTGAATTCTGTTTTAATTGGTTGGTAGTGTTTTGAATGCATCTCTATCTAGCTTTATCAGTGGTTTTACGTGATGTATGCATAACATATTACAGTGTTATTATTTTATCAGTTTGAGTGAAATATAAAAATATCACCTCTCTATCCATACTTTACCCTTCTCCATTTATAATATAATTGTCTTAAATATTTATCCCACACACACTTAGAGCCACATCAGATGGTCTTCATACAGCAAAACAGGATTTAGAAAACTCAAAAAAGAAGGAAAATGTACTGTTTACCCATAATTTTACTCCTTTCCTTGTATTTTCTCTCTTATTGATTTCCAAGATTCCTTATCTTGTCATTCCCTTTATGTTTAATGAACATCTTTTAAGGTCTTCAAGTATTCGTGAAGAATTGTTTTATTAAATATAAGCTCGTAGGCTTATCGTTTTAGTCCTTTAGTGTCTGAAGGTATTGTACCACTTCTTCCTAACCATCATAGTCTTAGAAGAGAAATCTACTGCCATTCTAATTTTTCCTCCAGCAGGTAAGGTTCTGTTTTTCTTTGGCTTCTTCCATTTTTTGTCTTTAGCTCTTAGGATTTTAATTAGCATATTATTTGGCATTGATTTAGTTGACTTTATTCTCTGCAGGCTTTGTTTAGCTTTTTATATGTACACATATAATAGGTCTTGCCAAATTTGGAAAATTTTGGGCTGTTACTTCTTCAAGTAGTTTTTCTGCCCCACTCTTTTTCTCCTCTTCCAAGACTCTATACCATAAGTGTTAGACATACTGTTAGAGTATCATAGGTCCGTAAGGCTATCTTTATTTGTTTCTGTCTATTTTCTCTCTGTGGTTCTGGCCTGGTAATTTTTACTGTTCTGTCTTCTAGTTCCCTAATTTTTAGTTCTGTCATCTCTAATCTGCTGTTGATTCCATTTACTGGATTTTAGTTCTTCATTTTTCAGTCCTAAATTTCCATTTGTTTTCTTATTATATCTTTTTGGGGTTTTTTGCTGGTATTTTATATTTCTTTCTTTAAGTTCATTTATTTAGTTCATAGACAGGAGACACAGAGAGAGAGAGAGAGAGAAACAGAAGCAGAGAGACAAAGAAAAAGGCACTCTTTTTTTTTTTTTTAAGGTTTTAGCTATAAGGGTACATGTGCTCTCCAGAAAGACAGAGAGAGACAGAGAGACAGAAAGCAAGAAATCATCCCTGAGGGGGGATGGCCACGCCACAATCCCTTCTCCTCCATTCTCCTCTCGGGATCTTGGGCACACACAAACATGCACCTGGTGTGAGTTTAAGCCACCGGGTCTAGGACTTGAACAGCAGTCGACTACGTGGGAGTCTAGCGACATAGCCATTATGCCAACTGCTGCTCCCAAAAGGCACTCTTGACAGAGTCTTCACACCATGATTTATCTCTCAACTTCAGCCAGCCCCAGATCATGGGCACACATGACCGATGTGCTCAGAGTAGTGTCTGAACATGAACCGGAAACTTCCCATGTGAGTCAACCTCACAGAGTATAACATTACTGCTGTCCTGCCATTCAGCCTCATATTCAATGATACTGCCTACATTTTTGTTTGATTTTGTTTCTGACATGTTACTAATCATTAAATCCTTTTTTTTAATGGCCGCTTTGTGTGTGTGTGTGGTTTTTATTTGTTATTTTTTAAAAATAATTATTTATTTAATTTTATGTATTCAATCATTTATTTTCATTTGACCAGAGAGAGACACAGAGAGCAAGAAAGAGGGAAAGTGAGAAAGTAAGTCACCAGATCCAGTACTTGAACCGTGGTCAGTTATGTGGGAGTATTCTGTGTCTTAACCGCCATGTCACCTGCTGGCCCCTATTTTTGAATTCTGTTTTAATTGGTTGGTAGTGTTTTGAATGCATCTCTATCTAGCTTTATCAGTGGTTTTACGTGATGTATGCATAACATATTACAGTGTTATTATTTTATCAGTTTGAGTGAAATATAAAAATATCACCTCTCTATCCATACTTTACCCTTCTCCATTTATAATATAATTGTCTTAAATATTTATCCCACACACACTTAGAGCCACATCAGATGGTCTTCATACAGCAAAACAGGATTTAGAAAACTCAAAAAAGAAGGAAAATGTACTGTTTACCCATAATTTTACTCCTTTCCTTGTATTTTCTCTCTTATTGATTTCCAAGATTCCTTATCTTGTCATTCCCTTTATGTTTAATGAACATCTTTTAAGGTCTTCAAGTATTCGTGAAGAATTGTTTTATTAAATATAAGCTCGTAGGCTTATCGTTTTAGTCCTTTAGTGTCTGAAGGTATTGTACCACTTCTTCCTAACCATCATAGTCTTAGAAGAGAAATCTACTGCCATTCTAATTTTTCCTCCAGCAGGTAAGGTTCTGTTTTTCTTTGGCTTCTTCCATTTTTTGTCTTTAGCTCTTAGGATTTTAATTAGCATATTATTTGGCATTGATTTAGTTGACTTTATTCTCTGCAGGCTTTGTTTAGCTTTTTATATGTACACATATAATAGGTCTTGCCAAATTTGGAAAATTTTGGGCTGTTACTTCTTCAAGTAGTTTTTCTGCCCCACTCTTTTTCTCCTCTTCCAAGACTCTATACCATAAGTGTTAGACATACTGTTAGAGTATCATAGGTCCGTAAGGCTATCTTTATTTGTTTCTGTCTATTTTCTCTCTGTGGTTCTGGCCTGGTAATTTTTACTGTTCTGTCTTCTAGTTCCCTAATTTTTAGTTCTGTCATCTCTAATCTGCTGTTGATTCCATTTACTGGATTTTAGTTCTTCATTTTTCAGTCCTAAATTTCCATTTGTTTTCTTATTATATCTTTTTGGGGTTTTTTGCTGGTATTTTATATTTTTTTCTTTAAGTTCATTTATTTAGTTCATAGACAGGAGACACAGAGAGAGAGAGAGAGAGAAACAGAAGCAGAGAGACAAAGAAAAAGGCACTCTTTTTTTTTTTTTTAAGGTTTTAGCTATAAGGGTACATGTGCTCTCCAGAAAGACAGAGAGAGACAGAGAGACAGAAAGCAAGAAATCATCCCTGAGGGGGGATGGCCACGCCACAATCCCTTCTCCTCCATTCTCCTCTCGGGATCTTGGGCACACACAAACATGCACCTGGTGTGAGTTTAAGCCACCGGGTCTAGGACTTGAACAGCAGTCGACTACGTGGGAGTCTAGCGACATAGCCATTATGCCAACTGCTGCTCCCAAAAGGCACTCTTGACAGAGTCTTCACACCATGATTTATCTCTCAACTTCAGCCAGCCCCAGATCATGGGCACACATGACCGATGTGCTCAGAGTAGTGTCTGAACATGAACCGGAAACTTCCCATGTGAGTCAACCTCACAGAGTATAACATTACTGCTGTCCTGCCATTCAGCCTCATATTCAATGATACTGCCTACATTTTTGTTTGATTTTGTTTCTGACATGTTACTAATCATTAAATCCTTTTTTTTAATGGCCGCTTTGTGTGTGTGTGTGGTTTTTATTTGTTATTTTTTAAAAATAATTATTTATTTAATTTTATGTATTCAATCATTTATTTTCATTTGACCAGAGAGAGACACAGAGAGCAAGAAAGAGGGAAAGTGAGAAAGTAAGTCACCAGATCCAGTACTTGAACCGTGGTCAGTTATGTGGGAGTATTCTGTGTCTTAACCGCCATGTCACCTGCTGGTCCCTATTCTTACTTAAAACTTGTGTTTTCATTTTTGACTCTGCTTCAGTGGGGTTGGAAGACACAACCTTGTTACTAATGGGTGAAGGTAGAACTCCTGGATCTTCACCTGACCTCTGCCAACACCTCAGTGGTAGGTGTGAGGAGTTCCTCATTGTTTCAGGGTTCAAGTTGGAGTTCCAGCTACTTAGTGGTTTTCACTGACCTGGTGGTGGAGGTGGACCTGGGCAGGGGTGAAAGTCCTGAATCTCCACTAGGTCTCCTATGGTATCATCCTGGTGGAAAGGGGTAGGGATATCTTGTTACTGCCAAATGGGGGTTGAAGTCCAAGCACATAGTCCCCACTTACACCACTGAAGCAGGGAGGAACAGGGTGGGAGACTCATTACTGACCATCGAGGATAAAAATCTTGCTTTCCTACTTAGCCTTTCTGACAACACCATGGTAGAAGTATTAGGGTTCTTCATCATAGTCTCATAGGTCTGCATATCTAGGCTCTCCACTCATCTTTTGCTGGTATGGATAGGTGAGGGACTCGGTATTTTATGTACTGTTTTGCTGGAGAGGTTATTGCCTAAAATTTTTCTGTCTTACTAGGTTTCCCTGTTCCTGATATTTTAGTTAGAGAGGGTAGATTTTTTGCAGGGGCTTTTTATTCTATTTTATTTTATTTTTCTTTCCTATTAGTATTGACAGGTTGCTGACTTCTTCAGCTTCATGTCTGGATCGTATGAAGCAAAAAGGAAACCCAGGAAAAGTATTGCCATGTGATTTTTCTAGGTCCAGAGGCCTCTAGCTGGACTGCCTTTATCTCTCCATTTCTCATGGTCTTCTTATGTTGGTTTTATACTTACTGTCTGAGATTTTTAGTTGTATTTGAGGAATAGAGAACTAAGCCAACTTCCTGGAGACAGAAGCCTGGCATGATTCTCATATTAATTTCAAATGTAAAATAAATCAGGGTCAGAAACGTTGGATGGATTGCTCAGGCTCACCATGTTAGAAGGTGGAAAATCGGCAATAGAATTAAGAACACGCACTCCAAAGTGGGATAATCTGGTTTTCATATCTATCACTTACCTAAAATATTTTTGGTAAATTTCTCTTTTTGGATCACAGACCTTTTGGAGAATCTGATGGAAGCTAGGATCCTCTCATTTGAAAAAGACATTTATGCAACTGCATGTAAAATTTGGTACATTATTTGGATAAATTTGACAAATTCTAGGTGATGCTCTCCTCTTTTGGAAAAGAAGTATGCTATGGTCCTAGATGTAGAGGAGAGAGGAGCTACATTTATGAGGATTCAATGGAGAGGCACATTCTGAAAGGTCATTCACTAGTTCAAGAGTGAATCTCAGGATCAAGAGATTCTGAGACCATGCAGGCAGAGAGAACACAGAGATGGGAAGACTAACTTGGAGTTAGAGATGTAAGTTGGCAGAAAACGGTGCTTAGGAAGGCCATGAGAATACAGGAAAGAACAATCAGAGAACCGATTTGTATTTTGCTTCTTACTACCTGGGTAGCTTGGGACAAATGACTAACATCTTGGGATATTGATTTCTTCATCTGTGACATGGAGGTAATAGTCCCTGCCATTACATCAGTACTTAAAATTATACATTAATAATCAATCCCTTAGATCATGAAGGAATAAAATCATATAAGTGGAGCCTCCTTGTGAACTGGAAAATGCTACACCAATATTATTTTTTGGTCTAACTAGAAATTACCCACTTTACCCAGAAGTGGAACTGTATGGACAGAATTGCTATTTTTAATAAGATATTTATGTCTAGGGCTTGATATGAAAACTTATAAAAGGTCTATGGTAAAGTTGTGATCCAGTTTTCCATATTTAGAGGAAAATTTCATAGGAACATAGGTGTTCCCCATAAAAGCAGAAAATAGGTTTCCCTGAAGCAGGTGGTTGAAATGAACCCAAAACGGAGAGATTAGAAGGTGTCTAGCCAGTCCAATAAAACCCTGTGTTGTGAAAATAGTCCAATGCTTTCATTGTCTTCTAAAAGTTCCTTTTACAGGTGGAGGACAAATGATAATGATACATTTCAAAGGCGGCCTCTCTGAGCCACTTCCTGTAGAATATAGGAAAGAAGTGGCAACATTCTGGTAGCCTTTAGGTGAGGAATGACTAAGTGAGGTACAGATGGTTTAATTTTATTATGACTGGGAGATAAACACTTCCCATGGCAATTCTAAACGATAACTAAGGGGTCCATTGTCAGCTTCAGGAAGGAGGCACCCCTTTGAAAAGCCTGAAGGCCCAAGTGGTGCATGCTTTGCCAATGATTCAGTGGGTTAATAATTAATAACCTCTTAAGACTTGCGCAAATAATTATGCAAGAGCACGTATCACAGCGTGCATTCATCACCCCAATCCACTAAAGCATAAGTGTTCTGTTACCAAATATTCTTTGCAAACACACTCAGCCGTTAATCAAAAGCTTCTTCATGTCAGGAGCTACCGTGAACTGACCAAAGTCAGTTTGTCATTGACAACTCTTTGATTAAGCTGAGTGCAGAGCAGAAGTCAAAAATGGGTGAGAACTTAAGGTCTCCCCCCATCTTTGCTACTGGTTAACGTTTAACAGTGAAAGTGAGTCCAACTGAATTCTGCCACACTATCGAATGTTGATTGGCCGCTGGGCATTAGTCTCTTCTACAAATAAAGCTAATTCTCTGTGCTTGGTCCTTTCACATACTCTGAATGTATTTTGTGGGAAATGGTCACTCTAGGAAAATGAGAACATTTTCTAGAAGCAGGATACAGTTAGTTGGAGATCAAATATCAAAATACCCCCCAAATGGTTGTACACAGGACTGGGTTTTTAGAACTCGAGCTCCACCGTAAAGGGTACAGGCCCTTCCATCCCACGCATTCCACACCAGGAATGCTGCACAGTTCTTGAAGCCAATCTACACATCTTGAGCAACGATCATTTCACCAATTAAAGGTCATTCTTTACCTTCATTTTGCCAATTAACAAATTCTCTGGAGTTGACTAAAGATAAGGATAGCTGAAGCAATGGCGGAAATTGCCTAAAGGTGTGGCCTTTTGATAAGAGCTTTCCAGCGGCTACCACTAACCCTGAAATATTTATCTTTCAACATTTTTACCAGCAAATCTTAAGTATTCATTGACTTTCAACAGCACGCATTCATTTTATTTGCCCCAATACGTGTAATTCTGTGGATCTGAAGTACACACAACATGTAGCTCTTAAAATGGTTATTATTGTTATTTTACTTCTTCTTCTCTCTTTCTTTTTCTTTCTGAATATCTCTGATCATCTCTGATCATCTCCCTCCTCTGAGCAAAATCTTTAATGCCTTTTCATCGTCTTCATTCTGACAGGAAAAACAGGTCCTTTCAGAGTTGAAATTATCCTCGGCTGTTCTTGGGTGTTGAAATTGTTTATTAGTAGGGACCAGCAGTTGGTGTAATGGCTATGTCGCTAGACTCCCATGTAGTTGACTGCGGTTTGAGTCCTGGACCTGGTGGCTTAAACTCATGCCAGGCATTTGTGCGTGCATGCCCAAGATCCCAAGAGGAGAAGAGATTGCAGCATGACCATCCCACTGGGGGCTGATTTCTCGCTTTCTGTCTCTCTATCTCTCTCTTTCTGGCAAGCACACACGCCCTATAGCAAAAACCTCTCCAAAAAAAAAAAAAAGGAGAGAAATTATTTATTAGTGTATAAAAATGAGCAAATGCCAAAAAACCCTAAGTCTTATACTTTTATATGTTTGCAATATATAGTGGCTTTAAATACATAGATATATATGTGTGTGTATGTATATATGAGTGTGTGTGTGTGTGTGTGATGGTGACCAGAACACCCTCCTCTTTTCATTAGTGGATTTCTCTGTGTTAGTTAAAAATTATTTTAGCTGGGACCAGCAGTTGGCATAATAGCTATGTCACTGGACTCCCACGTAGTCAACCACGGTTTGGTTCCTGGACCCGGTGACTTAAACTCAGGCTGGGTGCATGTGTGTCCAAAATCCCAATAGGACAATGGAGAAGGTATTGAGGTTGGTCATGTGCCCTAAATTCTGTTGTGTGTACGTGCCCAAGATCCCGAGAGGAGAATGGAGGAGAAGGGATTGTGGCATGGCCATCCTCCCTGGGCAAGTGATTTCTTATTTTCTGTCTCTCTGTCTCTCTCTCTCTGTATTTCTGGTGAGCACATACACCCTATAGTAAAAGAAAAAAAAAAAAACTCTACAAAAATTATTATTTTAGCTGAGACTAGCACAATGTAAATTAATTTCTTCTCATAATTCTACAATCTGGACTGGGATTACTTTGCTGTTCTCCCTGGCATTTTCTGGGACTGGAAAGTACAGGACACTTCATCAGTCATGCGTTTTGTGTCTCCACTCGTAGATCTGGAATCTCTGGCAGCTGTTTGAGCTTTTTTTTTTTTTTTTTCTTCTTTTTCCCTTCATGTGGCCTGTCACATGTCACATGGCAAGCTTCCCTACAGCCCAATTTCTCAGAGCATTTAGACTTCTTACCTGGTAACTGTTTTCTGAGAGAGGAAGTATTTTTTCAAGGCCACTTCCAGAACTGACTCTGTGTCACTTCTGCTAAATTCTGTTGTTGAAAGTTGAAAGCTGCAAAAGTAGCCTAGATTTAAGAAGAGGGAAAATAGGAAATAGACTCCTTCCCACCTCTCAAAATGAGGAGCGGCATGTGAATACAGTGAAGAAAGAGTAGATAATAGTCATCTTCAAAGAATTTAAAGACCGTCTATTGCACTCAGAGAATGCCTACATAGAAGCTACTGCAAGTATGGGTTCGGCGCTTCTACTCTGTGATACCTTTGGCCTTCCTTTCACTGCAGGGAGATGATTGCATCATCGCCAACTATTTTATCATCCCCTAACTATGTTCAGAGGGAGAAAGCAAGAATAGGTGAAGGGTAGAGTGGTTCTCCTTAGATACTTCTTTCTTATAAGGTAGAAAAACAATTTCCTGGGACCAGCAAATAGTGAGGCGGGTTATCTTGCCGGACTCCTATGTAGTTGACTGCAGTTTGAGTCCAGGACTTGATGGCTTAAAACTCAGGCGGGGTGCATGTGTGTCCAAAATTCCGATAGGAGAATGGAGAAGGTATTGAGGCTTGGCCATGTCCCCTAGGGAGTGATTTCTCACTTTCTGTCTCTCTGTCTCTTGGCACATGCAAATGTCAGACAGCAAACAAATCTCTCTAAAAAAAGAAAAATTATAAAATTTCCTACAAGCCCTCATCAGATTTCTTCTTGCTTCTCTTTGGCCAGAATTAGATCACATACCTACCCTCAGACAAGTATGGGTCTTTTCTTTAAGATGTAGCTACTTCTAAATCCTAAACAAAATTGGACTCTAACAGCAAGGTTGAAGGGGTAGAATAGATTTTAAAGAAGCAAGAAATGAGGTTGACTATATCCTGTAATTCTGTCTGTGAATGAAGTAGCAGAAGATACGAAACATTTAAATTAGAGGCCTACTGCCTTCCTCACCTCCAGTTCTTGCAACAAAACTTTTGGTTTTCAGAAACTTTCCTAATGTTATCACTTGCATACTACTTTAGCCTCACGTTTTCATACCACTCTTCACACCCCTTGTATCTCTTAGCCATGGCCTCAAAAATTATGAAGGACAAAACATCCAAAACCTCAGTGATTTAAATAACATTGATTGGGGCCAGCAGGTAGTGTGGTGGTTAAAAGCACTGGACTCCCACATGGCCAACTGTGGTTCGAGTCCCAGACCTGGTGACTTGCTTTCTTACTCTTCCTCTCTCTCTCTCCCGCTCTGTCTCTTTCTGGCCAAACTGAAGTTAATGAATAAATAAATAAATAAAGTTAAATAAAATAATTATTTTAAAAAATAGCATTGATTAATTTTTAGTCACACATTTGTGGCTTGGCTGGCAAAGGCCGAGCTTGGAAACTAGTAAGAAGTTGGATTCATGTGTGTTCCACATGTCTCTCATCCTCCATTGTCCAACAGACTAATTAATGGAGGCACCTTTAACTCCTGGCTATGGTGAAATTACATATGGCTAAGCCCATCCACTTGCTAAGCCTTTCCTAGGTTCATGTCTATCGACACCTATTGGCCAAAGAAATGAATGATAGGGTCAAACTTAGAGTCAAAAGGCAGAAAAGTATCCTTTGCCTTTAGTGGGAGGAATCATGCAGTTATGAGGCAAACAGCTTGGATTCAGGGAAGGGTACCAAATTGCAGCAAATAATTCAATGTAGAATTCCTTCAAATCTATACTCTTGACATGCTGAAATCTTGACGTTTTCTTAAACTCTTCAAGCTTTCACAGCTCCTTGTCGCTACATTGCTGGCCTGTGTAGTTGTAACATTGTCCTCTGCCTTCCCCTGACTATCAGCCTTCCGGACTCAGCTTGGAAGGCTTCTTTCCTGATGCTTTCTCTTACTCTGAGGCTCAGTCAATGACCTCTCAAGTCAGCTCCTAAGGTACCCTGTCTCTGAGCTGGTCACCCTTATGAAAGGAAAATGTCATTTTCATTAATATATTTGTTTCCTTATCTATGTTTCACATTAGATCATAAGGGTACCCTAATAGCCTTGAATGTAGGTGAGGGTTACAATTTTTGGTTCTTTATGTCTTCAGTGTTTAACACAGCATTTGCTCCACAGCAGAGAATCAAATGCTGACTGAACAAATAAAGACATGGATGGTGAGTTGAAATTCTATCCTGAAGTCAGTGGGAAGCCATTGAGGAATTTTAAATGTGATTGTTATTTTTATCTTGTTGCCAGAGAACATTTTGAGAGAAGTGGAGGACATAATAGAATGGGGCGAAACTAGTTAAAAAGATGAACCTCCACACGAAATAAAAATAGATGGAACTAAAATAATGCCTGTGGTGGGAATAAGAACAGAACAGTTGCAAGAAACATACAGAAAGTGCATGAACAGGATCAAATTCATGGAGATTAAAGTAGAAGCGAAGACTTGGCTGGTTTTTGTGTTTCTAGCTGGGCCTACCAGTTGGAAATGGACCTTTGTCTCAACATGGGGAATGTACAAAGGGCATGCAGTTGATAAAGTCCAGTTTAGAATTGTGAACATGTGATACAAGTGAAATATCTATGAGGAGAGTCAGTAGGCACATGGATTAATGAACCTTAAGTGAGAAATCAGAGCTTTACATTTAGATTTGGAAATCATTATTATTTGAAATAAAGTCATATAGGTAGCTACGGTCCTAGGAGCAGTGAGGGAAGGGGCAGAGGACAGATTTGTAAGTAATTGTATTTGACCTGTAAGTGGAAGGAAACATAGCTGTAACGGTATTGGGAAGGAGGCACTGGGTTGGCCACATGGCCTAGTGGTTAAGGAAGCTGACTATGCGGTTCGAATCCCGACCCTGAGGATTTAAAAAAACTTATTGGGCATGTGTGTTTGTCCCAAATACCAACAGGATGGAGAAATGGAGGAGCCACTCATTGGGGGTGGCTTTCTCCCTCTCCCCCACTCCGTCTTTCTGTCTGGTGAGTGCACACACCCTCCTCTGGCAAATAAGTAAAGAGAGAGCGGGAGAGAGAGAAGGAGACAGAAAAACGGGGCATACTCATTTGCTAAAGCTGCCAAAACAAGGTATCATGGTCTAGGTGGTCTAAACAATGGAAATTTATTTTCTTATACTCTGGAGGCCAGAAGTCCAAGATCAAAGTGTCTGCAGGATCAGTTTCTCCTGCGGCTTCTCCTTGGCTTGCAGAAGATGCCTTCTCACTGTGTCCTCAGATGACCTTTTCTCTGTGTGCTCATATCCCTGATATCTCTTCCTCATCTGATAAGGACACCAGTCCCACTGGATTAAGACCCCTTATAGTCTCATTTAACTTTAATTGTATCTTTAAAGACCTAATCTCCAAATACAGAAACATGGTGGGTTAGAACATCAGCATAGGAATTTGGGGGAAAACACAATCTAATTTTTTTAGAGGTGTTTGCCTTAGGGCATGTGTGCTTGCTGGAGAAAGAGAGAGAAAAAGACAGTGAGAAGGAAAGTAAAAATACACTCCCCCAAGAGGATGGCCACACTGCAATCTCTTCTCCATTCTCCTACTGGAATCTTGGGCACATACACACATGCACCTGGAGTGAATTTGAAGCCACTGGGTCTAGGACTCACACCATGATCAGTCATGTGGGAGTCCAGCAATGTAACCACTATGCTATCTGCTGGTCCCACACGATCTGCTCTTTAATGTGGAACTACAGTAGCAACATGGAAGTCAAGAGAGAAAATGCCACGGAAGGAAGGTGAACCAGTTAGTAATATCCATGGCAATAGAGAAGTCAGTCAACTACTCACTGAAAGTATCCCCTGGTTATACCAGTTAAAGACAAGATGTGAACTAAGCAAAAGAATTTTGTGATGGAAAGGTGACTCTAATGAGTTGATCAATAAATAAGAGGTGAGCAAATAGTGATAACAGAAGGTTGCTTTGATCATTCCAGAGTCGTTCGAAAGTGCTATGATTACTAGGTTGGTGTAAGAGCAGACTTTGCCTCTCCTTTGAGAATTTGATAACTAAGATTGCACATTTGTTACATGCACAGGGGCAGCAGAGGAAAGAAGAGTGCCCCCAAACCTAGTGAAATTGAGAAGCTTAAATACCCTCTTCACACAACAGCAGGGCTGGAATGTAAGCGACTTAGGGGAGACTAAGTGATGAACGAGAAAGAAGAAGGGGCTCTCAGAGTAGATGTTAGTTTGTGGCAAAATGGGCCTGGTGTCAGTTTTTAGCTTCTCCTGTGATAGAAGTCAACCTTTCCTGGTTGATGAAACTCTGGAGAACAGGACCGATGACAATTCAGTGCCTTTTGGAGACTCTGCTTTAAGAATAGAACAAGAGCACAGAGAAAGCTCCTCCCTGCATCTGCTGTTCACTATATTCCTTCAACTCAAAGTAATCAGCATGCCAACATGACATATTTTGGAGTGGTATTTTCTAAACTCCTTCACTGGTCAGGTGGTTAGGATCAACCATCTGAACAACTTTTTCTAGAGTGCAGACTCTGGAGCTAGACAGATCAGTGCTCAAACCAGGGCTCTGTCTCTTACTAGCTATGTGACCTTTGCCAAATACTTAATCTCTCTAATCCTCAAATTCTCCAGCAGTAAAGGGAAGATTAAGATAGTACTGCAAGGCCATACTCCAAAATGTTCATAGTGATTATCTCTGGCTAATAGGGTTAAGGAAGCTTTTAAATTTCTGCTTTTGGTTTATCTATATTTTAGGTTGTTTTTTTTTCTCTCCTTCCAATGAACTTGTTACTTTTGTAATTAAAAAGTATGTTCCTTTTATTTTTTTTTTCAAAAAGAAGCTATTAATGGTTCCTGTAAACATGTGGTGTAATTGCTGATTCTATTAATATCTCTGACAAACTGCAAACAATGAAATGAATGAAGATAGTGGATATTTTCATGTTTCATCCATTGAAGACATAAAAGAAACACACATTGAATACCTATAATCTTAAGGGCAGAGTTGGGCTCAAAGTTGAAAAAAGAATATTTTGTGCTTTCAAGGATTTCATCATTGGTTCTTCATTCCTTAAAAAAAAAAATAGTCATAATATACTCTATGTCAAAATGGGACAAACATAAGAAAACATAAGTTAAATGAACTAAATGCTTCCTGGTTCTTCCTAGGAAAGGAGTGGTCATATTAGGCTCAGGAAATTAAAAAATGTTTCTTAGAGACGCTCACATCATCCCTAAAGGGTAGGTCATCCACTCTTTGAACTGTTGTGTAATGGCTTATTGGTATGTTTCACAATACAGGAAAATTGGTCAAGAGGTAAGAGCTAAGAATGCAAGATGATTGGTTTACAAGAAGAGGAATCCCCCCCTGTCAACTGCTTTAGCTGTCTGCAACCTCAACAGCTGCATGTCAGAAAGTTCAGGGGACTAGAAAGTTCTTCCCTCATCACAATGGAAAAATGCAAGGTTTAAAATCAACTGCACTTCCATTCAATTTAGTTGTTTGTGTGTGTGTGTGTGTAGAACTCGACAAATACAGGTAGTCAAGTTGTTTAACCTCGGTTCAAGTTAACTTTTATAGTATTTTAAACTTCATAAGGGCTTGAAAATTACTTTGCTTATGTTTGAAACCCTAAATCAGGCTTTTATTATTTTTGTTTTCATTTACAAATGCTTCGATTTTTGCATACATACATTAACTGCCTGTGTGAACACGTTAATGACTTCTGTAAGCCAAATCTACAATTATGTGTGAAAACAATCGTTAGTATTATCAAAGGTATAAATTTTTCCTTTCAATGAGAATTCCAACAGGAAGGAAATAATTACAAAATTTTTCAGACTGTCCAATTGCAAAATGCATGAGTTTATGTCTTTATGATTTCATCATGATGACTTCTAAAAGACTAGTTTGCACTCAGCAATGCTGAACTTGAGACTGTCCCCAATTTCACGGGTAACTGAGCATTAAATCAGAAATGTGGCACGGTGGTTAAGGTGCTGGACTCCCACATGGCTGACCACTGTTTGAATCCTAGACTTGGCAACTTGAAAATCATGTCAGGCACTAGTACACGTGTGCCCAAGATCCCAGGAAGACAATGGAGAAGTCTAAAGGGATTGGGCTTGTGTAGTGGCCACCTCCCTCCTCCATGGGTGTTTTCTCACTCTCCCTCTCATTGTCTCTGTCTGTCAAGTGCACATGCTTTATGGCAAAAAAACTAAAAAAAAAAAGAAAGAAAAGAAAAAGAAATACTAAAAGCAAGGCCACTTTGTGATGTAGTGGTAATGAGCTGCTCAAAAGAAGTTGGATCCCACATGGCGACCATGCATGTCCAAGATCCAATGGACTGGAGGACCAGAGGCAAGGGATTGAGGTATGAGGTGCTTCTATCTCTACCTCTTTCTCAGTTGTGTGTACACATGTGCATCCTAACATGTATAAAGGAAAAAAAGAATCAAAAGAAAATGAAATTAAAACCAACATTAGTGATGTATCATAACAAAGAACTCCAGCTAAACAGTCTACCATGGAGCCGAATATGTCACACCTAGCCTCAACTAATGTAAAACATACGCCTTTGTAATAACTATAGAATAAAAAGCCTTTGGGATTGATTGGGCATTATTTTCCTCAGTCTGTTTGGGAAAGAAAAAAGTATAGTGAGGTATGCTATCCAGAGGAACTTGGGCAAATTTAGGGGGTTCGGGGAAGGGACACATACACATATTTCTCCATTTTTAAGAGAAGACAGTAGGGATGATATCATCCTCAGTTAAAATCTAGTCTGTTTATATCTCCAATTATTGGGTAGCAGAGTGCCTTTCCCAGAACTACAAAGTAACCAGGACATTTACATACAGTTTTCTGAATCTTTATTGCTTCATTTGTTCATTCACCCAATAAATATTTATTAAACATTCAATATATGTTAAGTGCTGGGGATACAGTTCTTTTTATTTTTAAGAAAAATGTTTTGCTATGGAGGGCATGCACTTGCCAGACAGAGCAAGACAGACAGAAAGAAAGTGAGAAATCTCCCCACAGGGGTGGCGGCTGGGGGGATAGCCATGCCTCAATCCCTTCTCCTTCATTCTCCTCTTGGAATCTTGGGCATGCATGCACACAGGACCAACGTGAGTTTTCAGCAGCTGGGTTTGGAGATTGAATCACAGACTACGTGGGAGTCCAGCACCATAACCATTATACCATCTGCTAGTCCCAGGGATACAATATTAAGGAAAGGGAAAGATCTAAGGCCTGCCTACCCTCAAGAAGTGTTGAGGGTAGCCATGGCGGTGCAGAAACACTGTGACACTGAGGCCACATGGGAAGGTTTATATCCCAAAGTCTTCCCATGCATCCCTGACTGAGGGTGAGTGGTTAGGAAATTCTCGCTCAAGGCCTGGCGGTATGGGCTAGGTGGGATTGCCGAGGAGGAATGGGGAGAAGTAGATTTTTTTTTTTTTTGGAGAGATTTTCACTGTAGGGCACGTGCGCTCGCCAGACAGACAGAGAGAGACATAGAGACAGAAAGCGAGAAATCACCCCCCAGGGGGGATGGTCATGCCGCAGTCCCTTCTCCTCCATTCTCCTCTCGGGATCTTGGGCATGCACGCATACGCGCCCGGCATGAGTTTTAAGCCACCGGGTCCGGGACACGAACCGCGGTCGACTACGTGGGAATCCAGCGACATAGCCATTACGCTAACTGCTGGTTCCCAGGGAGAAGTAGATTTTGAACTCGGTCTTCATCACAGAAGTGGCTCTAGCTTTGGCAAGGTTGGGGTGGGCAAGAAAATGCCCAGTCCTCTTGATTTCACTACATTTCTACATCCTAAACACTGAGTTTGAAAGTTGCATTTTCCTAAAAGACATGCTCAGATACCTCTTTGGTGCTAGGCAAAACAAACCTCAAAGTTGTAGGATCAAGCAAATGATAGAAGACTTCCAGAGTTGGTTTGGGTGAGGGCTATTTGCTATTTATTTACTTATTTACATATATGTATCTTTAATTAATCACTGTACACCTTTACAGCATACGAAGTGATTTTCCCAGTATAAATACATTGCATACTAGCTCAAACAAAGATATTACCAAACACATCAGCAGCAGATAATTTTGGACTATTTGCTTTTATTCCCAGAGCACCTGCCCCCTATCTCTGCAAACGATCTTTCTCTTGAGTAAAGAAATTCATTGTGTGAACGACTGGAAGATCTCCTGACCTCAGGACTCTAGAATTTAGATCTTTGAGAGGTGGAGGGAGGTTGGTCATAGAGTTTATTATCCTATTAGGATACATCTGAAAGAGAAAGCAGGTTTTATTAATAGTCAAACTGCATGATTGGGGGCCGACTGGTTGAGGGAGCCAGATCTCACAAGGCCTACCCTAGTTTGAATCCCAGAAGCTTGAAAAACAGGCCTGCCTATTACAAGCATGTGTATGTCCCAAATTCCAATAGGATGGAGAAATGGCAGAGAAGGGATTGCAGTGTGACCATGCTCTGTTGGGGGATGCTCTTCCCCACCTGCAGCAGATGCACCATCTGACAATTAAAAAACAAATTAAACTGCAAAACAGACATAAATCAGCATTGTCTTGGGCAAATCTGGTCGCCTCGGCAAGAAGAGAAATTTGAAAGTTTATACTGTCCTGTTCCCACAATTGCAACCTTTTTGCATGAAGAGACTAAGTATTCTCTTCACCTGCATTATTTGGAACGCAAACACAGGCATTTAGCTGACTTCCAAACCACTTGGTATAAGTTTGCTGCCATATTTGATGCACTTGGAAAATAATATATACATATATAATGTATATATATACATGTATTAATATATAATGTATATACATACATTTATAATAGAGATATATAATGTGTATATGTGTATATATGTGTGTATATATAAATGCACACACATTTAGAGAGTTTTTTATTATAGGGCATGTATACTTTCCAGAGAGATAGAAAACAAAAATCTCCCCCCAGGGAAAATGGCCATGCCACAATCTCTACTCCTTTCTCCTCTCAGGATTTTGGGCATGCAGGCACATGTGCCCCACATGAGTTTTAAGCTGCCGGATCTGGGACTCAGACGGCAGTCGACTACCTGGGAGTCCTGCGATGTAACCATTACACCACCTGCTAGTCCCATTAAATATTTTTTGCCATGGCAGCTGATGATTCACTATTATCCAGCAAAGCACCTCCAGAAAGACAGTTGAAAATGGGAGGCACCACCAGGGAGCTCATAAGACATAGGCAAACACTGGTTGACTCCTAGACCTATGCCATCAGAAGCTCCATTTTAAGATTCAAGTTATGGAAATGTACATTGATGTCTAAGAGGAAACTTTTTAACGTCAGCCTACAGTAAGAAAAGCATCTTAGAGGGCCAGCAGGTGGCTTGATGGTTGATGTGCTGGACTTCCACATAGTTGACCACGGTTTGAGTCCTGGACCTGGTAGCTTGCTTTCTCGCTGTAGCGGGCAGGTGGCATGGTGGTTAAGGGTGCTGGACTCCCACGTGACCAAGCGTGGTTTGAGTCCTGGACCTGGCAGCTTGCTTTCTCACTCTCCCTCTCTCGCTCTGTTCTTCTCTGGTCAAATAAAAATAAATAGTTAAATATAATAATTGTTTTTAAAAAGTCTTACAATATTGCCATGTACATGTATGTGTACACTTACATGCATATACCTGAACCACAGTTTAATGAAGCAATATGTACCATTACAAATCTTAGGGAAAAAGAAGTATGTGCACAGCTCACTAACAAGACTTTCAGGATCCCCTTCTGGATCTCAACTTCTAGTTTGAGAATGCAACTCTAAAGCACCTAGGTACATTCGAAAGGTAGGGGGGTTGCGGGGGTGGGGGCGATGCTTCCTATAGGTATGCTCTGGGAAGCGTGGACACTTTCTCTGCCCGGTTACTCTGCGAAGCGTGCCCTTAAGTCCTGAGTAAGCACGGGGAGCGAGGAAGCTCCGAGTGGGGTGGAAGGGCTGCGCGGGGCAGCTGAAAGTTTGCCAAAGGCCTCGGAAGGGCTGGCCTAGGGGACGTGATTGGCAGCTACGAGAGAGCGAGGGCTGCGAGCCGAGGAGAGGGAGAAGGCTCCCCGGCGGCGAGAGGTCCTGCCCAGCTGTTGGCGAGGAGTTTCCTGTTTCCCCCGCAGCGCCGGAGTGGAGTTGAGTGAGTCACTCGCGCGCACGGACCGACGACACCCCCGCGCGCGCACACGCTCGGGGCAGGAGCCGGCCTCCTGCGCAGCTCCCCTCGGCCGCCGGGGGCCTCCCCGCGCTAGCCGGCCTCCAGGCTCCCTCCTCGCTGGCTAGCGGGCTCACATCTGGCCCGCACATCTGCCCGGCCGGTCCGGCGCGGGGTCCGAGAGGGCGCGGCGTGGAGGCGCAGCGCGGGGTCCGGGAAGGCGCCGTCCGCTGCGCTCGGAGCTCGGTCTATGACGAGCAGCGGGGTCTGCCATGGGTCGGGGGCTGCTCAGGGGCCTGTGGCCGCTGCACATCGTCCTTGCGACGCGCATCGCCAGCACGATCCCACCGCACGTTCAGAAGTCGGGTGAGTGGCCCCCCAGCCTGGGCTGAGCGGGGCGCGGGGGGTGTCCCGGGCGCCCCGCTCCTTGGCAGCGCTTGACAGTCGGCCCGGGGCAGCGGGCGCTCGGGCGGAAACGGGGCACGTTTCCCGTGCCGCAGGGATGTGTGAGTTTTTCTTGAAAAAGAAAAGGAAAGTTCAATTGCAAGGGGGCCTGGGGCGCGTCTGGCCCCCTTTGTGCGCGCAGGAAAGGCGTTGTGTCGGCGGCGGGCGAGGCGAACCCCCACCCCCGGAAAGGGAAGTTTGAGAAGTTGGTTATCTGGAGGCGGCGGGGAGGAACCGCCACCGGAAAGGGCCCGCCAGGGAAGCCGCTGCTCACCTGGGCCAGGGCGGCCCGCGGCGATGCTGCGTGCCCACCGTGCCCCGTCCCAGCCAGCCCTGCCAGGAGCCAGTTTCTGTGCCCTCAGCCGCTGGCAGTGGCCACGCAACCCGCCGGGCCGACTGCTGGGCCTGGAGTTACTGAATACAAGTTTAAAGAAAAGAAGCGATTTTCAAAATGCAAAGTTATTTTGGCTCCAGGGAGGGCTTGGCCGGGATAGTTAGGGAGTGGAGCTGTCAGGTGGAGGGCGGAGAGTTCTGGACTGAGTGCCTACTAGGTGCTAGGAGCCAGAGGTACTGCCTGAAGCAAGACAGCCCTGCTTGCAGGGACAGGATGGTTCTGGGCAGTTATCCTTGGGTGGAAAAGATAGGGTTAAAATAGTAACCTGGCTGCCCACCTGATTCCTATCCCAGGAGGCTTGTAAGAGGAAAAAATAATCAGGAATGGGATTCATAAAGATTTGTTGTAGAAAGTGCAGAACTTCTGAGTTCTCAAAAAATTAGAATTTTTGCAGCTGGGCTCCACCACAGCTGGAATCTCTGCAGCTGGGCTCTGGCTGAGTATTTGGGCAAGTTAGGTAAGGTTTCTGGGCCTCGGTTTCCTCACCTGTCAAACGATGTGGTTGAATTCAGATACTTTAACATCCCCTTCGTCTTTAATATTTTAAAAAGAATTATTTTATTTAACTTTATCTATCTATGTATTTATTTATTTATTTTAGTTTGACCAGAGAGGGACAGAGAGAGAGAAAGTGAGAAAGCAAGCCGCCAGGTCCAGGACCCGAACCACTGTCAGCCTTGTGGGAGTCCAGTGCCTCTGACCACCACGTCACCTGCCAGCCCCTCATCTTTAATATTTCTACCTGTATGTCCTCCTTTTCCATTTCGATGACTTGTAGATGTCCTGTGTAGATTTTGGATGAAACGAGGAGGATCCGATGGTCCACGTCACCCTAAAACACATTTTACTTATCAAGGAACCCAGCAGACCCTTATGTTGATGGAGAATAAATATGTGTCAGAGTGTAGGGGGTGAATTTCAGCGTACTTGAAGTGGATTGGGAATTTCTTTTAAATTATGGTTTAATTTGAAGGTGTTAGGGGATGGAAGTTTTCGGTGGAAGGGGAACCATGCACTGTGGCAAGCAAAAACCTCCTAACACAAATGTGTGTTCATGCTTTAATAAAATCTCAGTGTTTCATCCTTGGCGTTTTCCTACCAGAATGTTCAGCTCGCTCCGATTTTGCCCCACACTTTGAAAAATTGAGCTATCTCTTGCTAGTAAATGTTAAAAATGGCACCCTTCATTTTCTGTGTGTGTTAAAGATCGTTTAAATTTTTGTCTCAGATTACAGACAGAGGAAAGTAGCAGGCCTCAATTTGCTTAGTTCATTTACAAGGGTAAAAGTTAAGATTTGCAAATTCCAGACTCCATAGTTCATAAGTCAGTTTTATTTCATCTGTATACACACTTTAAACAATTTTCTTAAAAGCTTGGTGGGTTTTTTTTTTGGGGGGGGGGTTTATAAGCAATTTTGCAGAGGCTGCAAATTTTGTATTTTTATGGAATTGAACTTTTGACATGGTGTCGACTAAAGAATAATTAGAAATTTGTGTTTATTTGATTCAAATTAAATTCTCGAAGATGGTTGTAGGTTGAAGATAGCTATCGTGAAGATGAGAAACCTAATTCCACTTGGATTTTACTTTTCCATGAAAGGAAAACATTTCAGGGCTTTTCTAACATAATTGATAAACTGAGAAAACATTTTTCAAAATATCTTTTTTTAAAAGAATATTTTATTTAACTTTATTTATTCATTCATTGAGGGACAGAGTGAAAGAAAGAAAGGAGAGAGAAAAAGCAAGTCTCCAGGTCTGGGATTTGAACCACAGTTAACCATGCAGGAGTCCAGAGCCTTTAACCACCATACCACCTGCCAGCCCCAACTTCAGAATATCTCAATGCAAGATTACGATCTGAGGGAATGAGCCTCTTATTAGGTCACCTAAAAACAAAACCAAAGCAACAACAAAAAAGTTAAAAAACTAGTTTCTTATAGTACCTTGCCAAGTGGGCCAAAGATTTCAGTATGAGGACAAATATCACTAAGAAATATATTTAAATTTTTTAAATTGGATGTTTGACTTGGATTCACTCTTCTTAAATGCTCAAAATTTAGAAATTACTTTTTTGGGGAAAACTTTGTCAAGTATTTGAAAACTGATCAGATTTGAAAAGTATATGACTTTTACTTTGCAGATCCCTAAAGAGAGAGTCTTGTTGAGAAGCAAACCTTTGGTAAAACTGTGGCAAGAATAAATATTCCTAAAATCACTTTATTCTGTCAGGGTTAGAGACTAAAAATCTTTAAGCCCAGAACTTGATCTTTGGTGTAAGTGCTATTTTCTTCCCATAAAGCACATTTTCACCTCTAGGCCACTTCCTTGAGTAACATCTTATTTTTAACAGGTTATAGTTTATACAAAACACTAACCACATTTTGACTTAACATCCCATGGCCATGTCCTCTCATTATTGCCTGTTTCCCTTTCCATAGTCCTTCCCTCAGTTGTCAGCCTGACTTTTTCAATTTTATTTTCAGTTTACTTTATAACTGTGTTTTTCCCATCAATAATGTCATTGATGCCATTGGAAAAAGGGGCCATTGTTTATTTTTCCTTCTCTGTAATATTTCTCAAGTATCTCCTGCTGGGCAGGGTTCTCTTACCTGGAGACATCATTCCAAATGAATATGAGGGACTGTGGCCTTCCCCCTCATTGAGTTTAATAAGTGGAAGCATGTTACAAGCAGAGAGAAGGGAACATTCTCACCCTGTGGTCTTAGAAGCATTATTGAATACTGGTGTTTTATTTGCTAGACTCCATTTTCAAGGCCCATTTTCTTTTGAACGTGCTAGGAAGGTGTACCTGTTGACTGTCACCTACTTAGTTCCTTTGAATGTATTTTTTTTATTCTTACTTTTTTTTTCTTTTTTCTTTTTTTTGAAGAGGTTTTTGCTATAGGGTGTGTGCGCTCGCCAGAAAGACAGAGAGAGACAGAGAGATAAAAAGTGAGAAATCCTCCCCCGGGTGGATGGTCACGCCTCAATCTCTTCTCCTCCATTCTCCTCTCGGGATCTTGGGCATGCACGCACACGTGCCCAACGTGAGTTTAAGCCACCGGGTCGGGGACTTGAACTGTGGTCGGCTACATGGGAGTTCGGCGACATAGCCATTACACTAACTGCTGGTCCCATTATTCCTACTTTTCTGTCTGTGCCTCACATATCTTTATCTGGGCCACCTTTAGTTTTATTCTCCATTCTTTTTTTTATTTAAAGACTTATTTTATTTAAGTTTATTTAATCTGACCAGAGAAGGACAGAGTGATAGAGAGCAAGAGAGAGAGAGAGAGAAAGTGAGAAAGCAAGCCTCCAGGACTGGGACTTGAACCACAGTCGGCCTTGTGGGAATCCAGCGCCGTTAACCACCATGCCACCTGCTGGCCCTGTCTATTCTCCATTCTGTGGCTTGCATGATGGATTTAATGTGTCCATCCAGTCTTTGAAGATAGCGTAGGGAACTGACTTGGGGATCAGGTCATCCTGGGTTCCAAACCTACATCCCATTTGTTTGCTGTGTAGTCTGTTACAATGACTCTATTTTGTAATCCTTGGTGGTGTTATCTCTAAAATGGGGATTACAGAGTTACAGTGAAAATCGAGTGACGTAATGCCTTGAAGTGCTTCAGATAGGATTTACAACACTGTCAGTCTCAATGTGTATCAGCTTCTATTACTATTACTAACTCCTTAATCAGCCCCCACAGGGTCCACAGCGACTTGCTGCACATCCCACCATGCCCTGTGCTATCCCAATCTACTCGTATCACTGTACTAGGCACGCATCAGCTTTGAGGCAGCTGTGCCTTTGTTCAAGCTGGTACTTTAGTCTGGAACTCTTGCTACCTGGCTAATTTTAAACAACTCAGGTGTCACCTTCTTAAGGAAACCTGCTTTGAATGGCCGGGGTTGAGCTCAGGGTCCCCTCTTGGGTGCAGAGGTCTCTCTATACTCATAACAATAGCAAGCTGAAATTACATCTTTATGTACCTCCCTTTCCCATTAGGCCCCAAGCCTCAGAGGCAAGGAGGTGCCTTATTCATTTCTCTCTCACAGGGTCACCTGCAGCACCTTGGATATCATTTAGCACCCAGGATATGCTGAACCGAGCTCCCCCTCCATCCTACTGCATATAATGCAACGGAGCTTGAGAATGTAACCACCAAGCGGTTGCTGTTTATTGGGCATTTCGTCTGAATTGTAGTTTTATTTTCAGTTCGTGAAGTTTTAGCACTGACCAAAATAAGCACTCTGGCTGTGATTGTACTATGGAATTGGTTCTTGTATTTGGATGAAATATGGAAAAAGATATTTCAACTTGTGCCAGTTTGATGGAAAGGTACTAGGCGTTTTCATCCAGGTCCGTTAGGTATCCATTTCTAAACTGGTGTAGGGCATTGAGAGCCACTGCAAAACTTTCTTAAAAGTTTTCACCAAAGAAACGATCTAGTGTATGTGGACTACTCTCTCTTTTTATTCTAAAATGTTGTCGAAAGGAGACTTCATTCAAAAGGAAGTGCTGAAATCTAAGTTTAGCTTTTAAGTTTCTTTTTTTTTTCATCAGGTTTTATGTTTTCATTCATAAGCAGTCGAGTACAGTCGGTCCTGGGGATGCGTGGTCCCGTAGCAGCCAGGGTCTGCCATTGAGCAGGGTGACTAAGATTTAGGATTTAGGCAAACCACTACAATTGTTTAAAATAGGGTGAGGGGAAACATGACTCTTGGGTGCAATATGGCATTGTTTAACCAAATTCTATCTAAAAGCATACCTCTACTACCGTGTTCGCTTCTGTTCTCCGGGCCCTTCTGATGTAATTTAGGATTTTCAGCAGATTTAACTTAGGATTTTCAGTAGAAATGTCTCTGTAGACATGTCTTAGCAGCAAGAATGCTCATTACTATTTTTTTTTTCAAATAGTTATTTTCTTGAACTTTATTTATTTATTTATTTATATTTGACCAGAGATGGACAGAGCAAGAGAGAGGGAGAGAGAAGGAAAGTGAGAAAGCAAGCCACCAGGTCTGGGACTTGAACCACAGTCAGCCATGTGGGAATCCAGTGCCCTTAACCACCACACCACCTGCTGGCCCCACTGACTACTTATT
>NW_006160137.1:369578-422767 GCF_000334495.1 Tupaia belangeri chinensis
TCCTGCTGGCCTTGTAATATTTTGCCCTCCAGGTAGTTGTTGCTTCTGACGGATGCAAGATGATGATGATTCCATTTCTTCCTGTGGCATGTCAGTAGGGTCTGGAATGCTATGCAGGCAGATTGGCTCATCGCCAGGAGAATTAGGGAGAAGGGAGAACAGGAGAACGTTTGAGAGCCTCTGGAGCCAGCCTCTGGACATCACTTCTTCAATTTAATCTTAAGAAGAAGCCTGCAAGATACGCTTTATTCTCTTCATTTATAAATGGAAAGAAGGGGCCTGCTCAAGGCCACTTCAGGTTTGCTTGTGTATATGTGTGTGTGTTCTAGGCTTGCGCCGTTGCTTTCTGCTAGGCTCTTTGTCATAGTGTGTGTGGGGGGCGGGGGGGGGGGGGGGGGGGAAAGAAGCAGGAAGGGGATAAAGGGACATCATACCTGAGAAAGGGGAAACTTGCTATGTAGTGTCGCCACTTTAGCGCTCCTGATTTAATTGATTTGCTTTGCTTGCGTGATCTGCCTCCCTCCTGACTGTCTTTGTACCAGAGAAAATCAAGCTAGGTTAGGCTACTCTGCACAGTGAAACCACACACACAGTTCTCCCTCCGATGATGGCTTGGTGGTGGTGGTGGTGGAGGGACCCACAATGGGTGACAGTTGGCTATGCACTGTTCTTTTTTTATTTTTTAAAAGGAATTAGTTTATTTAACTTTATTTATTTTAATTTGACCAGAGCAGGACAGAGAGAGAGAGAAAGCGATAAAGTAAGCTGCCAGGTCTGGGACGCGAACCGTCATCGGCCATGTGGGAGTCCAGTGCTCTCCTCTACCATGTCACCTGCCTGCCCTGGACATGCACTGTCTTCAAGATGTGTGTCGTAAACCCCCAAATCTGAGCTTATAGGACCATCACGTGGATAATAACTGCTAGTGAGGACAGGAGCAGGATTTATCTGACAGAGTGGAGACGAGGGCAGTTTGATTTTTGAGGGCTGCTAATTTGAAAACTTGTAAGTGCTTGAAATTCTCCTCCTCACCCATTACTCTGGATGGTTTCCACCTTTTATTTGCTGGGATCAGCTTTTTAATTCTTGGCACCCAGCGTGGAACAACTGTCCCTTTGGGTGTGGTAAAATTAGTCAGCCTAGGACCTCCTGCGTAGGTTTTTAGGGGTTCCCTAGCATCTGTGTTTTGTTTATAGGGTTGAAGCAATAAATCATTAGAAGGGATTTTGCTTCAGGGCAAGTGCCTTTGACTGCCCAGATTCTATCTGGGAAAGGTCAAGACAGGCAGCTCTTTTTTTTTTTTTTTCTTTCCTCTATTTTTTTTCTGATGGAATATTTCCCTTCAAATTGTTTCAGCTCTCCAAGTAAAATGTAGGCCTAGTATTTGAGCAGAAGCCCCTTCCCTATCCTTTAGAGGGGGCGTTTCTCTAATTGTTCTCTAGTGAAGCCCATGGCCTTGGGTTGAGGAGACTCAGGCCTCCTCATTCCTCCCCTCTCCTCTGGTTTAGAACATATTTGGGGTACCTGGAAACCCACATTTCCCTTCTCAGGTGGTTCTGACCTGGCATCTGCTGTCTGCAAAGAACCTTAGGTCCCTTTTCCTGATGGCCTTCATTGTCATTGGTTAGGTACCTTCTGCCTAAGGGGTAGCTAAGGGACAGCCGTGTGTGTGTGTGTGTGTGTGTGTATGCGTGTGGTGGTGGTGGGAGTAAGCCTTGGCTACACCTACACATTTCTCAACATCCATCTTGACACAGGATGGAGCAGGCAGTGGAAGAGGAAATCACATTGTTGACCAGAGCTTGGCTTGGTGTCTCCCCTTATCATTTCTTTCTTTCTTTCTTTCTTTCTTTCTTTCTTTCTTTCTTTCTTTCTTTCTTTCTTTCTTTCTTTCTTTCTTTCTTTCTTTCTTTAAATATCTTTTATTTTATTTATTTATTTATTTTTGGAGAAGGTTTTGCTATAGGGTGCGTGCGCTCGCCAGGCAGACAGAGACAGAGAGACAGAAAGCGAGAAATCACCCTCCAGGGGGAATGGCCACGCCGCAATCCCTTCTCCTTTCTCCTCTCGGGATCTTGGGCACGCATGCACACGTGCCCAGTGTGAGTTTTAAGCCACTGGGTCCGGGACACGAACCGCGGTTGACTACATGGGAGCCCAATGCCATAGCCATTACGCTATCTGCTGGTCGCTATTTATTTTTAAGAGAGAGTTTTGCTATAGGGTGCATGCACTTGCCAGAGAGACAGAAAATAAGAACACACCCCCTGGGGGGATAGCCATGCCACAATTCCTTCTCCTCCATTCTTCTCTTGGGATTTTGGGCATGTACACACAGGCACCCAGCATGAGTTTTAAGCTGCCGGGTTCAGGATTTGAACTGCAGTCAACTACATGATGTTACCATGATGCCATCTGCTTGTCCTCATATCATTCATTTCTAAGGAGGAACTTTGATGTCCTAAGAATTTTAAAGTTGTATCTGGTCTTCCAAATATGGGAAAGATAATACTTGTCAGACAGGTAGAAGGATAAAACTAATTTCATTGAGCAGTTTGCTAGCTTGAGGTGTAACTTTATATATTCTGACTTATAGTATATGGGCCTCTATTTGTACCCTTGTCCTGTGCCAGGGGTGGAACAGGCATTAGAAACACTTGCTTTGCCTAGGTATTGGGTAGAAATTCGTTTTTGTTCATTTGATCATCTTAATCCTGAAAAGACTAAGAGTTTGCTTAGAATCATAGTGTTGTATTTGCTTTGGGACATTCAGTTTTGTATAGTTTGTGGTTTTTTTTTTGAGGGGAACTTTAGCTCTGTTCGTTTGACTTGGCTTATCTACTGTTTCACTTATATAATCTTTTTAGATTTCTCAGTGCCTTAGTTGCATGTCCTCTGTGTATTAAGATCACTAGAGCAGGGCAAAGCTTATCTGAATTTTTTCTTCTACTATTGTAAATATTTTATTGGAGTGATCCAGGACCTTTTGAAGCCTCTTTAAAGAAAGCAAAGATATTAGGACAGCTTTGAGAGTAAAATAGCTCTTGGGTGCTGTAAAAGCTGTAGGATTGTCACAACTATGCATTTTAGAGAACTAATGATTTGGCCAAAGAAACAGCTGAAGGCATGTTTTGGGGTAGGTGCATATTTTCAGTATAGGCCACAAGTTCCTTATTTCTTACAGTCTAATTATTATAAAGAATTCGTTGACTGTGGGCAGATACTCACTGCTGCTTTGTGGATGAGTGCCTATCACCCCCAAATTCTGCAGAACTTTTCTAAGTAGGGAAATGGAATTAGCCTTACACCCCCTGCAGTTTTACTCAGGAGACTTCATGGACACAGTTCCCAGTAATGGTGGTACAAATCATACTTTGACCTCGATCTTTCAGAGCCCTTGTTATTTAGCTCTTGAAACAACTCTCTGAGGTAGGTGTCGTAGTGCTCATTATAGGGCCTCCAGAGATGAAGAAATTTGCCTGAGGCCACCCAGGGAGCAAATGGTTATGTAAGGGTTGGAACCAAGGTAGTCTGGTTTGAGGTTCTAGACCCGTAATCATTATTTGTACTGAGACTAGGCTGCCTCAATTGGTTTTAACCATTTGTCCATGATAGCTTGAGCATTGGAAGATTTTTTTAGGGGATTGGAGAAATTATTATAATAATCAGTATTTTTCTAGTGTTTTAGCATTATTTATATGTTATATCTTTTCATTTCCTTGGTGAAATTAAAAAAAAAAAAAACAGTTGGTTTATATACACCAAGTAGTCAAACATCATGCCTGTCTTATGACCCTAATGGGAAAATGAAATACATACATCAAGTGACATTGTCTCAGATGAATCATGGAACACTTATACCATCAGGGAGATTAAGTATTCAGAGTGAAACAGGTACTTTATTAGGAAGGATTGGAGGAATTGAGGATGCCTCAAATACATTGGGGATATGGTAGGCTCAAGTAGGTTTACCAGAAGTGCGCAGATCCTAACTTTTAAGGCTTTTCCCCAGTATAAACCCGTCTCCTGGCTCTTGGGAAGATCCTGGCAATAAGGTTAACAAATGTTATTAAGTCAAACAATATTTAAGAAATTATGCAATGCCCTGAATCTTACAGCTCACCTATGAAAGAAAGTTTATAGAAGTTTTCCCAAATTTGGAGACAGTCCAAAAATGTGTATGACTTTACTGGTAATGAATCATGAAGCTGAAAGAAACGTCCTCATTACTTAAGAATAAATTATAAATTCTGATCAAGGGTTCTAGAGAAAAGACCGAATTATTTTTCTATTCTCTCAATAGAGAAGACTGCAAAATATTATGAGAATAGATCATCAAAGAGCAAGCAACCAAAAAAAAAAATGTAAGAAAGATATTTCAGAGATGTGTCAAGTCATTGATTAACAAAAATACTTGTTTTCCTTTAAATTTTATATGCGTGGCATTTGTAACTTTTTGTAATTTATAATTTGCATGCCATTTTAAAGCTAAATAACTATTTATTTTTATACCTAAATCTTTATTCTAATTTTGCATCCTTTTTCTTAAAGAGCACCCCTAAAATTTGCAAGCTTCAATTTCCACAAGGTCAGAGTCTATACTTAATGGTAGGATTTGACTGTTGTCTTAGAAAATAAATTTTAAAATGATTCTTCCTCTGTCTGCCTCATTGCAAACAGAGACTGAAATCTTCATTGTTATGTCACCAGACCAAAAATTTTACCCCAAGTTCAGCAAACCCCTTCATCATTTTCCCACTTTAGAGCCCCATGCCAAGTAGAAAAGATATTGAAAATAGGTGGGTGGGTGACCAGGGGAAGTCCTCTGACCCTACTGGCTTTCATTTTTCTCCTATGTACAATGACAGGAGTTGGACTAGATAAAATTTTCCTAATTTTTCTCTTCTAAAAAGTTTCGTTCTTTACGTTAATAAGAGTTTGAAAGCATGGAGGTTGACTTAGAAAACATTTACATAATTCTTAACTAATCAAACTAGAAAACCACCAAAAAATTGCAGTAGGTCAAAACGGACCAATAGCACAAACATCTACTTGGAGTTTGCTGGAGATGCCTACTAGTTAACAACAAAGAAAAAGAAACCTTGACTAAATAGCATGTTTACCTCAGTTAAAACTCCATGCTGAAGAGGCTTACTGGGTTTGGGTCTTAAAATCATTTCTCTTTGGTTAATTGTGGTGTTTTTATTCTCCTTTTTCTTCCAATTGGAAAAAAAAAAAAAGTCTATGAGGTTTTTCCTAGGGCAGAAAATTATGAAATGCTTTGCTATGTCTAGAAAAAGTAAAAACCTAAAGGAACTTCTATGTGTTTTGGGGGAAAAAAAGGAAACTTGTCTGGATATAATTAGTGTTCTGTTGCCTTTCAAAGATTTCTCCACCAGTTTTCTTAAAATATGCTCAGAAAAGGCAGAATTTGCTAGAGATTAGCAGTTTTCAGACTGCCGTTTTAGGCCAGGGAGTAGCTACTGAGTCCCATCAATGCATTTCTGGAAGTTTGCAGACACTCGTCAGCAGAGACTAGGAATCTTTTAACTCTTGCTTTGAGTGACTATCTTGTTATTACCTATCGCCTTTATGTTTGATTCTCTAAAACTATAATATTGGGCAAAAGGAAAGACCACATATCATCTGTCTTTCATATGTAAGTGACAAAAAGTCAAAAATAACGCAGAGTGACTTAATTGGTATTCATCATTCAGAATGGCACTGCTATAGAACATTTTCTAACAACCTCAACTCATCGTGGGCACACTTATTTGTATAATTTCTACTATTAGAATAAATTTCTCTTCTCATATTTTGCATAGTTACTCTGATCACCTACTTATTTCTTCTAAAGAGCAAAAGACCAGTGTTTTCCTTTGCTGCTGTCTCCTGTGTTCCATCACCTCGGGCCTCAACCTTGCTTGTTTGAAATTCTCACTTCCTCAAGAGCCTCTTTCTTCTCTGAATATCCCCATTTCATGAGTTAGAATTTGCATCAAGGCCCAAATCTTGAGCTCAAGCATTCTGATTCTGAAAAAGATCTCCTGGTAACAGCAACTAAAGATGTGTGGGGCCGGCAGGTGGGGTGGTGGTTAAGGGCATTGTGATTCCCACTTGGCCAGTCATGGTTCAAGTCCCAAACCTGGCACTTTGCTTTCTCACTTTTCCTTTCTCTTTCTGTCTCTCTCACTCTATCCCTCTCTGGTCAAATTGAAAAATAAATAGATACATAAATAAATAAAATCGAATAAAACAATTATTTAAAAAATGTGCTAATCTCTTGCTGGTCATGGGATGGTCTTGGCCCAGTAGAATCAGCAGCACTGAGAATTGGAAATGCAGAATCTTGGGTCCCTCCCCAAACCTGTTGCAATCATTCTGCATTTTAACACCATTTTTTTTTTTTGAGAGATTTTCACTGTAGGGCGCGTGCGCTCGCCAGACAGACAGAGAGAGACATAGAGACAGAAAGCGAGAAATCACCCCCCAGGGGGGATGGTCACGCCGCAATCCCTTCTCCTCCATTCTCCTCTCGGGATCTTGGGCACGCACGCACACGCGCCCGGCGTGAGTTTTAAGCCACCGGGTCCGGGACACGAACCGCGGTTGACTACGTGGGAGTCCAGCGACATAGCCATTACGCTAACTGCTGGTTCCCATTTTAACACCATTTTCAGGTGATGTGTATACACGCTGCAGTTTGAGAAACATTGCTCTAATAACATGAAAATATTTTCTAAGGAGGAGTCAAATGATTTTAGTGCATCACACCAGGTGTATTTCTGTCAGTGGGAAAGAGGAGAATTCAAGGAAGAGTTGGGCTTAGTTTTATGAGAGTCTTTTGCTTCACGTAACCTCAGAGGCCCATTTTAACTGTCTATAAGGAGTACAGGAAGACTGGCAGGAGGGATAGGACATTGATTGCGAGTTAATTTGGTGAGTCCACTTTAACCAGTCTGTTTTCCCAATGCATCCTTAACGGTACTCTCCTCCACAAAATGTCCCTTGCCCACAAACTGTAGAACCCAATGATCCATTTCTGTGACAAATTTCCAGCATTAATCACGTTTACCTCATTAGGCATTTATTCACAGAACACCTAGACACACATAGGGCTTAATTAATTCTGCAGCTATGATACCTTGGCATTTCTTAAATATGTAGTACTCTGCTCTATGCAAGGAATGTGCCCAATAAATCAAGGCGTTAATGACAGGTTTTTCAGGAAGTGATTCTATTCCTCACCATTTTTTTTAAATGCTCCTCTTTTGTCTTGAAAAACTTACTTGGTCGATGTCCAGTTATGACTCAATACGTGTTTCTTGACTTTCTCAATATTTCTTTTAGATTGTTCTGAGAGTGCCGTTGTAGGCTTTTTCATTGATTGGATTTTGTGTTTGACGTAAGGCAGCTTTGTTTTCACCTTGACTACTTTTGTCTTGTGGAATTACAGGTGGCTGTCAATTACTAATGTCCTTCGGTATTAACATAGTGGGCACAATAACCAGTTTTCACAGGTAATTTCTGATTTTCCCAAATAATTTTATTTTTCACTTTTTTTCAAATAATTAACTTTTATTTAACTTTTATTTATTTATTTATTTTGACCAGAGAGAGAGAGAGAGAGAGGGGAAAGTGAGAAAGCAGGCTGCCAGGTCAGGGTATGCGACCATGGTTGCCTGTGTGGGAGTCCAGCACCCTTAACCACTACGCCACCTGCTGATCCCTTGACATTTTTTTTTTTTTTTGCCTTTGACATCTGCACTATACTTGACCAAAAAAAAAAAAAAAAAAAAAAAACTTTCCATTGCAACCCGTATTGCTTGTTGCTTCCTCTTGAGTCAAATGCCAACTTATTCATTAAAATAGCTTAACTCTTAATACTGAGAATTTCTTAATCGGATATTTAGATACTACAGGAATCTAGTTACATGAAATACACGTGGTTCCATTTTTTCCTCTTAAATTATGCCTTCATAATACAAAGCTGAACTCTTATTTCCCATTATCTGTAAAAATCTCCTAAGTGGATTTCTGTTCTTTTGTCTCTTCTCTCATCAATATACATGTGTAGCCCTCAGTAAAATCACCCCCAGACATAATTTTTTTCTTATTTTGAGAGGTTTTTGCTATAGGGTATGCGCTCGCCAGAAAGACAGAGGGAGACAAAGAAACAGAAAGCGAGAAATCACCTCCCAGCGACATAACCATTGCCTAACTGGTGGTCCCTAAAATTCACTGCTTTTAAGGGGTCATAGGGTGAGTGCTCTGTAGACCTAAGACTAGGGGTGGTGATTTTCTCCCCCTAGGTTGATCTTCTCATTGCCAGGTTTGATCAGTGGCTTTGTTGTTTGTAGCCACCTGAGGTATCGTTTGACAGTTAAGAGACGTGGAAATCTTCAACCATCCACTTTGTGTACGTTGCTTTTTACAGTGGAGGTTTGGTCTGTCTGCGTTCTTTAGTTTCTGTGAATTTGGAGAGCTGTGAGGTGTGGGTGTTAAGAGCTGTTATTTTTCCATTTATTACAACTGCCTTTGATTCATTTATTCTCTCGTGTGTGAATCTTTTGTAGAGGGCCCGACACATTATGACTATAGAAGCCAGGAGAAATCATAAAGTAAATCATCCCATCTGAGTCAGGATCATTTTGTCGCCACTCCTGTCCTTCCTTATTATGACTCATCGGTTATCTCCAGTCATTGGGGTTGTTAGAGAAGGGGTGCCTGAAGGGGTTTTGGTCATTGGAGAGTGCGTGGAGACACCATTCTACCTGCTTGAGGGCAAGGATCCCATACTGTGAAGCTGAGCTCTGTTGCACTTTGTGGAAGGCTCTGTTAAAATGTCACATGCCAGACCCAGCAGATGGTATAGTGGTTACATTGTTGGATTTCCACATAGTTGACCACGGTTCAAGTCCTGAACCCGCTGGCTTAAAAATCATGCTGGGCATGTGTGCGTGTGTGCATGCCCAAAATCCTGAGAGGAGAATGGAGGTGAAGGGATTGCAATGGGATTGCATCCTCTCTGGGAGGAGATTTTTTCGCTTTCTCTCTCTTCCTTTGGAGAACCCACACACCCTATAGCAAAAATCTCTTGAAAAACAAACAAAAAAAGTCACAGGCCAAGGAGACTTAAGTAAGAAGCGTTCCTTAGATGATGACTTAATAGGAGTGGGTCTACCAAGGAAGGTCTAGAAGGCCTTCTTCTCTACCGTAGTCTCCATCGACTCCAGGCAGAGCTGCCCTGAATAAACACCCGTCTAGGCATCGGGAGCACTGGTGCAAGGAGAGCTTCCACCTCCGTCTCCCGCCTCCCTTCAGTCCAATCGTCACCTGCGAAACCCTTTCTCTATGGAAAGGCCACCGACTTCCTAACACCTCATGTCCTACCTGCTCTGTCTATGGCGCTAAAAGAAATGAACTGAGAATTTTAATATTCTTAAGTCTTAATATTCTGTGGCACTTAGTGGAAATGGTTGAAATGTAACTTTTCATTTGGCATGCATAGATTAGCTTTCAAAACTGTCAAAAACGTGTCTTTCAAGGTTTTAATGATGTGGGAATGAGGATGTTTGTAACAATTATGTGATCACAGAAATTTATTTATTCAGCATTTTACAAAGCAGTTTCACAAACTCAGTGTTGCTTGTTACCAGTTTATTAATGAGATATCTATACTGTCTTCAAATCATAGGAAGGAATGAAGTTACTTAATAGTTCAGTGTTAACTTCTTAAATAACTATTGCCCCTAACAATAACCTGTACCCACTGTGAACTGGGTCTATTGGCTTTACTGCTCCCAAAAATAGAACTTCTTTTATATAAAAATAACTTAGTGGGGATGGCAGGTGGCATGGTGGTGAATGGCGCTGGACTCCCACATGGCCAACCGTGGTTCAAGTCCCAGACCTGGCAGCTTGGCTTGCTTTCTCACTTTCCCTCTCTGGTCAATTAAAACAAATAAATAAATAAAGTTAAATAAAATAATTCTTTTAAAAAGAAATTTAAAAAAACTTAGCTAAACTGTAAGTGTCTGTTTAAGTCCTATTTTGCCAGCCCAAACTATTTTGTTCGTCTCTTTATCTTTCTTCAGATATTCATCTTTAAGAAGTTCTGAGAAAGGAAGGGAAAAACAATACTAGTCCTCTGATACAATGTACTGTTTTGATTATGATTAGAACTTTAATAAAATTTACCTTCAGGAGAGTATTTAGAGTGAACTCCTTAAAAACTTGGGAGAGGGGGCCAGCAAGTGGCATGATGTTTAAGACATTGGACTCCTACATGGCCAAGCATAGTTTGAATCCCAGACTCAGCAGCTTGAAAGTCATTCCAGATACGTATGTGTGTATGCTGGAATCCCAGAAGGAGAATAGAGAAGAAGGGATTGCAGCGTGGCCAAAATAAAAAAAAGCTTGGGAAAGTTTGATCTGGTGTCAACCTCTTAAATCATCTTCCCATGTGACGCAAGATGATCCTGGCAGCTCACTTGGCTCTTCAGCACTCTAAATTGAAATGTCTTGAAGTTACAAGAAAATAAAAGGATCAGAGTGGGAGGTTGATGATTGTGTTGATAGAAAGCAGCCGCTTAAACCCCAGTTCACCACAGGCTGTGAGCTCTTTGTTGGGGGTGACCAGTAGTGCAGTGGAAGGTCCTGATTTTAGTGAATGTCTCTGCCCACAACCCTCTTAACTGCATATCTCTTGGGAACATATAAAATGTCTTTCACTGTTAAAATAGCTGTTAAAGGAATATTATAAGGGACAAAGGCAAGAAAATGGTTGTTTGCCTATTTGGGCAGACAGATTCAATAAACAAAACAAAACAAAAACAGCTAGTGCCAGGAAAACAGAAAAGAGAAATACTGTGAATAATTTTACTATCATTGAGACTTGTGGGTGAAAGACCACCAAAAAGAAGATTAAGTCTAGGGACTGGCAGGTGGCATGGTGGTTAAAGGCACTGGACTCCCACATGGCTGACCACAGTTCAAGTCCTGGACCTGGTGGCTTGCTTTCTTACTCTCCTCCCCCACCCCTCCCATCTGATCAAACTGGAAAATAATAATAAATAAAGTTAAATAAAATAATTATTTTTAAAAATCTTTAAAAAAGAAAAGAAAGTCTAGTATGAGAACTTTGAAGAAAATACATAGACCACGTCTGGTTATAATAATCCTTTCATAATCCCTTCCTTTAATAGAGTGCTTTATTGTTTGCAAAACAGTTTCTCTTGCATGTGGTATTAGCCCTTGGAAACAGTTCTTTGAGATGGGTGTAATTATGCTGTTTTACAGATGTGGACATTGAGGCCCAGAAAGATGAAGCCATCTGCCCAGGCTGTAATAGGACCACTCACCCACTGACACATTGTAAAGTATCAAGAATTTATCTTTTCTTCATTTTACCATTGTGAATCATTGTGCTTCCTCACTGTTTCACTTATAAGTAAATCTCAGAGAAAAATCTCTGGCTGCACGGTATTTTTATATTTTCCTAGCTAATTGTAGAGGAGTCACTGGAAGGGGTTGACATCAAAGCCTTGTTGTTGCCTTGTAAATTAGGAGCCATGTTTAGGAGGAGAGAATTTATTCTTTCAAGATATGCTTCTTTGTGGGTTTTGTCCCCCCAGTTTTACTTGAGTTCAAATGAGGAATGAGTCATTTTTCTTTTCCCCTTTTCTTGTGGGCATAGCTTCTCTTTTAAACACCACGTGGTCTGGCTTTTTGAGAGTTATGTCATGCTGCCATTTATAAAAGGTGAGGCCAGTTGCTCCAGGCCTGTGATTTTTCTCTTCACCAGAGCTGCAAGGAGCCTCACTTGATCAGCCATGTGGGCATCTTACCTAGGAAGGGCACTGCAACTTAAAACCACAGAGGTGTCAAATATTGTCTCGGGATTCCTCTACCAGAACTTCTTGAACATGAGTGAATAAAGATACAGAGAACAAAACTGTCAGAATATGACTAACAAAGACATGTAATTTAGTCAAATTGCTTTGATAGAAAGGAAGGTTTGGGCCAGCTGGTGGTGTGGTGGTTAAGGGGTTTGGGTCCCACACGACAGACTGTGCAATTTGAGATCTGGACCCGTGGCTTGAAAAACATATCAAAGGAGCCAGCAGGTGATGTGGTGGTTAAGGGCCTGGACTCTCACATGGCTGACCATGGTTCAAGTTATAGACCCAGCAGCTTGAAAACTCACCAGGCTCATGTGTGCCCAAAAATCCCAAGAAGAGAATGACGGAGAAGGGATTGTGGTGTGGCCATCCTCTCTGGGGGAGAGTGATTTCTAACTTTCCCTCTCTCTGTCTCTCTCTGGCAAGTGCACATACCCTATGGCAAAAACCTAAGAAAAATTAAAAAAGAAAAACGTGCCAGGTGCGTGTGAATGTGTGCCCAAAAATCCCTAAAGGAGAATGGAGGAGACGGGATGGCAGCATGGTCATCCCCCCTGGGGGTTACTTTCTCACTCCCCCTCTCCTGCCTCCCCATCTTTCTGGAAAGTGCATGTACCCACCCCCCCTCCCATAAAGCAAACAAACAAACAAAAGATGGAAGAAGTTTTACCTTGAGGAGTGGCAAAGACTACCTTTATGACTATGATATTTTTCAAAGGACATTGTAAAGAATGACTTCAATTTGCAGACAGTCTGCCAGCCTGCAAAGCTAATTTATATGCCTGCTTTTCTGCAACTTGGTCTCTATAAATGAAAACTTCCCCACAATATAACAAGAGAAGTTGGGCCATGATGTCGTTTTATTTCATTTGGGGTAGAGATGGTTTTAAATGAGCTCTACACTGTGATGTGGACCTTCTTCCTCTTCTTTTCTACCAGTATTCGTCATGGTGAGTTTTCCAACGGGCCTGGTTGGGACTAAGGATCCTTGTGGTCCTTCCTTCTCGGTGGAGATTTTCTTTAGCAAAGAAAAAGTTCATTAAACAATAATTTACATTATGATTGCAGAGATTTTCTTCAAGCTATGTTATGCTTTTACATGTTTTCTATGTAAAAGGGATTCTGTAGTAAGAATCCTAGAAGAATGTTTTATGTATATTTATGTTCCTTATATATAGTCTTTTGAAAAGTTGTAATTTTGGGCCAGCCAAGTGGCATGGTGGGTAAGGTGGCTGGATACCACATGGCTGGCTTCCCAGTTTGAGTCCCAATTCTGTCTGGCCACTTGAAAAACATACCCCGTGGGGCCAGTAGGTGGTATAGTGGTTAAGGCACTGGACTATCACATGGTCAATTGTGGTTTGAGCCCCAGACCCAATGACTTGAAACTCACAAAGGGTGCATGTGCATGCACGTCTAAAATCCCAAGAGGAGAAGGAATTATGGTGTGGCCATCCCCCGGAGGGTGATTTCTCACTTTCTCTCTGTCTCTAGGAAACACATATGTCCTATTGCCAAAAAAGGCTCTCTTTCAAAACAAAACAAAACACTCCAGGCATGTATGAGTGTATGTCGCATATTCCAAGAGGAGAGTGGAAAAAGAATAGTTGGTTCTCCTGGGGTGGGGGGCAGTTTCTCACTCCTCCCCGACTTCTGTCTTTGTTTGTCTCTAGCAAGCATACTTGGCCTGTAGCAAACTTAAAAAAGAAATAGTAATTTTTACATATTGATTCTTGTTAAAGCAGATATAATTATGCCAAGAAAAAAACACAAAAACTCGAATTTTGAGCATTTCAAAATACTCCTTTATATCTGGTATATAGATAGTGTCAATATATATTTGTTTAATGGAATCAAAAAAGAAAAGTAATAGTCTATTAAATTACAGGGTTATACTGACTTAAATATTATCTTGTTTATGTTGTCCACTTAGCATTGGGATTTTATGAAGGAACATTATCCACAACTGTTAACTCCAATCCAATAAATTATTTGCCTTCCTAACTTTTTTTGGTAGATATTCTTTCTCAGGTTGGTCTTGAATTCACTATTGAATTCACTATTCATGTTGCTTTGTAAGGTCAAAACATTTTAGAAATTCAGCTTTCTCAGGAAACCTGCTTCTCAGATCTTTCAAAGAGACCTTCCTTTAAGCTTATTGTCCCCTTGACAATTGGCGAAGGAATTCCATCCTTTAAAAAGATAAGAAAGTCGTAAAACTATGCTTAAAAATGCATCTAAAAATGTCTTCCAGGGAGGATTTATACAATGGCAAACCAAAGGTGCTGAGGTAGTTTATGTTTGTGATCCCTGCCTCATCCCAAAATATTATTACTCTGAGTCATAATAAGAAAATTATTTGAGTTGGGCTTGACTGTACCTGTATGCATTTTGAGTAGCGTTCTGTTATAATGCAGTTTATGATTTTCCTAGCAGCCAGCTCAGCACTGAGAAGCATCACGTGCAGGCCTATCCCCTCTGCCCAGTACTGCCGAGCTCCCTAACTCTGACCACTCAATTCCTATGGAGCTCTCTGTTCTATATAGAATAAGTCCTTTCCTGAACCTTATTCACGTTTTCAACCCTAGCTACACATTATATCATTGAGAAGCTTTTAAAACAGCGCCAATTCTGGGCCAAACCCTTAGAAGTTTTTATTCATTTTCCCAGGGGTAGGATCCTGGGATTCTGATTATTTTAAAGGATCCCCAGATGATTCAGATGAGGTTGAGAAACACAGATCTAGCCTAAAACCCCAGGAAATTACAAGTGAAGAATTTGACCAGAGAGGTCAAGATACGTAGTGGATGTCTCAGGACAAAGAAGCACTACCTACCTACCAGGGTCAAAGTCTCCTGTCTGTTGACCTTTTAAATCCGGTTTAACAAATATGACAAGGTTTTACAATAGCACTCTGGGTGGATAAAATTTGTTTTACTTCTAAAAACTGACCAGCAGAATGAGGAAAATACAGGCCCATCTAAAAGGCTGCCTTACAGTAAAAGTGGTTAAAAACCAAGACCAGGAGAGAGAGAGAGCACTGTGGATTTGGTTGGAGATGGCAGTAAGCATGACTTTTCAAAGGAGTAGACGGTGGATATGGGGCTGAAAGGGGGCCAATTGCCTACTTATGAGCCCAGGTCAATGATCCTCCACTTGCTTCAAGAAAACAATTACATGGGGCCGGCAGGTGGCCTGGTAGTTAAGGCTCTGGACTCCCACATGGCCAACCACAGTTCAAGTCCTGGACCTGGTGGATTTCTTTCCCTCTCTCTCTCTCTCTCTCTCTCTGGTCAAATTAAGTGATAATAATAATAATGAATAAAATTAAATAAAATATTCTTTTAAAAAAAAAAAAAGCAATCACTTAGAGATCTAGTCAGCCATGTGAAAAGACCTAGACCACTCCTCATGAGCAGCTGCAACACCAGGCCATTCTCGGAGGCTCTTCCCTCACTCACATAATCTCACAGGTGGCAGAGAAGGCACTGAACACCTTCCAGGAGCTAGTCAGGCCTCCTTAGGTTCATCTCAGCCTTACTGTCCACCTGGCAGACCTGATTGGGAGGCGGAAATGCTGTGGAAGGCTGACAGAAGTAACGAGTCATAGGGTTTCTGATGGAAGGGGTTGGTTATCAGAAAACTACTCAGATGGAGGTAGCTGAAGGCCAGTCCATGGAATTGAGACTTAAATTCTCCAAGCTCTTAGTTCTCTGGTAAATTTGTATAAAACCATTGCAGAGCCAGGAGTTTGTATCATGCTTCTGCAGTTAGCAAGGGGAAGAGGGGCCTCCCACAGTCTTCCTGAGCTTCAGGTCAGCACCTAGGCTCGTCTTGTTTCTGACCTCCCACTGGGGCCCGGTTCTATCATCAGTACTTGCTCAGTTTCTAAAACAACTATTCTTTTCATGACTCTCAAAATATATATGGAGAAGTTCTTTAGAGTCTCCAAATTTTCACTAGCCCCCCACTTATCTTTTGGGTTCTGTGTAGATTTCATGTCACACCAAGTAGCCTGCAGGTGCCTCAAAACAAGGTGTAAAAGATACAAACCAAGGAAACCATTCCACTCATTCCAGAGGGTGCCTTCTTTTTCCTGGGCCTCACTCACAGATGTACTCCCAACGTGTCCCCACTTCAAGTATCACAAAGCTATGTGTCCTACTTGGGAGTTCTGAGGGATCTTGAGTTTTAATTGGGCAGAGCTTCAGTGAAATACATTTTACTACTTCTAATGCCATTGTAGTGGGTTTGTGACCGGGGAGGTTGGGGATGACTGGACGATGTGGATCAACACTATAAAGAGTGTTAGCCAGAAACGCAGGACTGAGGGAACTTTTTTACTTTATAATCTCCCTGACAAAGTTGGGATCAGTGATGCAGCCATCTTGGGGAGCAGCACTGTACAACAGAACTTCCTGCTGTGATGAAAACATCTCCTACTTGAGTTGACCAGGGTGGTAATCATTAGCCACTTAAGGCTTAAAACATGGCAGGTATAACTGAGGAGCTAAGTATTTAATATTTTTTATTTCAATTAACTCAAATTGGAATAACCCCCAGTGGTAATGGCTATTATTATGAACAGGGCAGTTATAGCACATCTTTAAAAATTTCTATTTTCCTCCATTTCCAAAGAGGTACATTCAGGTCATGTGTGAGCACCTATCATCCTAGCGAGAGAGATGAACGCTATTTGTACTTCTCCATTCTTGTGCTTGGGAACGATAGGCTGTTTTTGTCCTGGAAACCTGATAGTCAAATGTTTATACATACTCTTTCATAATGCACTCTAATTATAATACTGTCTTGTAGGAGGATGCAGCCAAGCCCTTTTTATCATCTGCGTTTTTAGTTTTAATCTTGAAAGAGCTGTAAAAATAGTATTGTCTTGTGGGAGAAAAAATAGGCTGAAGGTCTATGTGCCACGGAGTGGTAGCGTTTACAGACCAAACTCCTCCTGGAAATACTGGGTGAAAGCAAGTTAAAGTGGCAGGTAGACAGCTCTTAGAGAAAACTTGCCCTGGAGGAATGCTTTTAATTGGGTTTAGCTTTCATCAGCAGAGGCCTGCAAAGGTAGTTTCTCTAAGGGCATCGGGATTTTCCCCTGAATAAATTCTACCTTTGGTCACCTCTCTGCTATGTTCTCCTAGAAACTCAACCATATTTGGCACTCTGTGACTTAAACTCTCCCCAAAACCTTGGGAAAAACAAACAAACATACAAAAAACAAAACAAGCAAAACCCCTCAGTGTTATTTATTTGTTTGTTTGTTTTTCTAAAATGTTCATTTCCTTGCTTTAGGCTTCTATTGACTTTGACTAGAAACTTAATCTCTGTGTCTGGCTCTGCATTATATTTGAGTCATTGAAATGGGGCTTAATAAGAATTACTTGATACCTTCTGAGTCAGAAGAGCCTTACTTTTTTTTTTTTCCTTTCATCTTGGGCAAAGGGGATTTGCATTTGAGAAGTCCTGCCAGCTGAACCTTCACAGTTTTCAGCTCCTTGCAAACCTCCTTTTGGCCCTTTCTGCTTATTGCCACTGAATTTAGGGTTTACTATGGAACTTTGACCCTTGTCTCTAATTGTCTCTGTTCGTACCTCAGCAGTGAGGTTACAGACAGCCTCTCCTGTCATACAAAACACATTTCTTAAGAAGCTGGAACGTTAATTACCAACAGCATCCAAGCCAGTAGGCCAGTCCCTTCCCAGTGGGATTATTATTCTAGCTCTGCTCCACTTTGCTTGCCAGGTCCCTTGAGGCCTCTGTGTTCAGATCTCCCTGGAAGCTGAGGAATCCAGGCCATTTGGGATTTCTTTAGCCAGCATTGTCCTATGGAACTTTCTGGGATAATAAAAATACTCTGATTTCTATTCCCGAGGGCATCGGGGGTTTTAAGCACTCGAAAATGGCTAGTGCGATTTAGAACAGAAGATTTGATTTAACTGTAGCTCATTTACATTTACATTTTCTAAAGGCCACGTGTGCCGTGGCTGTTGGACCACTGCAGATTGTGCCCTTGGCTTCGGAACAGTGTGTCTGAGAGAGGCCTTTTCCCTGGATGCTCTGTGGCTCTCCACCTTTGTGAACCAGCTCCTCCCAGGAAAGAAACCCTCTCCTTGACTTCCAAACTGACTTCCTTTTACTGCTAATTTTGACTGATTAAACCTTGAGCTTTTTATCTTTGTTTAAACTCTTGTTTACACTCTCCGTACCTGGGTTCACCATGTCTTTTTTTTTTTTTTTTCCCTTTTCCTCTTGTTCAGTTTCTTCTCTGAGGACATCCTTATTCTTTGTCCAGCCACTTCAAATATGTATTAATTGGTTAACAATAAGAAGGGTTTATCAGAAGGGTAGATTTCTGGTGGAACTGTAGAACAGGGAACTTGGCTTCGGAGGACGCAGAGAAGAGGAAAGTTGTAAACAAGTGTTTATTGAGAACCAACTGCCATGGGTCAGCCAATATTCCAGATTCGAGGAGTCCCAACAGTGAACCAAGCCAGTCCCTGTGTAGAAGTTCACAAACAGGTTTCTACTATGTCAGGGAATAAACGCAAGGTGAGGAGCAGAGAGTGATGGTAGTGTTTGTATTTTTAGAAGGAGTTGTACAGAAGGAACGCTTTGATCAAGTGCTATTTGAGCAGCAATTGGAACAAAGTCAGAGGAAGAAGGCAGTTACTTGGGGTTAGAACATTCCAGTGGGAGAGGATTACAGGTATAAGGTCCTACGTGTGCTTGTCATCTGTTCTCTTCCTCCCCACTCCTCCCCATGGTTACTCATCTTTTATTTCTCTTAATAAGAGTTACCTTTATAGACACATTTTTACCCTGACCTGCACAAGGAATGGTGCCAGTCTGCAGATCGACAGGTGTTGGTAAATGATTAGACTAAGAGGACTGGAGACTGTGAAATAGAGCCACCAAATACTTTCTCAGGCATCTCTGACCATGCAGCATTTTACGTATCTGGGCTTTCACTCCAGCATGAGGTAGAGTTAATGAGTAAGATTATTTGAGTAGGGCAAAGGTGCCAAGGGTAGGTGCACACTGGAACTTGCATAAAATGTCTTCTTAAGACATACAGACCATTGGAATTTGACTTCCTAGCCAGAGGTAATTCGAAACATTTCAAAATTTAACATACTTGTTCCACTCTTATCCTAGGTACTAAATATTATTTCAGTATTCCAATGTGGTCATTCCCCATATATAGCAGGAGTCAGTTGTATCCCAAATCTATGTTAGAAGAATGTATCTTGAAGACTTTGCTTGTGGTTCTCATTTTCCATATTAAAATAATTTCTGGGATCTATCATGACTTTTTCCCAGCCATTGACAATCAAACCATGTCACTGTGTAGATGCTGTTCTTTCTTCTCACGAAATTGCTATGGTTTGAATGTGTCCTCTCCAAAATTCATGATGACACTTAATCCCCACTGTGATGGTATTAAGAGGTTGGGCCTTTTAGGATGTGATTAAGTTATGAGTAGATTAGTTCCTTGTGAAAGGCCTGGAGGTAACTAGCCTGGGCCCTTTAGCCCTTCTGCTTTCCACCATGTGAGTACACAGAGCTCATTCCTTCTAGAGAACATAGTAAAAAGGCACCACCTTACAAGCACCTTAGACCATTCCTGCCGGTGCCTTGATCTTGGGTTTTTTGGCCCCCAGCACTGTGAGTAATAAACTTCTACTCTTTTTAAATTACCCAGTCTCAGGCATCTTGTTATGGCAGCACAGGTAGACTAAGGCACCAACTTTAGTACAGTTATTAGGACGTGGAGGGAGTTGATTTTTCACCCATTGGATGGTAGCATGGTACAGGGTGCTGCTATGGACTTCACAAGAGACCTTCATGCTGTTTACTTACAAATAACATTAAAGGTCTGACAACAATGAGTAATGCCCAGGAGAGGCAAAGATCAGCCTCACACTTTTTAATCCAACAGTACTCTGAGAAAAAAAAAAGCAAAATTGCCCAGTTTAGGGGCAGATTCTCAGATTTAGTTTTAAATTTCCTGCCCTTTGTTGTCCTTTCTTGAAGTCTTAACAATACTTAAAACTTGTTTCTTTTTTATTTCACTTCCTTCCCTTGAAAAAATACAAAGGAGGAGGTTTCAAAGCTTATGGTGTTATCTCAGAAACCAAAGCGAATCTGAATGTGCTTCTTAAGTTTATGTCCTCTTGGCCAAATAGTCTAGAGCCATTTGGTTGCTAAGAATCAGTTAAAAGCCTTCACATTTTTTTCTCCAGAAGTGGATTGTTGTTTTAATATAACAGTGAAATTACATTAGGAATGGTTTCCACTTTCATTCTTTTAAAACTGACTGTGTTTCTTTTCTTTGATTTCCTTACCCTTAAAATAAATGACATAGTAGAAAGAGCTCAAGAAAGAATTTTGACTTTTAATTCAACCTACATTCATTGAGCCATGATTAGTGGATCACACGTAGCTTGTAGTCTGTTGTCTGCAGTAACCTTAGCAAGTCACTTACCCATGTTCCTAGTCTGTAAAATGAGACCAATAATGCTAATCTTCCATCATCATTCATCACACATAATCAAGACATTGATCAAGCAATAGGATGTTTTCACACGATCAAACTTGTTTGTGTTATTATTTATCACTTGAGCTGAACCAAGTGTAGTCAGTGTAAAAACAGACAGTTTGAACACTGGCTGTTGTTATTTCCAACACTTATAGTAAATGTCTCTTCTCTAAATCAGAATTTCCTCCACATCCCCCATAAAATGAGAGGAAATGCCTACAAGGGCTGCATGGAAAGTGGTCTTTTGTCCCCTGACATAATTTTCCTTCCTTCTGACCTTGTGATATACAAATGACACGATGTAGTTTTGTTCTTACAAGCCTGGTCAGTTTGAGTACACAAGTTTATGTATAAGTGTTAGGGTAAATGTGGCATTTTAACAGCATACTAAGAAATTGCCAAGAATAGATTTTTCAATTAGCAAGGAAAACAAGACAACAATTACATGTGTTTGATGATTGTGAAGCCATTTTTCTCTTTTTTTAAAAGAAATCATTTTCTTTAACTTTATTTATTTATTCATTTATTTCATTTATTTTAATTTGACTAGAGAGGAGGGAGAGAAAGAGAGAGGGAGGGAAGGAGGGAGGGAGGAAGAGAGAGAGAGAGAATAGGAAAGCAAGAAAGCAAGCTGCCAGGTCTAGGACCCAACCCTTAACCACCATGCCAACAGAAGCCATTTTTCTTATAAGTTGAATCCTAACATTTCATTCCTTTTAATCAGGGTTGACAGGCTTAAGCTTGGATATTCTTGAATTAGTCAAGTTTCTCAACTTTTCAGGGTTGGATTGTAAACATATTTCGAAAAAGAAAGAAATCTTAGAGATCATCATGTCCAGCCTATCTGTTTGACCAACCAGAAAATAGGCATAGGGAGTGGTTGAGTAATTCACTGTGAACACTAAGCTAGGTAGGTTGGTTTAGATGCTTCTGTACTGCAATTAGTCTGGTCATTTCTCCTCTAGTAGAAATGGTATAGCAATATGACATAATTTGTTTTTATATGAGGAAAGGAGAAGAGATTAAGGAATATTACTTCTCACATATCTGTATGGCATAGAATACTTAATTTGATACTTAAAGATCTAATAAAATTGTTGCTCATATTCTTTTCCAATTCTTTTATCAGCTCTGAATTCAAGTATGTTCTTCTAGTTTGTTTTATTGAAAATAGCTGAACATATCTGCATACTGGTAACTTATAAGAATGGAGGTTTATTTAGCTCACAGTTTGGGACTAGTGAGAGTCTATTTGTTGGTGGGGTCCCAAGATGGAGCACATGGCAAGAGCCTGAGGAGAGCGAGCTCTACTAAGTTTCTGTCTGTGTCTGTTTTTCTCTGTCTCATTCCCTCTTCTTATGAACCCTCTAGGATTCAATCATGGGGCCTCACCTTGATGCCTAATTTCTTCCAAAAGGCCCTACCTTTCAACACCATAATCAGATTACGTTGCTGCTCTCCTAATCCCATTATAATGGCTCACCTAGTTCAACACTTGAATTTTGGGGGTACATATTCAAACCATAGCAACTGGTTTTGTTTCCTTGACAAAGAAAGCCAGACAGAGTTAGTTTTGAAATTTGAGAATTCCATAATCTGCACATGCTGCATTGCCTGCCATTCTGATGTCTAATTTACTGATTCTAGTTAGCATTTTACCAAATAACACACTAAGTATCTCAAAGTCAAAAACATATCAACTTTCATCTGATAAACGTGCAAGTCAGCAGGAGATCTGAAAATGGAACTCAATTCTCAGGTTACTGCCTGTTTGCCAGACCTAAGCTAGTTATGAACAATATTTTTCTTAAATGTTTTTGCCATAGGGCATGTGTACTCACCGGAGGGGAGAAACAGAGAGAAAGACAGTGAGAGAAAAAGTGAGAAATCACCCTCAAGGAGAGATGGCCACACCACAATCCCTTCTCCTCCATTCTTCTCCTGGGATTTTGGGTAGGCACACTTACATACTTAGTATTAGCTTTTTGTTTATTTTTTTATCATCATAATCTTGTTTATATTACATTGAATCACATATAACTTTATAGTGTATTACATTTCTTTTCCTGGTATGAGTTTCCAGCCAACGGGTCTAGAACTTGAACTGTGGTCAGCCTAGAGATGTGGGAGTCTAGTGTTTTAATGGTGACAACTGCTGGCCCCTATGAACAATATTTTAAAACCAGATTATTTGGTTATAGATACTGAATACTCTTGGGAACATTACTATAGTAATAATTGATTCCATTGTATCTTTTTGAAAGCTTTGGAGTACAGTGGTAACAAAAATTATTTTATTTCTGGGGCCAGCAGGTGGCAAAGTGGTTAAAGCACTGGACTTTCACGTAGTTTGGGTCCCAGATCTAGCGGTTTGAAACTCAGGTTGGGCTTTCTCTTTTCCCCAGCCTGATGTTTGGTTCATGTCACAGTTCCTCTAGTCAGGATTCACCATGTAAATTCAGCTTGAACTGGCCTCATGTCCTAGTAGTTAAAGGAGCTGGATCCCACATGGCCAACCATGATTTGAATCTGGGCCCTGGCAACTTGTAAAACATGCTAGGTTTGTTCATGCGTGCTCCAGATCCTGGTAAGATGGAGAAATGATGGAGGAGAAGGGATTGTGGCATGGCTGTGCTCCATTGGGGGTGGGGGGGGGGGCCGTTTTTCCTCTCCTTCTCCCTCTCTGTCTCTCTGGTGAGCACACATGTCCTCTGACAATCAAAGTGTATATATATATATATACTGTTAAGATTGACTTTATCAATAAAAAACTAAAATTGGCAAGTATTGATGACAGTATTTGCTCCAAATGCCTCACATTCTTCCAGGTTTCAGAAGTGTCTGTTATCCACGTGATCTCTGTTGAGAAAGCATTCTAGCTTGTTAAATATGGCAAAAGTGCCAGTATTCTGAAATACTGCCTTTGGCAGCAATTTAGATATTTCCACCTGCAAGAATCATTTTAAATGTTTAGATTTTGTCTCCTCTTACATGATCTGATTCTAGGACATATATCAAAAATAAATAAATAAATAAAAGAAAGAAAGAAAGAAAAGAGAAAGAGTAAGAAAGACAAATTTAGCAAGTGTTGGGAGAACCCACACTACACTTCATTCCTCAGTGATCCCAGAAATTCAGGGATAAGCAAGAAAACAGAATGTGCATACATAGGAGTTATTTGGAGTTATTCAGGCTGGGGAGTGTTTAACAGGGAAAGATGCAATTGAAACCCCAGCTCAATTATTTTATGTTTGTCACCAGAGAAAGGCAATTACTTTTCCATTCAGCGACAACTTGGTTTATTCTATAAATGGCTTCTTTAAAATTCTCTTGTAAACTACATTTAAAAAAAAAAAATCTTAGTTTAAAGACACAGTCGGGTTTTCAATTTAAAGTATCCCATTGGATTAATCCCTTTGAAACATGGGTAATCATTCCTTAATCCATTAATTTAATTGCTGAGCGAATACAAATTTATGTTTATGCAGTTTTCTTAAAGCAATTATAGTGAACTATTGAACTCAGCTAAAAAGCTACTAAAACCTAAACCCTCAAGGGTAAATTCTCTCAGTTGAACAAGTCCAAATGGGAAAATCACAAAATCACACACATAAACACACACACACAAACACACACACAGGATCCTCTCCAATTCATTCATAATTACCTATGTAATAGTGAGTTTAGGGTAGAGTTACAGTAAGGTGGCCTACAACTGCCCAGATTTACTGATTTATTTGTCTGCCCTTGACCTTAAGTTTTTAAACCAGGCACAAAGTTTATTCAGATCATTTATTTATTTTTAAAATTTGCTACAGGGCTTGTGTGCTCACCGGAGAAAGAGAGAGAAAGTGAGAAACCATCCCCCATGGGGTATCTCACGTTGCAATCCATTCTCCTCCATTACTTTTTTGAGATTTTGGGCATGCATGCACACACACCTGGCATGTTTTTCAAGTTGCCAGGTCCCGAACTCAAACCAGGCAGTCAACCATGTGGGATCCAGCTGCCTCAGCCCCCATGCCACTAGCTGGACATATTTGGATAATTTTCAAAATAAAATGCTTGTATTCCAAGTTTAGGTGGACAAAGTATGGAATTCTATTCTTGGCTCCTGAGCTTCTTCTGGGAATTTGTAGCTACTCAACTCTCCTTGCATTTTGTAAATTTAGTTTTGGTCAAGACAATCCATTGTCCATACCCAAAACATCTGTGTGCCTCAGCCTTTCTATTTGTAAAATGGAGTGTGCGTTGTTTGGCAAATGCTCTCTGTATTCAGAATTCTGACCCTTTATATTGTTGTGTTTCCCCATTTTGCCCAAGCCCTCCTCATCCAACTCTGTTCTCTACTTAGAGAGTGTTTCTTTCCTTCCCCTATCTCTCAGAAACACCTAGGACTAACTCCTCCATGAAGCTAGGCATTGCCCTATCAGCTCCTTCTCCATTTCTGATTTCATGTTTGCATTTAAAGGCAGGTAACTGATTCATGTTGCATCTCATCTGTTCAATAAGTTGTAGGAGCTCAGGGACACACTTGGTGTTTGCTTTACATCTCTTGGTATATGAAGAATGTCACCGGCAGTTGATAGATTCTTAATTGTGGACAGGTGTGGGCAGTTTCAGTGTGGAACAAATGATATTGGGTTATCGGAAAAGTCATGATGCATTTTTGCCTAAAAATCATAGAAAAAAAATATGTCATGACTTTTCTGACAACCCAATGTATCTTTGCTTAGTAGGTTTTTTGACTAGAATGATTTCTCTACCCTTTCTAAAAGATTTGAGAGTATAGATTATGTCATTCTTGAAAGGTTTTAAGGATAGTAGCATAAATACCTTTACATGGAAAGGAAAATTGATGCCTTTGGCCTCTGGTCTTTCTGTTTCATTCTTGTCCACACGTTGGTCTCCCTATCAGTTCAGGGACAGCTTCTCCATTAAAGATCCTGGTGTCCCAGAGACCATGTGGGACTGTCACTTGAAGAGAAGCCATGTGCATCTGCGGTGGTAGATTCTGGTCATGCATTTATTTATTTACTTAAGTTAAAAAAAAAAGACATAAAATTATAGCAAGTTTTAAAATGACAGAAAGACAGGAAATAAAACATTTCTGGCCATTTATTTTCCTTTTATAGAGCCAAACGATGATTCCCAAGTTTTTGCATCTCCTCCTAGAGTTAGTTTACATATATAAGATACATAAATCTATACAATTGCTTCTCGGCCTTTGGCTAAGATCAAGTATAAACATACACACGCACTCTTCTTTAAAAACAACAACGAAACACAGGTGGTATGAACAGGGTCAAAGAAAACCCCACAGCTGAGGGGGAACCATAAAGCAGATATCTGGTACTAGTGATTGCTGTCTTTATTATTATTATTATTATTTGGAGAAGTTTTTGCTGTAGGACGAGTGTGCTCACCAGAAAGACCCAGAGAGACAGAAAGCGAGAAATCACCCTCCGGGGGGATGGCCACGCCTCAGTCCCTTCTCCTCCATTCTCCTCTCGGGATCTTGGGCACACACGCACGCATGCCCATTGTGAATTTAAGCCACTGGGTCCGAGACTTGAACCGCAGTCAACTACATGGGATCCAGTGGCATAGCCATTACGCCAACTGCTGGTCCTGTGATCGCTGTCTTGACTCCCTAGTCTGAAGGAATAAGGAGAGAAGAAGTAAGCCTTGCAAACATAGCCTCAGGAAAAGCTGTGGCCTTCAGATGTGAAACTCAGCCAGCTCAAGATAATTCCTCAGGGAGGGAACCAGGGTACAAATACTGCAAATGATCCTCGTATATGCTACCAAATCTCCCCCTTGATTAAACTTCATGGAAGATTGGTGACAAGAGAGCTGGTTGATATAGTAAGGAATGATCAGCCTCCTGGAGTGGACAGGTAGGTGGCCAAGGGTGGAGAGCACACCTTGATGGGCAGTAGATGACTTCCAGCCCCAGCTTCTGTTCTACACCTTGGCCTGCACCTCAGTTTTATTCTTTGATTGCTGTATCCTGGGCTTCAACATTTATAAGATAGCCACTTGGAGCTGCCTTTTGCTTTTTCTTTTTGAGAGATTTTTTTCTTTTTTGCCATAGGGCACATGCACTCACCAGAGAGACAGAAAGAGAGAAAGTGAGAAATCACCCCCCAGGGAAGATGGCCATGCTGCAATCCCTCCTCCTACATTCTCCTCCTGGGATTTTGAGCACTTAACATACACGTGCCTGGTGTATTTCAAGCATCTGGGTCCAAGACTCAAACTGAGCTCGGCCATGTGTAACCACTACGCCATCAGCTGGTCTGCCTGCCTTTTGCTTGTTAATCGTTGCTATGTTCCTTGTTTGGATGTGCCTAATTTATTTTACCAGTCTTCTTTTGATACCCTGGTCATTTGTAAGTCTTTTTCCCTTACGGACAACACTGCAATGAGTTTATCAATGAATAGCATGTATTTTTAAAAGTGAAAATTCTAGGTGAAGCCTATTTGTATTTGTAATTCTGATAGCTATCATCAATGTGCACACCTGTGTAGTTAACACCAATTTACACCACAGCATCTTCAAAGTGCCCGTTTCCCCACACCTTGCCCAACCCACTATGTGATCTGACTTGCTGATCTTTCCCAGAAGGAGTTAGGTGAAATACGGTATACATTTCTCTTATTATCATTGAGGTTGATATTATTTGGTTTTAAAGTTCTTATTCACTGATGACATGGGCAGTAACCAGTTTTTATTATTTTTTATTTTTAAAAGAATTATTTTATTTAACTTTATTTATTTACTTATTTATTTTAATTTGACCAGAGGGGATTGAGAAAGCAAGCTGCCAGGTCCGGGACTTGAACCATGGTTGGTCATGTGGGAGGCCAGCGCCCTTAACCACCCTGCCACCTACGGCCCCACTAGTTTTTATTTTTATGTATGTATGTGTATATGTATGTACTGCTAGAAGATACATACACTTGCCAGAGATAGAAAGTACCTTACTCATTGGAGTGTGGTCATGCCACAATCCCTTTCTTCCATTTCTCCTTCCTATCAGGACTTTGGGCACAGACACGCAACATACATGCCAGCATGGCTACAAGCTGCTGGGGCCAGGATCCGAACTACGGTTAGCCTTGTGGAATCAGCTTCCAATTCAGTTTCTAATGCACTTAGCCCCTTCATTGTGGGGTAGCTCCTAGAACTAGTATTTAAAGCAGCTTTTTTTAAAAAAAAAAAATTTATTTATTTTCAGAGAGATTTTTGCTTTAGGGCTCGTGTGCTTGCCAGAGAGAGACAGAAAGCAAGAAATCACTCCCCCAGTGGAGATGGCCACGCCGCAGTCCTTTCTCCTCCACCCTCCTTTCGAGATCTTGGGCATGCACACACACACGCCCAGTGTGAGTTTAAGCCACTAGGTCAGGGACTTGAACTGCAGTAGACTACATGGGAGTCCAGCAACATAGCCATTGCGCCAACTGCTGGTCCTAGCCAAGCACATTTTTAAAACTAAAAAAGTTATATTACTGTACTAGAAGTCCCAGTTATGCAATAGATGTTCAGGGAAAGGAAATATTCCTTTGTCTGACTTAATCATGACTTCTTGTTTGTTGTTTGTATGGCTATAGTAATTGACCGAAGTTTTGATTGACTCTGGCTTGGCTATGTCTTTGTTTCATGAAGAGTCATAAGGAAATCCTCACAGTTTGCTTGAGTTGCTTCTTTGTTCTGGAAGGAAAGACATGTGTGACAGGCTTGTAGACTTGTCCCACCTGGTCTCAAGAAAGGCTATGGGCGTCTTTTGCCAACATCGCAGACCCTGGTGGCTGTCTGCCAGATGGCTGCCTCTGTGTCTGACTCAGGGATGCCAACTGCAATTAAAAACTTTTCTTTAGAGAACAGGTCTTTCAATTCCAGACCCATATGGTGGTCAGGGCCTCTGGGCCTGTGATCATTTCAGAGGCCAGGCTCAAGAAAAAAAGCGGATGGAAAGAACTGTAAGATCAGAAATGCCTGTGAAAAAGGGAGGAGTCCATATTTAATTTTGTAAATCGACCATCAGTAGAGAAAGGAAGACAATGACCAGTCAAAAACTGGCTTTTCCACAGCCTGTCTTCCTGTGTGAAGCGATAGCCTTGGCATAGTGAGGGATCAGTCAGTGCCTCACTTCCTACTTGCATGGGTTGGTTGTACGTATACTTAGCTAGGCTCGAGTACCCTGTTCTTTAATCAAACACAAACCTAGGTGCTGCTGTGAAACTGCTTTGTAGATATGATTAACAACTATCATCGCTTGATTTTATGTAAAGGAGGTGACCCTCACAGAGGTGACTCCCAGAGTGGGCCTCATCCAACCCGGTGAAAGGCCTTTATAACAAAAACGCTGGTTTCCTAGAGAAAAAATTAACTCAAAACTACACGATCAATTCCTGCCTGAGTTTCCAGCCTGCCAGTCTGCCCTATAAATTTCAGACTTGCCAGTTCTCATGAGTACGTGAGCCAAAATGCTATCCCACACCTGCAGGTTAAAAATATTCCCAAAGGATTTTTGTGGGTATTAATATTTGAGAAGCACTGCTCTAAGGCATAGTAAGTTCTGTTCCCAAGCTGCCATGAATTATTCTTTGAGATGTTAGACCTAATTGTATCCATTTCAGTTGTCCTGCTAAGAAATAATAGAGCAAGAAGCCTGAACTCCATAGGTATTTGGGGAATAAATACATTTTTAAATCCCTGAAGAAACATCCAGAAAACAGCAGTAGATAGATACATTAACTCGCAGATAGGTGAATGCATTTCTAGCAACTTGTTTCGGATTATTTATGAAATGTTGACTTTTTCCCCGATGGTTAATAGTAGGTACCCTTCAAAGATATGGAACAAGAAGTCATATTCGAATTCCTAATATTTATCCGGACTAAGCATAAGCCTCATAAGGATGCTTGTCTCAGATCCTCAAATACAACAGTCCTGTTGCAGAGATAGACACAGCTCAACACGTTATTCATATTCTTGAGTCCTGGAACCTCTGTCTGCAGGCAGTGAGTCTGGGAGAAATGTGAGATAAAATGAGGAAGGCAGTGTGCCCTAGGGTGAAGGTCTTGATATTACTCATGGGTTTGTTTGAAGAGAAGTGAAATATGATATGTCTTGTGATCTTGTCATACGCTAAGGGAAGTTGCCTGTTCACTTCCTTTCTAGGTGAGAGACGTTCTTATTGGAGAACTTTATGCATAACTAATTTGTCTCTTATGGGTAGAAAACTCCCCTAGGATGATCAGCTGCTCCCTTAGGATGATCAGCTGCTTAACTCTCTTAAGATGATCAGCCATCATCTCAGGATGATAGCTGCCTATCAGGATTCAAATATACTGCCTTCCTACGAGAACATCTGAACTAAAGCTAGTTAGAGCAATTTAACAACCTGGATTGGATATCATTTTGAAGTTGGGTTAGAGTTTGCTGTTGGGTAAATTAGAAGACTATTGTTGTTTCGCTGTGTTGAGTAATGTTAGTTTAAGCTGTTCACATGTATGCATTTATTTCCTTCATATGCCTTTGGCTTCTCAAACATGTATGATGTGTAAGCAGATGCCACAGGCGATGTGAGGTTATGGGTGATCCATCTCCTCTTGTCAATTGGAATGCACAGAGGCAATGGTGCCTACGTAGAATGACTGTCACCCTCCCATCCCTTTTCCTTAGCCCTCCCTCTCACTCTGACTAGCAGGATCCTGCTTAGATGTTACTAGTGACTCTTGGGACCAGCAGTTAGCGTAATGGCTATGTCGCTGGATTCCCATGTGGTCAACTGCGGTTTGCATCCCAGACCCAGTGGCTTAAAAACTCATGCCGGGTGCATGTACGTGCATGCCCAAGATCCTGAGAGGAGAATGGAGGCGTGGCCATCCCCCCAGGGGGTGATTTCTCGCTTTCTGTCTCTCTGTCTCTGTCTGTCTGTCTGGCGAGCGCACGCACACTATGGCAAAAACCTCTCCAAAAAAAAAAAAAAAAGATTTAATAAGGGACTTTTAATTTCATTTAGCCATAAACAATGAACAAAGGCATTCACTAAAGTATTTGCTCTAGTGTATGAACTATCCACCTTTAGAAACCATGACGATATGGTACATATATATACTGAGTGGAGTAATAAAAGCAAGGACATATGTGTCTCTCTGTCTCTGTCTGTCTGTCTGGCGAGCGCACGCACACTATGGCAAAAACCTCTCCAAAAAAAAAAAAAAAAGATGTTACTAGTGACTCTTAAGGGAACCTGGAATAGACCTGGGGTTCTTTGACTGGGGGTTAGGGACTTTCAGGAGATCTGTGAACCCTCTTAAAGGATAAAAGGACGTTTGTATCTGTTTCTCTTCTCCCCTCTGTAGAGTGAGTTCATAAGGTTTATATCAGAATTAGGTGACCCTCCAAGGTAAAGAGTAGCGTTGCCCTCTGAACTCACCTGCCTATCCCATACATGCACCAAGGATCTGAGAGCCTGTATCATAAAGAGAAAGAAAATACTGGCTTCCGGCAAAGGGTGGAAGTAGACCTATCAGGTGTTGGTGAGAATTGTTAGGGTGGGGAATCTCCTGGAGTCAACTAATAGAAGGAAACTGGCTGCTAGTAGATTGTAGTGAAAGTCTTTATGCCTGCGTAAAGACCCCCAAAAAATGCTGGCCGAGTCTTTTTTTAGGTTTTCATCACAGGGCACATGCACTCCTCGGAGACAGACAGAGAGAGGCAAAGTGAGAAATCACGCCCCCACAGGGGATGGCCACACCGCTATCTCTTCTCTTCCATTTTCCTTCCTGGGATTTTGGGTGTGCATGCCTCCACACGTGTCAGCCATGATTTTCAAGCCACCAGGGTCCAGGATCTTAATCGCAGTCGGTCATGTGGGAGTTAGCACCTTAATGACCATGCCACCTACTGGCCCTGCTGGTCAGTCCTTAACTGTGGTAGCTTTTGCTAGCTTCAGCTATAACATGAAGAAAGCCGGGACATTCCAGGCTGGATCCTTGTGAGTTTATTTGTTCTAAGGTGGTACCCTTCCTAGGATATGGTGAGTGCCCCACACGTGTGAATTCCCATTGTATTTGCCCCTTCCTCATAGGCCCATGCCTATCATGCCTGTGTAAGGACTGTAGTTGGCTGTTGGCCTCTTGCCCAAAATTTAATCAAGAATTCGTCTCTTGTTGGACTTCCCTGTAAGGCAGAGTGCATTGTATATCTGCAATGCATGTATCTGGGGCATTGGAAGGCAAGGAGCACCCCGAAGCTGTGCAGATTGGTGGCTCTCCTCTCTCTTTTTCTTTACATTCCTCTCCCCTCCCTCTCTCTCTTTCTCTTTTTTTTTTTTTTTTTCTTTTCATGGTCCTCCTTTGGTCTCCTCCCTGTTGATTGTTTTGGAGGCATCGGACCTCAACCACTTCTACTTGTCAACACATCTGTGGTGACCGCGGCTGCTTCCAGAACCCGTCTCGCCTGTTTTTATTTCTATTGTATCACTTCTGACTCCTGTCACTTTTCTCTCACTTCTGGGCTTTTGCTAAGAAAGGATTGTCCAGCCCAGAAAAGGTTTTCTTTCCATCAGAGGTATAGAAGAGCTAAGCTCATCTCGTTAGGTGCATGTTTTTCCGCAAGGGAACTTATTCCAGTTTTACTGGAGAGCTGCCCCTGCACCATCAAATAAGTTGCTTTATGGGCTTATGTGGTGGGAAGCAGAAAGGAGGGTGGTGAGAGGTCTTCTGTTTTATTTTGTGTTTGTTGTATTTTTGTCAATAAATTCTCAGTTGAGGTTCTCAGCCTTGGTTACATATTAGAATCATCTGGACAACTTATGAAAAGTTGATGCGCAAGCCAACCTCTAGAAAAATTAAATTAAACTATTTGGGAGTGGGGCCTAAGCTTATTAATTTTAAAGCTCTAGGGTGGCTGATTTCAACATGCCCCGAAAGTTGCTAGTCATTAATTGAGGCTTAAATCCCACTTCCAAGTTATGAAGTTCTGATTTCATATTTAAAAGCAACAAAACTTGGACCAGCAGTTGCCGTAATGGCTATGTCACTGGAGTCCCATGTAGTCAACCATGGTTCAAGTCCCGGACTCGGTGGTTTAAACACACACTAGGCGCGTGTGCGCATGTGCCCAAGATCCCAAGAGGAGAATGGAGGAGAAGGGATTGCGGTGTGGCCATCCCCCCAGGGTGGTGATTTCTCACTTTCTGTCTCTCTGCCTTTCTCTGTCTTTCTGGCAAGTGCACATACCTTAAAGCAAAAACCTCTCCAAAAAGAATAAATAAATAAAGGAAAGAAAAGCAACAAAACTTCTTAATCAGCAAATGCATGTTTGTCCTAAACATACTCTATACTCTCCCTCCCCCACAAAAAATCAAAACATAAGTTTTTTTCTTTGATTTTTTTTTTTTTTTTTTTGCTTTGGCAGTATCTTAAGACAAAACCTAAAAGGTTAAATCAGCTCTTTCACAAACAAACCCAAATATAACCGTTGTAGAAAAATATATATATATTCATTGTTGTGTTAGTCCCAAATTTAACGCAAGGTTCAGAGAGCATTTCTGCCTGTATTTTTAGCTGTAGAGCTCTTGGTCTGGGAGACACTGAGAAATTCAAAATAGTTTCTTACCTAAAAATATACTTCCTGAAATGAGCTTGAGGCCTGAGAGGGATGAATGGGTTTATTTTTTTCTTCTGTATTTACTGTTACCACAAGAAAGCAAATCTTAAATTTATACATGTTTATATTTTTAGAGACCCAGGAAACAGGTGCTGTGCCCAAGCCAGCAAAGAAGGCTTCAGGGTAGAGTATCGATGACAGAAATCTAAAGTCCAGAACACTGAGGGTGACTGTGTGTGTGTTTCACACTGTTTGTCTCTAGGCAGGAGTGTACTTAACACAGAGAGAACACAAGGAGGTTTTGCTCAGGCCTCTTTCTAAGAGGGATGCTTTGGAGAAGTATCTCCCAGTTAACTAAGGGCCAGCAACTAGTGTGGTAGCACATGCAGCCTAAGTGCTTAATCTTTCTTAGTCTGGCATATAAACATTAATTCACATGTGTTGGTTGAACACTCAGTGGCTTTGCCTCATTTCCGTTGGCTCTCCCAACTTAGGTCTTTACCACCATCACCAATGAAAAGGCATCCCCCTGAGAAAAAGGATGGGCAATGGTGTGTGGTGTCTCCTGCATTGCTACAGAACACACTGCATGTGTATTGCAAAAAAAATGGTTTGTCTTCAACATTTTATCAAATGAATAGTAACCTTTGTAATCAAACTTCTTTCTAATCTGAATGAAGGAATTCTATGCCCTGTCCCACTTGATGTAAAAGGCCTAAGATGAACTCCTTGAATACAGGCCTATGGGTATTCATCTGTTTACCGATTTATTTGGTAATACTGTTAGGTATCTTCTATCTGACAGGCTCTTGTCACTGGAGATATAGTATGTAAGCAAATAGATAACAATCTTACAGAATGTGTATTTTGGTGAATAAACTATAAGCAAATACCTGATCCAGATAGTCTGTGCAAATGATAATAGAGCCATGTGGTAGTGACTTGGTTTAGGATGAGACCAGAGACCAGAAAGATGACAGTAAGCCAGACGAAGGTAATAGCAAGTGAAAGGTATGAGGAAATAGTGAAATCTTCCTCCTGGGAAGGTCCATGTGTCCTCAAACGTATCAAGGAAGGGATAAAAGGTTGGTGGTGGCAGTCGTAAGGGATGAGGTCAGAGAGGTAACCAGGGGCCACTAGCCAATCCTTGAGGTGAAATCAGCTTTTAATTAGCCTTCATGAATCCAGAGTCTGGATGCTTGGGATTGTGTCTAAGAGGCACTCAGAAGGGTTGGTTAATCAACTGGTTTCTTTCAAGGCAATGGAGAGAGACCCATGAAATCAGTCCCTGCAAAGAAGACCCTTATAGCTCTTCTGGGTGTAGGTTGGGAAAATGTTGGCCAAGTCTTGTACCATCACCCCACATTTTCTCCTTTGAGTTGGCCTGTTCCCTTTTGGATGTCACCACTATGCCTGGCTCTGACCTTTCTCTCTCTGCCCATTTGGGCAGTGATTCTTGTCTGGCTTCCACATCCTCTCCATCCCTCTATTTTGGGTTCCTCTGCCCTGGTCCATTTCCTCATCTATCACCCACTATAATTTCCTTAAGGCTTCTCTTTGTGCTCTTAGTACCCAGTACAAAGGAATCTGTGCTCCTATATTGAGTGTTAAGGCTTTTGTAGAAAAAAGACCTTATGATAATCATTGACAAAAGCAAGAAGCTACTCAACCAACCCATCTCCCACTCCCCACCATACAATGGCTTTCATTACCAATTGCATCCATGGGGGAACTCTAATCTGATGTGAAAGAACTACTTTGCTTTCTTCTGTCCATTCTCATGACATGAAGTTATTTGAAATTGTCTCAGATCTTCAGCAATTCATTGGCTGACAGCCTAGCAGAGGGTAATTGTTTAATATATCTTTCTTTCCCTCCAGTTAATAACGACATGATGGGCACTGACAACAATGGTGCAGTCAAGTTTTCGCAACTGTGTAAATTTTGTGATGTGAGATTTTCCACCTGTGACAACCAGAAATTCTGCAAGAGCAACTGCAGCATCACATCCATCTGTGAGAAACCACATGAAGTCTGTGTGGCTGTATGGTAAGGGAGCCTTTTAAGAAGTCTTTTTTTTTTTTTTTTAAGATATTTTTGCCACAGGGTGCATGTGCTCACTGGAGAGAGACAGAGGGAGAAAGTGAGAAATCACCCCTGAGGGGGGGGTGGGGGATAGCCACACCACAATCCTTCTTTTCCATTCTCCTCTTGAGATTTCAGGCTTGCATGTCTATGCACCCAGCGTGTTTTCCAGGCCCCTTGGTCTGGGACTCGAACCATGAAGTTGGCTATGTGAGATCCAGTGCTTTCACCACCATTTCACCTTCTGACCCCTCTTATATACTTTTATAAATCATGCTTGTGGTACATAGAGTCATTGTGTCTCTGTCCCTTCTATGTAGACAGCACCCAACCTCTGTGTCTTTTAGACCCTTTTCAGGAGTATTCTCTACATTTTGTGTGTGTATGTGTATGTGTGTTTATGTATATGTGTGTATGTATGTCAGTATATAAGATGGTCTTTGATGCTTATATTAAATATAGAAACTCTTCTTGAATCAAGGAGAGTCATTTGCCATTATGAGTCATTTCACTGACATTTCGCTAGTATCCCAGCGTGGCACTAGCTTTGTTCTTCCAAGACAATTTTTTTTTTTTTTAAGATATTTTTGCCACAGGGTGCATGTGCTCACTGGAGAGAGACAGAGGGAGAAAGTGAGAAATCACCCCTGAGGGGGGGGGGGGGGATAGCCACACCACAATCCTTCTTTTCCATTCTCCTCTTGAGATTTCAGGCTTGCATGTCTATGCACCCAGCGTGTTTTCCAGGCCCCTTGGTCTGGGACTCGAACCATGAAGTTGGCTATGTGAGATCCAGTGCTTTCACCACCATTTCACCTTCTGACCCCTCTTATATACTTTTATAAATCATGCTTGTGGTACATAGAGTCATTGTGTCTCTGTCCCTTCTATGTAGACAGCACCCAACCTCTGTGTCTTTTAGACCCTTTTCAGGAGTATTCTCTACATTTTGTGTGTGTATGTGTATGTGTGTTTATGTATGTGTGTGTATGTATGTCAGTATATAAGATGGTCTTTGATGCTTATATTAAATATAGAAACTCTTCTTGAATCAAGGAGAGTCATTTGCCATTATGAGTCATTTCACTGACATTTCGCTAGTATCCCAGCGTGGCACTAGCTTTGTTCTTCCAAGACAATCTCAGTTCTGGTTTTAGAAGGAGAGGGGATGAAAGGTTGGCTTTGGAAAAGGAACATACCTGCTGAAAATGGGCAAGCTGTTTGCGAAGCCAGAAAATCAAGGCGTTCCTAGTCAGAAGTCCTGGTTAAATCACTCCTGTGACTTTTCGGCTCCTAATGGTGTCTCTCCCTTGGATCGGAGCTCCATGTTCATTCAGTCAGATTCTCTCCTCTCTGTTGGTTTCCCTCTTTCTCCTTCAACCTGTACTCTCTTCCTAATGCACACGCGCACATGCACACACACACACCTCAGATAGTTCTTACACATACACAGTAGATACTCCTGAGGCATTTGATTAATTTATGGAAATGAAACAGAAGCATGAGCAAGAAACAACCTTGATCATGAAGAGTCCAATTTTATAAAAATGAATAAATAATATTAACAAGTTATGTTAGAGTCTTATTCTGATGTTTTGATTTATTGACTTTTTTTTTTTTTTTAAGTAGCATGTGTGTGTTCTGGCCAGTTGGCTAACACAAATTCCAACCTAATACCTCTCCCTCTTTTTTGAGAATGAGGTTTTTTGTTTTGGTTTGGTTTGGTTTTTTTTTACATTTTCTCCAGACCATGTGGAGTTAGCATTGATGGTAGATCTGGAATCTGTGCAAATTTCCATACCTGTCAAGGAACGAATTGGTTTATTAATAACTTGAAGAATGTTTAGGGCAAAGACCTATCATGACAACATGCTGGGTTTGCCTGCCTCAAGTGTGTCTACTTCTGGGCGATGCTTTTGCCGAAGCGATTTTTACCAAGAGTATGCTCAGAGGAGAAGGGCCAAAGTGATTTAGAAAATAGGCTGTCTGAGGAACCTGAAGCAGTGAGGCATGATTGGTACAGAAATGAGAGGACATGGGTTTTGTTGAGAGAAACAGAAAGGGCCTCCCATCACACAATAGAATAAACTTATTTTTACATAACTCTGAAGAGTAGAAAGAAGATCCATTTACAAGGGGAGAGACTTGTGCTCAGCATAAGTTTAAACATTTTCACAATTATGTCTTCTAGCAGCAGAGCAGACTTCCTTCTATGGAAGAGTCAGGTGAACAGTCATCCAGAGGCAGCTGGGTGACCATCTGTCAAATAGGGTGCAGGAAAGATGGAACACCAGACTGGATGGGCCCAATGTCTCCTTCCAGGGTTCTGTCCTCTGCTGGTCATTTTCACAGATGAGAGAGCTTGCTTCAGCTCCTGAAAACAGGCTCTTTCAGATATTTTTATATGTTCTGTTATGCAAATCCCAATGACTGAATGTGAATCAAGTCTCTATGGACTAGAAGCTAAGTTAGTCTCAAAAATGAGTGTGAAGAGGAGGAAGCCTCCCAGTCTCCTCTGTGTCCTAGCTCTAAAGAGCGAATGCAGTCAACCTTAGTTACTTGTCTTGCATAGACACGTGCTCTTGTGGAGTAGGGGTGTGGACAATGGGAGGAGAGTGTGCTGCATGCTGTGATGTGCCTTCGGGATGGAGGCACTCGGGCCTGGCAATGTTAGTTGCTGTCGAAAGATTGCCCCTGGGTCCTCCCAGGGACTTTCCCTCCACTGGTGGAACTGCTTTCTTCACATCAGACCTTCCATTGGCACCCAGCATCCCATGGCTGGCCGATGTAAGGGCACAAACTCCTGGCCACTTTGCCTCCATTTCTGACAATTCCAAAGAGCCATCGTAGCTTTAGCACTTCCAGGGGACTAGCTGAAGCCTCTGTTGCAACCTGCATTGTAGTTCAGCCTCTCCATGCTATGCTACTTCCTTCCCTCCCTTACTGTGCATCTCTAAGAGCTTCCTGCACAGAAATCCCTCAACCTCCAAGTCTATTTCCAGAAAGCCCAAACTAAGGCAGGAGGCTATTTTAAAACTAACCAAATGTGGAAACTGAAAAGCTTTGCTATGGTAGTGGTTCCCAGTGTTTATGTTAGTTTTAGTGTTCTTCTCGTTCATTCATTGATTCATTCATTTCACTAATTTCCGTGGTGAACCAATCACATGTACAATGCTTTAGCGGTCCCCAGGGAACATTTCAGAACCGAAGTTCATTTCATGATGGTGGTTCTTCTTCAATAGATTTTGATATCCTGCTCAGAAGCTCGGAGCAAACATGGCAGGACAAAAAGAAGTCTCTATATTTACTGCATTTTATTTTTTCTTGCCACGCTCAACTCTTTGCAAAGATGTTTTGAAAAGTTAGCTCTGCCTGGCAGGAAACTGTTACTGGAGTGGAGAAAACTTTCCCCAGGCCCAAGTATTGTCATTATTTTCTCTCTTCCATGTTACTTCTCTAGCAGATAGGAGATGGAAAGCGAAAGTTTCTGGAAGAGTTGCCCAAGAATCAGAGCTCCTAATTCCTTGGCCTCTAGCAACTATATAAAGATAGAGCCCCAAGCTTTTCCCTAGCAGTATAGAAAGTTCAGTATGCCTTCATATTATTACCACTACCACCACAAACACACACACACACACACACACATGCCTTCATTTTATTACCACCACCACCACCACACACACACACACACACACACACACACACATACACAAACGACTGTGAGGGCAGGCATGCAGGTGCTCCTGTTCCATGGCCACAACTTTTGCAAAGACGGTTCAGTAGCTTTGGAGTTAAGCTTGGGCAGATTTTTAAATATACATAATTTGCCATGTGATCAAGGCTGCTTTCATTTACTGCCCCGCTAGCCACCCTTGAGTAAGGATTCTGACTGTCTCTTTGTGTAACATTAGGGACTTATTTATCAAGGGCCAGATCTTTAGGAGCTTGCTGAGAACCCTGAGATCTTTTCCAGTCTGACATACATGCCTCTACTGCCTTGACTCTGAGCTGCATTGAGGTCCTAAATCTGGCTCCATTCCTCCATGGGCTGTCCTCACCTTCTCTTGTCCCTTTGTTGACCTATTGTCTTTTAATGTTCTTGAATTAAGCACTGATAGGGGGATACTAGTCAAAGTTGCTTTTTACCTCAGGGACTGGCCCTACCACTTTTCCAGCTCAAAGCTGTATGTTAGCCGCATCCTGAGTCCAATCTGCCTTTCCATTTTCTTGCTGTGATCAGTAAGTGTGTGTGTGTGTGTTTGGGGAGGTATTTTTATTGAGTTTGCAAGTGTGTGTGTCTGTGCACGTGTTACACATGTGTGTTCACATGCATGCACTCAGAATTCTTTTTCTTTTTAAATAATTATTTAATTTTATTTATTCATTCATTTATTTTGACTTGACCAGAGAGAGATACAGAGAGAGGGAAAGTGAGAAAGCAAGCCACCAGGTCCAGTATTTGAACCACAGTCGGCCATATGGGAGTGTCCAGCGCCTTAACCACCATGCCACCTGCTGGTCCCCAGAATTCTTTTCATGACTAGCCAACTTGACTGTACCTGTCACATCATTTAAGGTCTCACTAGCCCTTTTCTAGCCTTTCCTTTTGGATATAAAGAAGGCCATTTAAGACATCAGGTCATTTTGCATCTAAAAGGGCTCCAATGGAAGGGAAGGGTGTCAGACCAGCCTCTAATTGGATAGAGTCATCGGGTGGCACGTTCCTGAGGGGAGCAGAGGGAGCAAGTAAGTAGAGATGATGCCCTTTTCTGCGAATGCAAAGTTTTATTTTGGCTTTTGCAATGATAGCAGTGGGCATTATTCATGCCATATTTTTTTATCTAGGATTTTGCCACAGGACATACACACTCACCGAAGGTAGAGGGAGAGAGAAAGGGAAAGTGAGAATCACCCCCAGGGGGACGGCCATGCTGCATACCCTTCTCCTCTATTCTCCTCCTGGGATTTGGGACATGCACACACATATGCCTACATGCCTAGAGTGATTTTTCAAGTCACCAGGTCCGGAAATCCACCCACAATCAGCCATGTGGAAGTCCAGTGCCTTAACTCCAATCGTGCCATTTTAAAATGTAGACTTAGAGCCAACTGAGCACTTCCTAAGACCTATGGAAAAATCCCACACGTGAGATTCTTGGAGCCTTTAGCTAAATTAGCCTCCCAGTATGAGGTGTGAGGGTGTCTTCAACGTAGAAATAATTTATGATGGCATGAAACTTTCACTGAACTGCAAGTGACGAACACCCTGCAGCTCTTTCTCATATATATATATATTTTTTTTTTATATTCTTCTCTGTAATTGGGAAACTGCAAATCTAGTCGGGACGTTTCCTTCCATTTTCTTGGCAGAACCAGCTGCCGACATGGAACATGCCTCTCACACGCAGCGCCTTGCGGCCCAGCAAGCAGAAAAGAGGAACCGTGACTCCTTCCTCAGGCGTGTGCTTTGAGAACAGTTTAGTTAGACAGGATCCTGCCTCTGAAATAAACGAGGAACGTGACGAGACCCTTGCAGTGCATTCAGCATGGGAGGTTTAAAATCATCCTGAGTACCTGGGAATCTTCTTTCTCCCTGTCATGATTTAACAACGACTTAATGTGTGAAATTCTCCAGCCCGACAACCCCCAAGGATAGCCATTGGGTTTATGATCATAAGTGGGTTCTGAAAATGACGAAGGGAAAGGGAAAGGAGAGGAAAAAGCTTGGGGGGGCTACAGGATGGCCTGCTCATGCTGGAAGGTAGGAACCAACTGCTGTTTTAGGACAACTGTGTGAAGAACAGAGGGTCCAGATTGCCCTCCTGTTAGAGGCCATATTCATTCCTTCTCTCTCTCTCTGTCTCTCCCTCCCAATGAACTTCCGCATGCCAGGAGAAAGAACGATGAGAATATAACCCTCGAGACGGTTTGCCATGACCCCAAACTCACCTACCATGGATTCATCCTGGAAGATGCTGCTTCTACAAAGTGTATTATGAAAGAAAAGAAAGTGTTCGGCGAGACTTTCTTCATGTGTTCCTGTAGCTCCGACGAGTGCAATGACGACATCATCTTCTCCGAAGGTGAGTTTCCTTCTCTTGAGGGCCTGGGGCCTCAGACGCTCTGTCAGGTTTCGCATCCTGGTCTGCAGTTCCGTTGAGGACCTCCTCTGGGGACTGATGGTGGACAGTGGACTAGGGACCCCTCCCCCTGGTGGAAAAAGGAGTAGCAGGATTGATTCTGATCCTTGTCACAGCCAGTTCACCAGGCCCACAGTTTTGTTCATTTGTCTTTGGCAAATACTGTTTCACCTAGAGCAAAGCGCCATCCAGCTACACCTGCCTCGGTATTACCTGGAAACTTGTTAGAAAGGGAGGCTCGGACCAGCAGTTAGCATAATGGCTATGTTGCTGGACTCCCACGTAGTCGACCGCGGTTCGTGTCCCGGACCCGGTGGCTTAAAACTCATGCCGGGCGCGTGTGCATGCGTGTCCAAGATCCCGAGAGGAGAATGGAGGAGAAGGGATTGCGGCGTGACCATCCCCCCTGGGGGGTGATTTCTTGCTTTCTGTCTCTATGTCTCTCTCTGTCTGTCTGGTGAGCGCATGCGCCCTACAGTTAAAATCTCTCCAAAAAAAAAAAAAAGAGTGGGGCGCTGAGACTAGTGGATGGTATAATGGTTACGTTGCTGGACTCCCATGTAGTCGACCGCAGTTCGAGTCTCGGACCCGGTGGCTTAAAACTCATGCCGGGTGCATGTGCATATGTGCCCAAGAGCCCTAAGGGAGAATGGAGGAGAAGGGATCCTGCACCCCTGGGGGGTGATTTCTCTCTTTCTGTGTCTCTGTCTCTCTGTCTCTTCAGCGAGCGCTCATGCCCTATAGCAAATATCTCACTAAAACATAATAAAAATAAAATAAAATGAAAAGTGCAGTCCACATTGTGTAGCTCCTCCCACAATCAAGAGGGAGGCACGGCCTACAGAAAGGATCCTCATGCCTTTTCACTGTCGCTGCTGAGAGTGTTCTTCTCATTTCTAAAATGTGTTTGCTATCTTCCTGTATTTCATGACTTGGTTAAAGTATTTCACCAAGGCCATGATCTCAGTCTTCTAAAGCATGGGCATCTCTGAAGAATGCTCCACAGCCTTTGTTAACAAGAGGTTACTGTCTTCCTCTGCCTCTGCAGACACCCAGCCATGTGTCCAAAAAAAAAAAAGGAACAAATGTTAAAGTTCCACCATTTCCTCCATTTAGCCTGGGTTTTCTCTGCCACTCTGTGGTAGTGACTAATCGTGAGGTCAGGCAGAGGGCTTGGTGGGAGAATGGGCCTCCCTGCAAGCCCCTCGCTTTCCATCTCTACGCATTTCAGTCTCCCGGAGGTCAGTTTAGAAAAATAGCTTCTGTCCTTATGGTCCCGTTCACCTTCTTGAAGTACTTTGACTTTGTGTACATTGACATAATCCTCTTAAGGCCCAGCAAGGAAATTTTGATTGCTAACTCCAGCTGATAAAATGGGAGAAAAATAGGAATACAGAAGTTTAGCAACTTGTCTACTGTTCTAGTCTGTTACATTGCTAATAATAGAAAATACCAAAGCATGAGTAATTAAGAGAGTAGAGGTTTATTCAGCTCATGGTTAGAAGGTCTTAGGTCCAGGTGGCATATCTATGAGGGTTTTGCAGAGTTCTAAGACTTCACACCACAAGGGTAAAGGGAGAGCAGAGGTGCTATGTCCCTCCATGTATCTCTGTTCTGGTCTCATTCCCTTCATTAGAAGCCCACCAGGAGTCTCTATCCTAATCACTTCCTTATCCCCAAAGCTCTACCTTTCAATACCATGAAGATACTAAGTTTCCTCTTGATACTTGCGAAATACAACTAAGTTCGCTCACACAGATTTTGGGGGACACCCAAACCATCGTGCCTGCCAGTACTCAATCACTCAGTGGCAGAGTTGGGGTTGGAGCCTACTGTCTCCAGATTCTCAACACAAACTTGTTGCTGAGGGATAAGATTGAAATCTGCCTTCTGAGTGGCATTAGGGGCTGTTCTGCAGAACTGAGCAACAAGGGGATGGGACAGGTCTTCTTTACCTGTCGTATATACTGAGCTCAGTAGAAGGTAGAGATTTCAGATAGATGTTCTAACTTTCTTGAGTTTGAAAAATAGTGTTCTAGGGGCCAAAAAGTGGCTTGGTAGTTAAGGTACTGGACTCCCTACAGGGCTAACCATGGTTTGAGTCCTGGACCTGGCAGCTTGAAAATTACTCCAGGTGTGTATGCATGTGTACCCCAAATCCCAGGAGAATGGAGGAGAAGGACTTGTGGTGTGGCCATCCCCTCTGAGAGGTGATTTCTCACTTTCCCTCTCACTGTCTCTCCCTGTCTCTTCTCTGACAAGCACACATGCCCTATGTCAAAAACCTCAAAAGAAAGAAAAGAAAGAAAAAGAAACAGAGAAAGAAAAGAAAACCATTCTTTAGAACAAAACTCTTAAAGAGCCCTTGCTGCTTCTCTCTGAACCAGGTACCTTCTTTGCCACCCAAATCTCCCAGTCGGACTGTGCTGTTCCTTTTTCTTTCTACATGGCCAGGGGCAGGCAACAGCAGAGGATTAATCAGGATAAGATGGAGTCTGTCTTTCACTCACTCACATCTCCCTGTTTCTGAAGATTCTTTCTTCTCAGAAGATTTTGTGTGGAATTTAAGGAAGTCAGAGTCTACTGCACTCAACCAAAGCATGAAATCCCAACTATTGTAGAAGCAAGGGTGTTTGTCTAGGTCATGGTTATGGCCTAGTGATGGACTTTGACTTGTCCTCAAACAAGACCAGACAGACTCCCAGAATTGAAGCCAGTGTAGGATTTACTAGAGGAAGGGATCCCGAGTGGCCAGTAACCCTGTTTACTTGCAAAGGACTTACTCACTTTGCAAAGACATGCTATGGTTATTATCTCTCAGTGAACCTTTTCTTTTTTTATTCTTCTTTATTTTTTTAAAATTTAATTTTATTATTATCATAATCTTTTCTATATTACATTGAATCACATTTATCTTTACAGTGTATTACATTTCTTTTCCCAGCATGATTACCATGCACATCAGTCAAGACAATGACATTACTATCCACATCATCATCACCAAATAGCTTTTTATCATTTTGTTCAGATTATTATTATTATTTGTTCTCATTTTTTAAAAACATTCAATCACGATGTATCATTTGGTCTCAGTGAACCTTTACAAAGCAAACACAACCACTCAGTTTTATTCATTTCAGAGATGGGTGCCAAGTGAAGTATAAGAAACTGCCCTGAGGGATCAGCAGTTGGCATAACGGCTATGTTGCTGGACTCCCATGTAGTCGACTGCGGTTTGAGTCCCAAACCTGATGGCTTAAACTTACGCTGGACACATGTGTGTACATGCCCAAGATCCCAAGAGGAGAATGGAGGAGAAGGGATTGTGGTGTGGCCATCTCGCTAGGGGGTGATTTCTTGCTTTCTGTCTCTCTGTCTCTCTCTGTCTTTCTGGCAAGTGCACGCGTGCCCTGTAGCAAAAACCTCTCCGAAAAAGAAAGAAAGAAAAAACAAGACAGAGCACCTGAAGGTGGTTAGCCCAGGACACTGATTTTACATGCACTGGGCAAGAAGATGAGTTCTGCTGTTGTCGTTAAGAGAAGCGGTCTAGTGCAGTGGTCAAGAGTGAGAGCAATAGTTGGATTTCCGGGGTTTTAAGGCCTCTTCTACTACTACTTAGCTTTGATACCTTGGGCTGATGACTTGACATCTCCATGCTTCAGTCCCCTCAGCTATACAATGGAAATGCAAAGAGGGCGAGAAGAGGTGTTGGGACGATTGACCAGATCAATTCACCCACCATATTGCAGTAGAAGCGGTCACTATCCATTAGCTGTTAGTATTATTTGGGCTTTTTGTAGAGGATTGGGGTCTTGTGCTTGCCTGAGGGCAGGAAGCCAGGCTTGTTTAGCCCTAGGTCTGTTCAAGCATCGGAGGCTCCTAATTGAGTTTTGACTATGGCGTGCAGGTAGAGAGCAGACACCTGAGTAGCATACCGTGTGACTTTTGAAGGCGTTTGCTTTGTTTTAATCCATGCCTCCTCCAACTTTTCTCTCTACATGTCTTCACAGAGGCAAGGGGAGCATGCTGAGTCTAGGATTTCTAATCAGAGCTAACCACATCCCTGACATTGCTGGGTAATATTACAAATTAGACAAGTTGTTCCTGTTTTGACTCAAAATCACAGCAGGAAGCAGCTAAATAAAACGGGAATGACTCACAAGTACCTTTCAGATCCGTGATTAGGGTAATCACAGTTCTGTACTTGCCATAGGATTCACCCCCCACCACCACCACCACCACTACCACCACTACCACCACCACCTTAGCAGAAATCTTGGTTTGGGCCCTGTGGCCTTCTCTTTGAGTGGCTATACCACTGTTGACCAACTAACACCCATAGTAGTGCCTATGGGTTGTTGTGAAGAGTCAAGGAGATGCGGTCTGAGAGCTCCCAGCATAGCAGCTGGTCCACAATGGGCCCTCCTTTCTTTCTTTCTTTTTTTATTTTAGAGAGATTTTTGCTATAAGGTGTTTGTGCTTACTGAAAGACAGAAAACCAGAAATCACTCCCCAGGGGCATTGGCCATACTGCAATGCCTTCTCCTCCATTCTCCTCTCAGGATTTTGGGCATGCATGCACACGTGCCCCATGTGAGTTTTTATCCACTGGATCTAGGACTCAAACCATGGTCTAATACATGGGAGGCCAATCACATAACCACTATGCCATCTGCTGGTCCCAGGCCCTCCTTTCTTACTCAGTCTTCCCCTGGGTAAGGAGAAGCTTTATGCCAAGGAACACACTCTTCTGAATCGTGTAAACCCTTGCTGATTAGTCTATGGCCTAGCAGCAGCTGCATCACGGGGGATCTTGTTAGAAGTGCACAAGCTCCGGCCCTCTTGAGCATATTGAGTTATCATGTGCTTGTAAAAGTAACACGATCCTTAGTGATTTATTTGCACACTGAAGTGTGAGAAGCACTGGTGTGAACTTACTCAAGTAGAGATAGAGTTCTTATAAACTATGCTAGTAACTCACTGAGCTCATAGACCCAAGAGAAATACAGTTGACCTTAAAGCTGGCCATTTGGAATGGAGCCAATGACTCTTCACGTAGTCCATTCATGTACCAGAACTGTCCAATAATGCGGGGGGGCCTTTTTTAGCAGAGATACACATTTCTTTATATACTCCACAAATGTTCTACTATGGAGCTAGGTGAAGAAAAGATCAGATATTTTTTCAGTAAACATGTTGTTTTTTTCATGTTAGTTCCTTGTCTTCACATTAGTTTACACAAGAAGACACTTGAGTGTTTCTAAGATGCATTTTACAGGCTATAGGTCTGAATTAGATCCATGAGGTAGATGTTTGGTAGCCCCAGGAAGACCTAAAGGTGTAATATTATGGCATTATAGAGTTTACTTGAGGGTCCAACAGATGGCATGGTGGTTAAGGTGGTAGAGTCCCACATGGCCAACCACATTTTGAGTCCTGGACTGAGCAGCTTGAAAATCACACTGGGCACATAAATGTGTGTCCCCAAAATCCTGAGAGAAGAATCAAGGAGAAGGGATTACAGCATGGCCATCCTCCCTGGAGGGTGATTTCTCACTTTCCCTCTGTCCCTGACTGGTAAGTGCACATGCCCTATGACAAAAAACCTTTTAGTAAAAAGAAAAAGAAAGTTGAATCAATTTGATCCTCAATTGTTTGTTGTAATGATCTGCTGGAGTTAGGTACATGGAAAACAGGAATGTGACCTACAAGGGATTAATTAAGGGAGGAGCCCTCGACCTCTTCTAGCTTCCAAATATGGGATTTCTGGCCATCATACCTTTTTTCCTAACTTAGAGCTGCATTGCTTATTCCAGACAATGAAAGGCACCATGGTCATGTAGGAAAGGGAATTTATACTGGACTCAGAGTCTGTGTTTTCAACAATCTGGCTGCATGACCAGGGTTTTATTACCTTCCCTAACTGAAGTGCAGGCAAGGTGGTACCATCCCGTGGCCCAGGCTGTGAGAACTCACAGGACAGTAGTAGTTGTAGTCACTACCCTGAATCAGAGCCTGTTGTAGATGGGCTTCTCTGTGCTGACCACGTTCAGGTGTGTTGTCTTGTTTCATTGAGACTTAACTTTCCTAGGCTGAAATGAAGCCCAGGAAATGAACTCATCCAAACTTCACTGTCACAGAAACAGGTCTCCAGAGAGTAGTATGGATTTCCCAATATTTCAGAGTTGTTTCCATACCTTTTGTCCATAGGAGAACCACAGGAGAGGCCTATCTCTTCTTCACCCTTGCACACTCCTGTGGTGAGGGCAGAGGCTATGCTTTGGATCACTCTTGTACTCACAGAAGGCTGCATACCTTACATTCTGTTCACTGAGCAGCTGTCCAGACTCACCACTCACTCAGTCTTTGGCAGTAAGTCCAACCCCAGGTTAACACTGTCCCTGTGTCTGTGAGAGATGATGTGTATAAATTATGGCCAGGAGGATGCTCATCTTTTGAAAAGACAGTAGAATTCGGATTGAGGGCATGGTCTCTCTGATGAGATTATCTGGGTTCAGATCCCAACTGGGCCACTTAGAAGCTATTTGTCCTTGGGTGAACTGCTTCGCCTCAGTAGTCTCCTCTGAAAAATGTGGGTAGAAATAATGAATCCCTTAAACAGGATAATCATGAAGATAAATGAATTTATTTATGTAGAGAGCTTAGAAGTACCTGGCACAGAGCAAATATTCAGTAACTTTTGGCTATAAATAGTTACGATTGTTCCACTAGATTCAAGTATCTTATCTTTGGCTTTCAATAAATGAGTGAGTGTGTTTTCCTTCCTGGTAATTCTTCCCCTTGAATGGTGTTTAGGTGCCCTCCTTCATTAGTAGTCTTAGGATCCAAGTAGTACATTCATGGCAGGGAATATGGTTGAGGACACCATTCACAGCATTGTATTAGTATCTTCGGGAGGACGCCAGAAGAACTCTTTCAGCTCTCAGTCTAGCAGAGATTGTTCTCCTCATGAGAACCTGTTTACTTGTTATTTTTTTTAAGAATTATTTTATTTAACTTTATTATTTTTTCATTTCTTCCTTTTTTTTCTTTTTTCTTTTTTTATTTGACCATAGAGGGACAGAGTAAGAGGGAGAGAGAGAGAGAGGGAAAGTGAGAAAGCAAGCTGCCAGGTCCGAGACTCAAACCATGATCGGCCATGTGGGAGCCCAGTGCCCTTAATCACCACGTCACCCATCGGCCCGAGAACCTGTTTACTTGTATCTTAAGGACACGTGGAAACATATAGAGCAGTAATAAGCAGACTTCTATGATAAAGGGCCAGATAATAAATATTTTCAACTATGCAGAGGATACAGTGTCTTTGCAGCTATTCAACTCTGCTATTGAAGCAGCCTTGGATAGTATGTGAGTGATAGGGCATGTTGTATTCCAAAACATCTTTATTTATGAAAACAGGTCTCAGCCCAATCCCTGACAGGAATGATCATGTCTTGTGTATTTTCCTTTCCACACTAACTTCTAGAAAGTTTATGACTCAGTCATACCTGAGTCCTGCAAAGATGTAAGTATGCATTGGTTTACTGTCACCCTTGCTTATCTGTTTTTCACCCTGTTTTTCCACATTTCAATCCCATTTGTCATAATTCTAGCTCTTATCTGAACTTTCCTTTATCTCCTTTCATTGTTTCTATCTGTAGGTTACATGAGATCCATTTGTTTCTTTGCTGTTTTGGAGCAGGATAGTACTGTAAGTAAATACATCAATTATAGCTAGCTAACTTAGAAACTAGGACTCCAGAAACCACTTCTGACTCAAAGTTCAACCTATGTGGTTAAATAAAGAAGCAGACCATCAGATGTAGGCTGTCACCCAATGGCGTGCTTTGCTGACCTGCTACCTCTGTACAGACATTCGCAGTTAGCACAGTGATGCATGCTCTCTAACCCGAGAGGTTGAAAGAAGAAAGAAGAGGACTTTTTTTGTAGCCACAAAATTTCATTCTTTCCTCTTTCATTGTTGTAGAATTTCTTTTAAGTGAAAACAGCCCCTTTGGTTTGCAGGCCTAGCTCTGGCAGGAAGACAAATGATTTTTTTACAGTATCAGACACGCGGTTTCCTGTCTATGTTTAACTTGCTAGCAGCACATCTCAGCCAGCTGGTTCCCTCCGGACCCATTGTGACCCTAATGACGCTGCTTCGCGCCATCCAGCAAACCCTCTCTTTATATTGATCACATGCCCTGAGCACTTTATTGACTTGCTTTCTGAGTAAGGAAAGAACTTAGAAATGTCACCCCCTTTGTCCCAAATCTCATTTTGTTCATGCAGCTTCAACAGCAGGAAGCAGCTTCTTGGGGAAACTCGTAGTCGTGCCTGTAAGAAATGAGAGGAATAACTGGCGCTTTGGCAGCTCTGGGGGATTCTGGGTGTGCTGCTTTTGAACTGTGCACTCTCTCCTCAAAAACACTGGCTTGCCCGCCGTGCATTTTTGTTTCCAGAGTAACAAACCACATTTATTCCCTGGCCTAAATGCAGAAGAAAAAAGGTAACTGTGGAAATATGGTTGAGAAAAGTTGTTAGATGAGGAAGAAAATTATGGCTTAAAGTCACTAGTCTCATTCCTGGGAAGAGAAATCAGTTATTTGAGGTGATGACTCAGAGCTGAAAGAGCCTCTGGTCATGAACAAACCTGGGCTAGGAAGCATATTCTGAATCCATCAATATAGCCTGTGTCCGACCAAGGAAATAATAAAAATGGTGTGTGGCAGAGGGCATTGTGTCTCGGTCAAGCAAAGCTTTAAATGTATTGGAAGAAACTTAAGGCAAGGCAACTCTTTTTGTAGGTTTTCTTTTTCCCCTAAGCAGCAAAGTAAACAGAAATACTCTGAGACCAGATGTGGTTGCTGGTTACGAATATTTATACCCTAGGACCTCATTCTGATATGAATCACGGCAGAGTGGAATTCAATATGGACACAGACTGTCTCGAATTCCATTTACTGGACATGAGTGGCCAATAAAACAATTGGACCCATAATGCCGGCATTTCAGCCAGGCACTGGTGATTCGTGTGGTGTATCACGTCTCTGGTGACTCGTGTGGTGTATCACGTCTCCCCCACAGTGCACTGCAGCCTCCACATGCTCCATAAACTCCACTCCCGTGGGCAACGGCTAAAAGGGTTGACTGAGACTCTTCTTGCTATTTTGCAAGTGTCCCATCAGGGGGAAAAAACTCAAGAACTAGCTAACCACTGTGAAATTGACTTTCATTTCCACTCATGCTAAACCCAAGGCCGTTTACCACTGTTGGGACATCTGGTTGACTTGCCTTTGGAAAATCTTTTCTGATATGAAAATCACTCCTGTACACACACACACACACACACACACACACACACACACACCTTTTGTTACTTCATGGGGGAATACACAAAGGTGGTCTTCAAAAAGTTCATGTAAAATGTGAAGTATGATAAAACTACCAATAGATTTCATTTTCTTTTCATCAAACTAAGTTTGTACATTAAGTCCATTTTTTTTGCAAACTTTTTGAAGTCCCTTCAAAGTTGGTATTAGAACCAATGTCAAGAACAATTGAGCTGGGACCAGTAGTTAGCATAATGGCTATGTCACTGGACTCCCACGTAGTCGACTGCGATTCGAGTCCCAGACGCGGTGGCTTAACCTCACACCGGGCGCGTGTGCGTGTGTGCCCAAGATCCCGAGAGGAGAATGGAGGAGAAGGGATTGCGGCGTGGCCATCCCCCCTGGGGGGTGATTTCTCACTTTCTGTCTCTATGTCTCTGTCTGTCTGGCGAACACACACGCCCTATAGCAAAAACCTTCAAAAAAAAAAAAAAGAAAAGAATAATTGAGCTGAAGTTTAGTCATTAAAATTCCTTCTGTTCCTTCCATTTTCCAAATGGAAAGGAAATCCTATTCTAGAATCTATCCTGTTCTAAATGCCTATTTCTCCCTTCAGCTGACATAGTTGTTCTCAGTCTTGGCTACACTTTGCAAACACCTGAGGAGCTTTAAAAACTCATTAATTAGGTCTTAGTCTCACAATTTCTGACTTAATTGGTCTGGGGCCTGGTATAAGGATTTTTTTAATTCCCCAAGATATCCCAATATGCAGCCAACATTGGGAACCACTGGACTCAAGACAGTTAGTTCTGCCAAATCTTTTTATATTTTCGTCCTGTTCCCCATATAACCTGGAAAGAGACAGTAACAATTAGAGAATGGCGACTACCACAGGAAGTAACCGAAATTGGGCCTGCTAAGGTTAGAGGAAGAGAAAAACAAACACCTATAATCCCCCATCCTGAGGAATAATGGGGTTCTTCTTATACAGGAAATCGTTGCATTTTGTATAGTTTACAAGCAGTTGTTTCAGAACAAGGTCAAGGACCTTCTTGGGAAAAGGTGTCTGAGGTTTTAGAAGTGATTAAATTGTACAGTAAGAGAAAGCACATTTTAAACCTAAAGCTTTGGTAGAAAGGTTAGATGGCAGTGTTCTAGTGTCATTGCCTTAGCAAGGACAAGGTAGGGACGCAGGAGACACTTTCCATAAGGTTAGGAGGTAGAGATACTTAGGTGGAGGGAACTGCAAAAACTGTGGTCCCTGTGAAAAGCCAGAAGGGAGAATAGGTTGTATTTTGGTGATCTGACAGGGTATTGGTAGGGTGACTAATGAATGTGCTTTTCCAAAGCGATTTCGTTTTTCTGTTGGAGAAGGTACTGAAATAACTATAGAAATGTATCTCTACTTTTATATTTACTGAGGACATGAAGGGCTCCTAGGTAGAGGACAAGATATAATACAGACAGGCCGCCAGAAAAAGAAATGAAGAATTAGGGCAAGTGGGAAAGCCTCATACAACTCCAACTTAGTAGTGCAAAGACTGTCACACAGAGAAGAAAATGGAAAACTCTTGCTCCAAAAACATGTATCAGGACTAAATCTATTTGTGGAAGATTTTTCATCATTTCTTCAGCAAAGCCAGGCACCTCGTAGGCACCGTTTTAATGTTGATTGTCCTTCCAAAGTCACAGAAAGGGAATCCATGGAATATAGATTTCTGCTGTATAAGAACGCGGAGGATGCAACCCACTGGAAGGGATGCATGGCAAAGATCACACATGGCAAAGATCAAATCCGAGTTTTCATTGCCAGAAATGAGCAGTTTTCTAATTACATGCCAAGTATTGTAGCTGGGTCTGGCAAAACATATCATGGAGAATCTCGACTAGCAAGAAGGGTTTGAGCAAATCGATTACTTTATACTTAGAAAAAGGGATCTGGCATTTATTGGGCACTCCGTGCCTGGCTGGCAGAGTTTAGGGTCTGATAAATATGTCAGACTTTAGAATCTGATAAATGTGTCTTTTGAAAGGGATCAGGGATGTTTCATCTGCAAAGCAATGATTCAAGGAGATGGGTTAAATGTCCAAGAAGAGTTTAAGAGCTCTCTCCCCACAGAGGAAGGAATTATTTTGTTTTCTTTTGCTTTTGCAAGCAGCATGTGGACCCAATAACTAGAAATGCAAGGAAGCTACATTGGATTTGAATAATGTTGAAAATATCCCAATAGATTTACGATTATATATTTTGGGATTAAATTATTGTACGGTATCAGAAGAGTTGGGAGGTCCCTCTATTGGAACTTTTCAGATGAAGGTTTTATTGCTACTTCTCAAGAATATTCCAGAAGAGGGAACCAGCAGTTAGCGTAATGGCTATGTCGCTGAACTCCCACGTAGTCGACCGCAGTTGGACCCGGTGGCTTAAAACTCACGCCGGGCACGTGTGCGTGCGTGCCCAAGATCCCAAGAGGAGAATGGAGGAGAAGGGATTGCGGCGTGACCATCCCCCCTGGGGGGTGATTTCTCGCTTTCTGTCTCTATGTCTCT
>NW_006160137.1:422914-425878 GCF_000334495.1 Tupaia belangeri chinensis
AAAAAAAAAGAATATTCCAGAAGGGATTGTCAGTCTGTGTTAAATGACATATAAGACTTTTCTGTTGGGGAGAAAGATAAGAAGGAAATTATACAAAGGAGACTATGGAATGCTATGGGAGAGATAGAGACTAGCTTAGTTTTGAAATACATGCAATTGGAATAATCAGTCAGGTGGATTGCAGAAAGGACTTCTGAAAAAAAATTCTCAAAGTCAGTCCAGAATGTCAAACAGTACTGTCAGTATGCCAGAATTTCAATTAAATCCTACATTCCCATTTTGCTTACTGTCCTTGTGTTACTTAATTAGGAGATGTTTTTGTTGTTTGCCTGAATGTGTTTGCTTTTTATTGAGATAATGGATGGGGAATCCTATCTCCTACAACACTCCACTAGGTAATTGGCTAGAAAAAATCTCATGGATGTTTTCTCGCTGGCTGGTACCAAATACAGTTGTGCCAGAGCTTTGGAAACAATTCCACCAAGAAATTTCTCTGTAAGAGGAAAGCATCTCTAAGGCAGAGTACCAAGAAACTTAACTCTATTTTTGCTAAACCAGTACTTCTGAAAATTTCATCTGGTAATGAATCACCTAGAAAACCTTCAGACACAGATTGTAATTCAGCTGCTTCAGCACAGGACTGAGATTCGACATTTCCATTAAGTGCCTAGGAGTTGCTAATGCTGCTGGCATGGGGACCATGCTTTGAAAACCAAGGTGCCAAGATATTTTGTTTCTGTACCACACCAACTAAAATGGTAAAGATCCAGAAAATGGTAGTAAGGTATTTGAACTAAACAATTGTAAAGTGCATATGTAGTATCATGGCTTGGAATATGGCAGTGAGAGGGACATCTCTGGGTATGTGTCTGTCTGTATAAAACACTCAGACACAGATACACACACACACACACACACACACACACACACACTGCAATCCATATTCAAATTTACCTCAAGCTATGGGTCTGTTGTTGCGTCTTAAATTTAAAATCCTGTCAAGGACTTAAGTTTGGTTGTTTTGCTTCTTCAGTGTGCTTTCTTGTTTTTCATGATGTTGAATTGTTTTATAGAGGTGCTTTATGGATCTGTGTGAGGGCTCCCACTGGACTAGATTGTGATTCAACATTCTTGTAAGGATTCTACTGGTGTTTTTATTGTAGGAAGATTTTTTTTTTTTTTTGAGAGGATTTTTCTACAGGGTGCATGCGCTCACCAGAAAGAGAGAAAGAGAAAGTGAGAAATCCCACTCCTCCGCCCAGGGAGCATGACCACGCTGCAATCCCTTCTCCTCCATTCTCCTCTTGGGATCTTGGGCACGCACGCACACGTGCCTGGCATGAGTTTAAGGCACTGGGTCCAAGACTAAAACCGTAGTTGAATACGTGGGAGTCCATTGACATAGGCATTATGCTATCTGCTGGTCCCAGAAGATGTTTTTAAAAAATAATTCTGCAAAAAACAAATTTTGCCATGTATATTTAGGCTCATTAGTATCAAGAAAACTTAGATGGGGCCAGCAAGTGGTGTGGTGGTTAAGGTGCTGGACTTCCACATGGCCGACCATGGTTCTAATCTGGACCTGGAGGCTTGCTCTCCTCCTTTCCCTTTCTCTCTGTCTGTCTCTGTCTGGTCAAATTAAACAAATAATAATGATGATAATAAATGAAATAAAATAATTCTTTAAAAAAAGAAAACTTAGATGAAGAAATTATATGATTAAACCAGTCTTTAAAACATTCAAAGAAATGTTGAGTATAAATTAAGTAAGGAATTAGTGGTTATTTTTGAAAGGAAGGAGGAAGAGGTCTGTGATTGAGTTCAGGAACATAAAGGGATTTCTGGGATGACTTGGCAAATTTGTATTTTTTGACCTCGCTGGTGGCTACAAGAGTATTTGCTTTATAATAATTCACTAAGCTAGATGTTTTGCACGCTTTCCTATATTTGTGTCTTATTTTGGAATGGAAAAGCAATCTTTTTACAAGAGAGAAATTAGAATAATAATTATTACATTATTATTATTGTGAATAATAATATGCTCCTGAGCTAAGTATATTATTTCCCATACATTTGGGGAAAAGGGAAGGGGAAGAGGGAACTAAATCATTTTTTTCAGTACAGGAATTGTGCCAAGAACTTCAACTATATAATATTAATAATAATAATAATACTCTACCAAAGTTTTAATCTCATTTTATCAGTGAGAAATTAAGAATTACATCGATTCCCCCAAGGGCATCCCCCTGGTAAGTGGAGCTCCATTTCCTCAGGTTGGATGGCTCCAAAGCCTTAGTTCTCTCCACATAACCAAGCTTTCTCCCTCATAACAAGCCCACAGATTCATTTAATAATCTTGAACATTTCTAGCCACATGCATCTCATATAGAGAGTTCAGTCTTCACTGCAAATGAAGAGACATTTGCAAATGTCAGAGTCTTAATAAAAAAGTATCTTTTTCAAGATAAATGTCAATGTTATTATTTATTTATTTATTTTTCCCATGAGACAGAGCAGAGGATGTTCCCCAAGATAAATGTTAATATGCCACAAAAAAATAACAAACAGGCTGGAAACCTCAAGGGGAAACCCCGTGGTATTCTTTCCTCTGGAGTGATTGAAAAATAAACGAGTTGTCTTTTTACCTGAAGCACTGGTGTGCAGAGTAGACAATGAAATCAGGTTATTTCCAGCCTCTTTTAAATCTTCTGTTATGCCAACATTACTTTCTGAAAAGAATTTAAAACTGAACCTCTCATGATTTTAAATACAATTCACTTAGTAAAAGACATTAAATTAGGGCCAATGTGGTTACAAAAAAAAAAAAGAAAGAAAGAAAAGAATAAAGCCTAAGTGTATCTGGATGAAAGCAGAATCAACATAGATCTTTTTTTTTTTTTTTTGAGTGGTTTTTACTATAGGGCACGTGCGCTCACCAGAAAGAGAGAGACAGAGAGACAGAAA
>NW_006160137.1:426445-442207 GCF_000334495.1 Tupaia belangeri chinensis
AGTTTTTTTTTTTTTGAGAGGATTTTGCTACAGGGTGCATGCGCTCACCAGAAAGAGAGAAAGAGAAAGTGAGAAATCCCACTCCTCCGCCCAGGGAGCATGACCACGCTGCAATCCCTTCTCCTCCATTCTCCTCTTGGGATCTTGGGCACGCACGCACACGTGCCTGGCATGAGTTTAAGGCACTGGGTCCAAGACTAAAACCGTAGTTGAATACGTGGGAGTCCATTGACATAGGCATTATGCTATCTGCTGGTCCCAGAAGATGTTTTTAAAAAATAATTCTGCAAAAAACAAATTTTGCCATGTATATTTAGGCTCATTAGTATCAAGAAAACTTAGATGGGGCCAGCAAGTGGTGTGGTGGTTAAGGTGCTGGACTTCCACATGGCCGACCATGGTTCTAATCTGGACCTGGAGGCTTGCTCTCCTCCTTTCCCTTTCTCTCTGTCTGTCTCTGTCTGGTCAAATTAAACAAATAATAATGATGATAATAAATGAAATAAAATAATTCTTTAAAAAAAGAAAACTTAGATGAAGAAATTATATGATTAAACCAGTCTTTAAAACATTCAAAGAAATGTTGAGTATAAATTAAGTAAGGAATTAGTGGTTATTTTTGAAAGGAAGGAGGAAGAGGTCTGTGATTGAGTTCAGGAACATAAAGGGATTTCTGGGATGACTTGGCAAATTTGTATTTTTTGACCTCGCTGGTGGCTACAAGAGTATTTGCTTTATAATAATTCACTAAGCTAGATGTTTTGCACGCTTTCCTATATTTGTGTCTTATTTTGGAATGGAAAAGCATTCTTTTTACAAGAGAGAAATTAGAATAATAATTATTACATTATTATTATTGTGAATAATAATATGCTCCTGAGCTAAGTATATTATTTCCCATACATTTGGGGAAAAGGGAAGGGGAAGAGGGAACTAAATCATTTTTTTCAGTACAGGAATTGTGCCAAGAACTTCAACTATATAATATTAATAATAATAATAATACTCTACCAAAGTTTTAATCTCATTTTATCAGTGAGAAATTAAGAATTACATCGATTCCCCCAAGGGCATCCCCCTGGTAAGTGGAGCTCCATTTCCTCAGGTTGGATGGCTCCAAAGCCTTAGTTCTCTCCACATAACCAAGCTTTCTCCCTCATAACAAGCCCACAGATTCATTTAATAATCTTGAACATTTCTAGCCACATGCATCTCATATAGAGAGTTCAGTCTTCACTGCAAATGAAGAGACATTTGCAAATGTCAGAGTCTTAATAAAAAAGTATCTTTTTCAAGATAAATGTCAATGTTATTATTTATTTATTTATTTTTCCCATGAGACAGAGCAGAGGATGTTCCCCAAGATAAATGTTAATATGCCACAAAAAAATAACAAACAGGCTGGAAACCTCAAGGGGAAACCCCGTGGTATTCTTTCCTCTGGAGTGATTGAAAAATAAACGAGTTGTCTTTTTACCTGAAGCACTGGTGTGCAGAGTAGACAATGAAATCAGGTTATTTCCAGCCTCTTTTAAATCTTCTGTTATGCCAACATTACTTTCTGAAAAGAATTTAAAACTGAACCTCTCATGATTTTAAATACAATTCACTTAGTAAAAGACATTAAATTAGGGCCAATGTGGTTACAAAAAAAAAAAAGAAAGAAAGAAAAGAATAAAGCCTAAGTGTATCTGGATGAAAGCAGAATCAACATAGATCTTTTTTTTTTTTTTTTTTTGAGTGGTTTTTACTATAGGGCACGTGCGCTCACCAGAAAGAGAGAGACAGAGAGACAGAAAATAAGAAATCCCCCCCCCCCCCAGGGGAGATGGCCACACCGCGATCCCTTCTCTTCCATTCTCCTCTAGGGATCTTGGGCACGCCAGCTCACGCGTCCGGCATGAGTTTAAGCTAGCAGGTCCAGGACTCGAACCACGGTCAACTACATGGGAGTCCAGCAAAATAGCCATTATGCCAACTGCTGGTCCCAACATAGATGCATTTTGAGGCAGACTCCTTTTAATCTTTAAAGTGATTGGCAAGCCTTCCACTTAATAATGGAGCTTGGGACCAAAATTTACTAAGATATTATTTTATCCAAGCAAAGAGAAGAGACAGGGCTGATAGTTTTCCACACCCCTTGGTGCACTGGGGTACTAATGAATGTCACCTAGCAACTAGAGATTCTTGTGAAATCGTTAGTGATACTCTAATCACAGAGATGTTCATACGCCAACGTGTGCATTTAAAGCAACAGACATACATACAACTGGCTAAGATCCAGAGAAGGAAACTGCTACAGAGAGATATGCTGAGAGGAAGTAAGGACTTCCTGTCTCAAGTCACCATGTTAATTATAACGTAAAAAAGACAGCATTCCTGTACCGAACACCTACTAAGGACAATGTCTGTGTAGTAAGATACTTATTTACCACGTGAACAAGAATGCTTTATGAGCATCCAGGGCTCCATATCCTCCTCAGTACTATGGAAATGATGTTTATATAATGAGTTGTACAGTGCCTAGCCCAATAATGCATATTATATGTTAGTTATTATTGTTAAGAGAATCAAAGGAGGGCTTCCCATTATTCTCCACTGCGTAATTCTCTTTGCGCTCCACACAAGCTCAGATGGAGTTCTCAGTTGCCCATCTGGAACACAGCGCATCAAGCCAGGTTGCTCTATGGCGGGCAGAAGTTACCAACTTCCCAGAGAAACCTGTGAATCTCCAAATATCTGCTCTAGGAGATCCTGGCAATAGGACCAAAGCTTGAATGCCTGCACTCTGCCAAGGGTGGTTGGTTTCCTGTGTGTATGAGCCATGGACTTCTAGAAGTCTGGTGAAACCTGTGGACCCCATCTCAGAGTGAGCTTTTACATACATAAAATGTAGCACACAGTATTCCAAAGAACACCAATTATTTGAAAATGCAATGAGCCAATCTTTGTTCAATGAATTTGTGCTACAATAATATGTTTCTATAGTAATCAGAACTAAAAAATAATTGAAGTGTCTAAGAAGTATAAATGAAATGCCAAGACACAGTGTGGTATGAAAGTCTTGGTAGTTTCTAAGGGTGACAAAGCCATAGATAGAGCACATACTAGGAAATGTTAACTTATGACTCATGGTTCGAGAAAATGAAGAGAAGATAGAGTAATTTTTTGCTCACTTGAATTCACAGACCCACTGGATTCTCTCGATGGAGGCCAGGCTAAAAATGTTTGCTACCATAGTGTAGAACCTCATTGTTTATAAACCTTAGAGTAATTCTACCCTTATTTGCCATGCCCTTCAGAGCTGTGTCTAGTTCGATTTTACATACCAAGAAGCTGTTCATGGAAGTTTCCAGTAGTAGCTCATCAGTTAGAGCTTGAGCTTCTCTGCATTCTAGATGCCGGGATAGGCTCTGAGAAAAGAAAAAGGTCTGAGAAATGAAAAAGATTTTGAAGTTTTTCCGTCATTATGAGACTTTTTCATCCCAGTCAGGCAAAAGATACATATTCATATCTTTGCAGAGACTCTGCTCACCTGTGGTTAAAAGCCAAGAGGAAGAGTCTGCACACCCAGAAGGTACCCCCTTAGACACATTATCCAGGGATTACAAATATCACTTAAAGGATGGCTATAAAATCACTTGGTTTGGCCCCCAAACTTAATCAAATTAAGAAGTTCTGTAAAATTATTCTTTTTTTACAATTATTTTATTTCATTGTATTCATTGTCATTATTTTATTTTCATTTATTTATTTTTTTAAAGTTGGCCAGAGAGAGACAGAGAGGGAGGGAAAATGAGAAAGCAAGCTGCCAGGTCCAGGACTCGAACCGCCATCAGCCATGTGGGAGTCCAGCTGCCTTAACTATCAACACCACCTGCTGGACCCAAAGTGTTTTAAAATTATTCTTAGTTAACTCTCACCTATGTGATGTTGAGAGACATTATGTCATGGGGTTAAGAGCTACAGTGTCTCCATCTTGGATACCAACTTTGCTTTTGTGTAAGTTTATCCTTTTAGGAAACTACTAAAGCTGACTGATCAGCAGCTTCCCTATCTGTAAGATGGGGTCTATAATTGTCACAGTTTCTACCTTAAAAGGTTTCTCTGTCAGTTAATTATAAATGCTGTAGGTCCGGCTGTGTTGGCGCAGGCAGTAGGACATACTGGAGCCATGTGGGGAGGCCTTGGGTCTGGGTCCCTGTTTGACTGGAATATGCAGGCATGCCCGTGGATATGCCAGTGATCCCGGCTGGCTAGAGGCTGAAGAAAGAGGCTCATGGCCTAGCACGACGGGGTGGCTAGAGGCTGAAGAAAGAGGCTCATGGCCTAGCACGACCCCGTCAGGGAGGGGTTCCTGTCTCACTCTTTCTCCTCTTCACATGAAAGAAAGAAAGAAACTTGAAGTAAACAAATAAATGTTATATAAAACTCTTAGCCTATAGCCCGGTATGTACTTAGTTTCAGTTTACGAGTTTCTGGGTAAGTGGGGGCTGGTGAAAAGAAATAGTTCCTGCTGGTCTCTCAGTGAGGGAGATGCTAGCTTCAGTTTACATCCACAGCTGTTGGTTTTTGTAGTTGCAGTCCAAGGGTTAATGCTGCCAGAGGGTGTGGGTGGCTCTTATTTAGATAAAGCCACATCCCAGAGCTTCCTTCCAGCCTGCTTTGCTATTGTTAGGGTTTTTCACCACCTCTTTGAAGTTTCAAGATTGACAGATGTTATTCAATAATTCCTCCCCCCTCAAAAAGAAAAAATTGTACATGTAGCTTTTCAAAAAGAAATCACAGGAAATCTGAGGGGAAAGTAAAATTTTGGTTTGTGACATTGAACGGGGGGTGGAGGGTGGGGGGGTTCTAGAATCTTCTTTAGTCAATGCCACACATAAACTTCAGGGGATTTCTGCTTTTGTGTGTGTGTGTGTGTGTGTGTTTAAGACCACAAAGAAATAGAAATCAGCAACATGAACTTAGTATATTAGCATGTATGGCCAAGAATTATAGAGTAAAATTATCAGGGATAAATGAATAGTTTATGTAGAAGTTTTAATGAATTGGTGACATAGATTACTAATTATGCAGTTGATATGTAAGATTTTCTAATTGTACTTCCTCATAGGCGGACGAGAATATTCACATTGAATCACTGTGAAGTGTCTCTAAGTTCTGTCAGTTTATCGCCAGTTATTAAAATGCCAGGCCAGCTATGTGGTCTGTGGTTAAGGGAGCCAGATTGTACATGGCCAGCCATGAGGTTCAAGTCCTGACCCTGGCAGCCTGAAAGACACACCATGTGTATGTGCAAGTGTACCTAAAATCCCAATAGGCTGGAGAAGTGGAGAGAAGGAATGTGATCACATCCCATTTCTCCCTCTCTCTGTATCTCTCGCTCTTTTTCTGGCAAGTGCATGAACCCTCTGGCTATAATTTTAAAATAAATAAGTAAAACTAAAATGAAATCTATAAGGCTGAGGTTAGCAACATTTTCTATAAAGGACTAGCTAGTAAATATTTCAGGCTTTCTGAGCCAGATACAATCTCTGTTGCATGGACTTATTTTATCCTTTTTTTCCCCCCCAATAAAGCATGTGTGCTCACTGGAGATAGAGTGAGAAAGAGAGAGAAAGGGAAAATGAGAAAGCGCCCCCCAGGGAGATAGCCATGCTGCAAATCCTGTCTCCTTTCAGGATTTTGGGCCTGCACGCGCACACACACACACGCGCACACACACACACGCACACGCACGCGCACACACACACACACGCACACACGCACACACACGCGCGCACACACACGCACATGCACACACACACACGCACACACACACACGCACACGCACACACACACCCCTGATGTGTTTTTCAAGCTGCTGGGTGTGGGACTTGAACCATGTAGTTGGCCATGTGGGATCCAGCCATCTATACCATAACCCACCTGGCTGGCCCTGGTACAACACCCTTTAAAAATGAATTTAAAAATACTCTTATGTCACAGGGCTATACAAAAATATGTCCCGGGTTCTTGGGCCATGGTTTGCCAAGCCCTGCTATAGAACATAAGACATTGGAAGAATATTATCCCACATAAGTAATCGTTTATTCAGCTTCTGCAGCAGACGTTTGTTGAACACCATGAAGTGCCGCTTCCTCCTCTGGGTGCTGTGTGTGTCGTGGTGATCACAGTCAACTTGCCATTACGTGTGTACAGCTGGCTTTGTCATGGGAGGAACAGTCAGTCAGCTGATCAGACCGATTTATGAGTATAAAACATTTCGTGTAGTTTCAGACGGGGGAATAGAAACAAGTGGGTATTTGGAGCAGACACATTCATGGATACTTCAGGGAATGCGGGTAGAGTTTCAGAGAGTGGAGAGTGTGATCCGCTGTGGCACTCAGCTGTTATTTTGCCCCTTAATTTTGCTCTTGGGTTCATAGTTTGCTGGACAGTAGGACAGTCCTCACATCGCCACAGAGAGCAATTTTTTCTTTTTTAATTTTACATGTGAATTGCTCACAGTTGTTTTGTCCCATGACTTCTTTCCCAGTCCTGCCTGTGCTTTGTCCTGATCCAGACATCTTAGGAAGAGTTAAAATACGTGTTTTTGGGACCAGCAGATGGCGTAATGGTTACATCGCTGGACTAGCACATGGTTGACTGAGGTTCAAGTCCCAGACACAGTGACTTGAAACTTAGAGTGAGTGCAAGTGCATGCATGCCCAAAATCCCAAGAGGAGAATGGAGGAAAGGGGATTGCAGTGTGGCCAAACCCCTTGGGGGGTAATTTCTCACTTTTTCTCTCTCTCTGTCTCTCCAGAGAGCTCATATGCCCTATAGCAAAAATCTCTCTAAGGGGAAAAAAATAGTTTTCAAGGGTCAGTCACTAAATATATCTTTTCCTGTTTTCTTAGATCCATTGATAAAACTTTCCTTAAGATGTGATTTTTGTTTTCCTCTTGATTATTGAAATTCTGATGTTTTGGGGTTCTTTCTCCATTTGTTAGTGGCATCAAAGAGACTTAACATCTAAGCTTTTCATTTGAATATATAATCAATGGAAGTTAGTATTTTCACTTAAACTTACCTTCGGAACAAGTAATGGATCATATTAAACCTAAACATTCCATACTGACATGTACCAGCTTCATATTTCACTGCATTTTATGAAGTGATGGTATCAAATATTATTCAGGTTATGGGTTCCCTTCAGGACATTGTGGTCATCCATATGACACCTGCACTGTAGTCTGATTACTTTTTATTTTTTTTTAATTTATTTTACTTTTTTATTTGTTGCTCACAAATGCCCATAGTTGGTAAAAACGGCCAGTTGAATAACTATACATCCATTCTCTGACGTGACGTCTGTTCTGTACCATCTACCCAGCTCTTTTCCCTTTCTCTTACCCTGTGCAGAGTAGTTACGTTTGAGAGAATTGCTCTGCCTCAGAGCATGGAGTTCCCAGTCTGCTGGGGTGGGGAGAGTAGGGAAGACAGATATGAAACCAGTAAGTAGAGTCATAGTTGTTTAAATTGTGTTTAATTATTGCATAGGAAAAGGATACAGTGTGATGAGAATATATAAAATAAGGCATTTTTTTTCTAGTTTTCCTAGGTTTCCCCTAAGGAATGACATTCAAGCTGAAGTTTGGGAGAACAGGAGGAGACATTGAATGTATTACAGGAGACAGGAGAGACTGAACAAGTACATACTAGCATCGTTGTATAAAATTTCACAATATAGTGTCCACAGAAACTGTACTAAAATCTATAGGTGCTTGAGGCATGAGCCCACATCCTGAGAGTGCATACCTACTGACCCCAACTCCCTCTCTCCCTTGTTTTGTCTTTACATCAGAATACAATACCAGCAACATGTTGCTTGTCATATTCCAAGTGACAGGCGTCAGCCTGCTGCCACCGCTGGGAATCGCCATAGCCGTCATCATCATCTTCTACTGCTACCGCGTCCACCGGCAGCAGAAGCTGAGTCCAGCCTGGGAAACCAGCAAACAACGGAAGTTCATGGAATGCAGCGAGCACTGTGCCATCATTCTGGAAGACGACCGCTCTGACATCAGTTCCACCTGTGCCAACAACATCAACCACAACACCGAGCTGCTGCCCATCGAGCTGGACACCCTGGTGGGGAAAGGCCGCTTCGCAGAGGTCTACAAGGCAAAGCTGAAGCAGAACACTTCGGAGCAGTTCGAGACCGTGGCTGTCAAGATCTTCCCCTATGAGGAGTATGCCTCTTGGAAGACAGAGAAGGACATCTTCTCAGACATCAACCTGAAGCATGAGAACATCCTCCAGTTCTTGACGGCCGAGGAGCGGAAGACAGAGTTGGGGAAACAGTACTGGCTGATCACTGCTTTCCATACCAAGGGCAACCTCCAGGAGTACCTCACACGGCACGTCATCAGCTGGGAAGACCTGCGTAAGCTAGGCAGCTCCCTCGCGCGGGGCATCGCCCACCTCCACAGTGACCACACCCCATGTGGGAGACCCAAGATGCCCATTGTCCATAGGGACCTCAAGAGCTCCAATATCCTCGTGAAGAACGACCTGACCTGCTGCCTGTGTGACTTTGGGCTTTCCCTGCGTCTGGACCCGACACTCTCTGTGGATGACCTGGCTAACAGTGGGCAGGTAGGTTAGAGCAGGTTGGTGCTAGATGCCCCTTATCATGTTCCTTACTCCATACGCTCTGGATTCCTATCACATGCCTCTTGTCTCAAACAACCCTACGCTTTGGACACTGTCTAGGGAATCTAGCCAAAGTAGGGTATCTACCCTGGACATGCTCCACTATTTACTGCCTGGATATCTTTGCTAATGAACAGACAGCATAGCTCCTCCTCCCTTTAAATCCTTCCTAACCCAGAACAGAGATTTTTTCTCCCAAAGTCAATCTTCATTTCTCTTCCATTTGCAAATGACTTGTCTTTGCTTCTAGCCCTGTTAAGCTTTATCTCTATTTTTGCCCCTTGCTATGGTAGATTTCAGTCCTTTCTATGCTATGCTGTTTTTCTACTCTACACTAGTGGTAGCAGTTGTTGTTTGTTTACCATTCTAGCGGAGAATTTCCTTGAAACCCAAACCCACATCTGTGTTGTTATCTAAGACATCTAGCACAGTGGCTTGAGCTGTAAAAGTGATCAATAAATATTTGTTGAATGAATGAACCGTTCAACTTTCAAAGTTCTCTCAGATTTAAGTGGAAATCTTATAGGCTAAAAAGCTATTGGAAAGTGATTACGAATGATCAAGACCGGGACCAAGAGATGATGTAATAGTTATATTGCTGGATTTCCATGTAGTCGACCACAATTCAAGTTCCAGACCTAGGACCTTAAAACACGCTGGGCCTCAGTGTGTGTGTGTGTGTGTGTGTGTGTGTGTGTGTGTGTGTGTGTTGTGTGCGTGCCCAGAATCACAAAAGGAAATGAAAGAGAAGGGATTATGACATGGCCATGCCCCTTGGGGGTTGGTTCCTTGCTTCCTGTCTCTCTGGCAAGTGCACGTGCCCTATAGCAAAAATCTCTCTCAAAAATAAATACATTTAAAAAAAAAAAGAAAAGAAAGAAAAGACAGAAAGAAATTATCAGGACCTCCCTTCCAAGTGATGGCCCCATGGTCTCAAACAGCCCTATCAAGGGCACCATTGTTTTCTCTAGCCAGGTGGTAGGACATGCTTCTGTAGCTTTCAGTTACAGCCCAGCCTGGTGTCTATGGCAGCCCATGCTGTGTTGAGGTAAATATGTTGAAACACGGACAGATTAATGTGCCAAGGTAATGACTCATGCAATGACCTGTTAAAAAGAAACGTTTCTTATAATGCATGCCAATAAAAAACATTCCTTGGAATAATAATACCAACTGACTTGACCTTCCTTATGTCCTTTGGAAGTTAGGACTTCATTGTTACTTAGGTAAGCCTTGTGAGCTCCAGTTTCAAACATTGAAGTGATACATTCTTGAGAAATATTTTTTTCCTTTATCCTAAGAATCCCATGTTTGCAAATCATCAGTCATAGAGATTAGCACAGGCCTCACAATCCAGATAAAACGACATGTCACACCCATAACAATGATAAAGTAATCCAGATTTGGTCTTTTTACTACGGAAATACTTTCATATAATTTAATTTAGTAGAGAATTTATGATATTATACTGCATCCTTGGTTCATTGAAATGTGCCATAGGGTAAACAGAGATTAAGACACAGCCCTTAACTGATCAAAACTGATGGCAAATATTATTTTCACCACAGGTCTTGGGTTTCAGGAATGGAAAATATTTAATTTGCAAAATAAAAAATAAACATCTAAAATATCACACATGTTGTCTTCCAGGCTATCTGAAAGGATGTTGTTAAAAAATGTGATGACATACATCACGAGGCTAGATATGGTGGCTCTGGGGCTTGGCACTCCCTTGTTTTTGGCATGCTGTGTTTATAGTCTTTAAAATGTTTTCAGGGAGAGAACATCTATTTTTTTTTAAGACTTATTTTATTTAACTTTATTTTATTTATTTTAATTTGACCAGAGAGAAGAGAGAGAGAGAGAGAAAGGGAGAAATCAGGCCAACAGGTCCAGGACTCAAACCGCGGTTGGCCACGTGGGAGTCCAACGCCCTTATTCACCACACCACCTGCAGGCCCGAGAACATCTATTTTTATAAACAATCATAAATGCTTTCTGTTCAGGTCTTTAGTCAAAACAGCATTACAAGATTTAAAGATCATCTGCCCATGTGAGGGACAAGCAATACCTGTATTGTGAAAATAGAGATGGGCCTCATTGTCTGTTTCGGCTCTAGGTGGGAACTGCAAGATACATGGCCCCAGAAGTGCTAGAATCCAGGATGAATTTGGAGAATGTGGAGTCTTTCAAGCAGACCGATGTCTACTCCATGGCTCTGGTGCTCTGGGAAATGACATCTCGCTGTAATGCTGTGGGAGGTAAGTGTGGTCCGCCATCTTGTTTTAGAGGTGGGCCCTCCATCAAAATGATACCATGTTATTTACTTCAGTCCTGATTGTTTAAGGACTTGCAACCCAGTTAACTCCACAATGAGAGTTACTCCAAATATGGTAGTACACAGTTTTTTCAGAACTATTTGGAATGATGCCAAACAGCTAGGTTTTCAAGCTGAAAGCCATATTTGGAAGCTTTGTATCTCCTTTCATAAGGTCTTGTATAATTACTCTTCCCTTGACCCATCTCTCCACTGACATTTAAATATCTGGCAAGAGATGATCACTAATAATATTTATAAGAATTATTTATATTTATAAAATAGATCATTTTACTTAGATAAATATCAATTTTTTTGTTTCTTTTTGTTTGAAGGTTTTTCACAGTTGTTAGTTCTGGGAAAAGGATTTGACTCAAAATTTACTTTTACGGATAGGACTATTGTTGGACCAAACAGGCAAATGATTTGATACATTTGTTTAGGTTTTGAAAAACCCAGTGAAGAGAGGTTATTGAGGAAAGCCATGCTCTCAGTGGTTAAGCCTTGAAGATGCTTTGAGATACCTTCTTTCCTCCTGCTTTTCCTCTGCAGACCCCAAGTGGAACAGCTAAATGGACCTTTCTCCCTCAAGTTCAGCCATCTCCTTTCCTTGCTCTTTTAGAGTCGTTGGTTCTGAATGACGGTTTCCTCAGCTTCCCTCTGCTGGGCCTTCTTTGCAAGTTGCAGGAGTCCTTTACAATATTGGAGGCCATTACTGCTTTGAACATGAGAATGTAGATGAGGACTGGAAACACCTGGGGTGCAGGGGCGAGGTGGCTGTTTTAGGGGGTATTAACCCCTGACGATCTAGGAAGTGAGAAAAGCTGAGGTCTACATTGCTATAGCTGTTTCTCACTTTCCATCAGGGTCTTAGTTCTCACCTGAGAAATATAGGCACCCCAGCCTTGTCCTGTCTGACTGTTGAATGAAGCAAGCTAACCCCAGTTCTGTTTAGACTTTTTGCTTTTACACACACACACACACGCACACGTATCTATATATTCCTCATATATCTTGCCAGAAGGTGTGTGCACTGACAAGAAAGAGAAAGTACCCTGCGATGGGGTGTAATCATGCCTCAATCCTTTTTTCTTTATTTCTCCTTTCTGTCCAGATTTTGAGAGTGGATGCGTATGCGCTCAGTGTGTTTATCAAACCACCAGGGCTGGAATTCGTACTACAGTTGGCCATGTGGTATCTGGCTTCCAATGCTCAACACTTAACCACTGAACTGTGGTTCCAACCCTGTTTTGTTAGTAGTTTTAGACTTATAGAATAGCTACAAAAAATAGAATAGAGTTCCCATATAGTTTTATCACAGTTTTCTCTAGTGTTACCATCTAACCTAAACAGGATAGAGATCAAAAACAGGAAATTAACATTGGTACAATGCTCGTAATCTGTAGAACCTTATTTGAAATTTCACATCCCTAGTATGTATTTTCTAGGATGGGGTTCAGCCCAGGATCCTAAATTGATATAATATGTGAGCCTCCTTAGTCTCCTCACCTTGCGACGCTTATTCAATTTATCTTTGTCTTTATGGCTTTACCACTTGTGAGGAGTTTAAATCCATTGGCGAATGGGCTCTCTCTCACTTTGGGTTGTGTTGAATTTTTTTTTTTAATAATTAGATTGAGATTATAATATTTTGAGCAAAAGTATTACAGAAGTGATGTTGTACCCTTCTCAATATGTATCAGTCAGCACAAGATAATTAACGATGTTAGATTTGATCAGTTGGTTAAGGTTGTTGTCTGCCAGGTTTCTGCCATTTTCTGTTTGTAATTAATACATATCTTGTAAAAAATACTTTGACTCGTTTCTAAACACCTACTTAGCAAAGATATTAGATTTGTTCTGTTCCTTTTTATCCACTGATTTCAGGATCCATCAGTAATTTCTGCCTGCAACGATTATTACTGTTATGGTTGCCTAAGGGAGATTTTCTATGTTTCCGTTTTCTTACTTCTACATTTAATTATAAGTTGTAAGAAAGGTCTGTTCCATTCTTGCCACCCCTTGTTATTTATCTATTTATGAAACATTTACATTAGCATGGAGTTTTGAATATTTATTGGATTAAGTATTGTCCTTATTTAATCATTTTTAAAGATTTATTTATTTATTTAATTCCATTTGTTATTATTATTTTTTTATTTAACCAGATGGGGATAGAGAGAGAGATAGAGAAAAGAGAAAGCAAGAAAGCAAGCCACCAGGTCCAGGACTTGAACTGTAGTCGGCTATATGGGAATCCAGCGCCTTTAACCACTATGCCACCTGAGGGCCCCATTCTTATTTGTTTGTGAAATTGCCACAGCTTTGGTTACCAAGCCTATTTTGTTGGTGAAATTGCCACAGCTTTGGTTACCAAGCCAAACTACCCAGTATTTTGCCCAAAGCAGATTGGGTTGGTACCATTGCTGGCTCTGATTCTTCATCCCTTTCAGTACTTGTTCAGCCAATACTCTAGGGAGGATTCAAGTCACTTCCTTCACCGGGTACTTTGCTCAACCATCATCTATTTTCCAGGGGCCCTACTTGGGGATAGCACTTCCTATCTGGCTAATACTGTTATTTTCTCATTTCCTGCCTGAGATTTCTTCTCCTACAACACTTCCAAAAGTCACTTCATTTTCCCTTGCATGGTAAAATTTGTTTAACCAAGTTCCAGCCACTGAGAATAATTTTCGACTTGAAGGCTTTGACAGGTCCAAAATGAATCTTTAGACTGGCGTGCGTTGTGTCAGAGACGATGCTGTTGTCACTGTCGGAATAAATCTACCCCGATTTCAGTATCTTTTCCTGTCCCTTCCAACCCACTCTTCTATAAACAGGAGCAGGAGATGTGTCTCTGTCTTTCCCTCCAACAGCACGGCCAGCTTATTAAGTCCCTGCGTGAGCTCCCTGCTTTCATTGTTATCAACGACTGAAACCCTTTCCTGTTGATATTTGCTGAGTGTGGAAGAATTTAGGCGAATGGGGAAGAACCAAGTTCACCGACTTTTACAAGGTCTAAAAACAGATACAGTATAAACAAGTTTTCCCAAGGAAGGAACAGGATCTCATTTGTTCAGCGAGTCTCAAAAGAATCTTTCTTAACCTTTAGGATAAGAACAGATGGCTTTGGGGAAACCGGCAAGAGGCCATCCCGGTTCTCATTTTGTTTGATCTTAAGCCCACGGTCCTGTTTCTCCTGTTTCTCCCATCTCCGCTTGGGCTGTAGAAATCAAGGCTCTTTATCCATTTGCACTTTCGTCTTGACACAAAGTCCTTCACTTCATGAAGTGCACGAGCTCACAGCAAGCCCTTTCCCGTACCTTTGCCCTAGCCAAAGCATTGGTTTGTTGTCATCGTCATTGTTTGGTACATCTTAAGGACCTTCGACATATTTTTAACTTCCTCTTAAGTTTATTCAGAAAGTCCTTTGAAAAAGACACAAAATCTAAAGACAGATGTGTTCCCTCCAACCATATTTATCTTTGTGGTGTTCTCACTCCAGCTGTTGTAGAGACATGGATGCAAAGCTAGGTCTTGACCTAGAGAAGCATGTAGTTTGTTAGAAATATACTTTGGCTACTTCTATTTAAAAGTAGTAAGTCGGGGACCAGCAGATAGCATAATGGTTATGTCACTGATTCCCGCATAGTCAGTCGGTTGTAGTTCAAATCCAGGATCTTCCAACTTAAAACTCATGGGACCAGAAGTTAGCATAGTGGCTATGTCACTGAACTCCCAAGTAGCCGACCGCGGTTCAAGTCCCGGACCCGGTGGCTTGAATTCATGCCAGGCACATGTGCGTGCGTGCCCAAGATCCTGAGACAAGAATGGAGGAGAAGGGATTGTGGCATGGCCATCCCCCTGGGGGGATGATTTCTCGCTTTCTGTCTCTCTGTCTCTCTCTGTCTTTCTGGCAAGCACATGCACCCTATAGCAAAAAACCTCTCCAAAAAAAAAAAAAAAAAAAACTCACGCCGGGTGCATGTGCGTGCGTGCCCAAAATCCCAAGAGGAGAATGGAGGAGAAGGGACTGCGGCATGGTCACCTCTGCTGGCAGTGATTTCTCATTTTCTGTCTCTCTGGCAAGCACACACGCTCTATAGGAAAATCTCTCTCTAAGAAAAAATAAAAAAGTAATAAGATACTATCACCCTTCTGTTTAAAATTTTACACACACAGATAACAGATAATAAATTGCTCTACTGGTGTTAGGCTCTAATTTGTAAGGTGTAAGGAAGTGGGAGGGTTATAAAATTATTTCCTAAATCTTAAATTATTTTCTGGAAACTTGAAATACAAGTTTCCAGAAAATACATAATTGCAATTTTTTAGTAACCATCTCATATCACAAAAGAAATATGGAATCTGCTTACCTTTGTGTGATGAATTATAGATTGATATTTTATTTTATAACACAGGGCAACTAATACTCTATCCCATTATTCTAAGTACCAGAACATCAAACTGCATGAAGCAGAATGTTAAGCATTAGGGGAGAGAGATTTCACAGAAGAATAGGAGATCTTAATCTCTCCGGCCTTTAAATGACTCCATTCTTTTCTTACAGTTAAATGCAAACCATTTTTTAAATTTTAATTTCTGGTATACATATATTCTATGTATATCTTTGGGGATGCAGAATGGTTTTTCTAAAGCATGCATACATTGTACAATAATCAAATCTAGGATATACATATATTCATCTTCAACATTGCGTTTTGCTAGAGAGACACAGAGTA